>NW_025335037.1:600000-910981 GCF_018152115.1 Drosophila rhopaloa | reverse complement strand
TAGTCAATTTATTACAAGAAGGCATATTTATATTAAGTTGTTTAGCTGAGTAACGGGTATCTAATAGTCAGGGCACTCGACTATAGCGTTCTCTCTTGTTTATTTATGTATACCTTGCTCAGGGTAAAAGTTGCTGCCAGTCAGACAAGTACATATTATAAATTAATTACGTATAGCTAATCTTTTTATACCCTTGCAGAGGTATTATAATTTTGGTCAGAAGTTTGTAACGCAGTGAAGGAGACGTTTCCGACCCTATAAAGTATATATTCTTGATCAGGATCAATAGGGCAGTCGATATAACCATCTGTCCGTCTGTCCGTCTGTCCGTCTGTTTCAATACCGTTTGCGAGCTCAGTTTAAAAGCTAGCGATCAGAAACTTTCACACTCGTCCTAAAACATGTGTACGCAGATCAAGTTTGAAAATCGCCCCGATCGGACGTCTATATCCTATAGCTCCCATAGGAACAATTGACATGAATCTTTCCAAATCGTATTTTTTATGTATACCTTGATCAGGGTAAAAGCACGTGGCGATCGGACGTCTATATCCTATAGCACCCATAGAAACAATAGGGTAAAATCGGTGCAAATTTGATGTTTTTCAGAGTATTTATTTAGAAAGTTGGGATTTTCTATGGGTTTTATATTTGGCCAATTAATCCGACCTACCAAATTTTATAAGGATTGGCCGACTATCCCTAAAGATTATAAAATGAAAGACCGATTTTTAAGGGATACGGCTACAGCCCAAACCGTAAGAGCAAGAGCAGCCAAATTTTTCACAGTATTCCATTGGGGGCGTGGGCGCCCACTTAGATCCGATATGTCCCCCAGTGGCCCCAAACAGCTCCAACATCCATTATTCTGATCAAAAAAAGTTTATGTATTTAAGCTTAACTTCTAAAGTGGTTGGAATTTCCATATTTGGTTTTTTCCGAATTTTATGTTTTGAAAAGGCCTAATTAGAAATCTTAAAAGAAATTTCGATATCCCCCATAATTTGGGGGCTACATTTAAAATTAACTTTTCGATTTAAAAAATCTAAACCGCTGCTCCGATCAAGATGATTTTTCGCTCAATAGTTATTCTATGGCCCAAATGCTTAAGTTTAATTTTTCAAGTTTTTAACATTTTTTAAGTATTTTTAAAGAATTTATTTAGATTTTCTAAGTTATTGCGTTGCATTTTGCGTGAGCCTGTCGAGAGAGCGAAACCCAGAGAGCCGATGCCAAGAGAGCGACGGCCGAGAGAGCAACAGCCAAGAAAACTGAAGATGGTGAGGGGTAGTGCTGCAGGGAAAGGGGGAGGGGAAAGAGGCAATTTAAGTTAAATTTGTTTTGGATTTTAAAAACTTAAACTGCTGCTCCCATCAATAGGATTTTCGATCAATAGTCAGTCCTGTGGATCAAATGCTAATGTTTTATTTTTCATTTTGTAGCAGAAGTAAGAGCCTTATTTAATTTCCACCATGGAAGAAAATAGAAAATTACTACAAATTCTGTAAGCAAAGCCAAAATGTTTCCAAGTTAAATATTAATCTTAAGATTCGAACTTTTGACCAAATACGTATGTACATATGTATATTTGGATATGTTTTGATTTGCTTATATGTACAATACATGTACATACATACAATGTGTGTGTATGTTTCTATTCGAAAGTAGATAATGTGCTTAAATACAAATAAAATGATTTATTATACCCGTTTATCGATCAAATGTGGAATCTGAAAATAATACGTTACTTTGCTGTTTTTGTATTGGATGCCAATCTTTTACTGTGTGTACAAAGGTTTTCGGTTCATTCAAAACAAGAAATTTGAAAACAACAAATTCCAATTTACAAACAAGTATACATATTTGTGCGCAAATTAAAATTGCATTGATAACATTGTAACTGATAAAAAGTATACAAGCTCACGACTTTTACTTGGATCACTTTCATTTATTATATAGCTCTGCCAGTATCCTTCTGATTCTCTCTCTTGAAGGATCTTCTACAAAGGTTGTTTACACAGAGGTTTTCAAAACGCCCAAATAAGAAATAAGAAAGTCCTGACAACCCAATTTCCTAACTCTAAACTAATATTAAGCGAACGAGCAAAAAGTCGTATATGTCGGAGTTTTATTTGAAATATTAGATTTAATTATTATTTGTAAGTCTCTCAGTGTATAAGTTATGCAGAATAAATAAAGTTCAAAGAAGATTGCAGAAAGAGAGAGATTTAGTGTGAGAGCGCGGTGGGGAAGGAGAGCGAAATCCCTGCTGAGCGTGGCGCAATGATGAAGAGTAAGATGAGCAAAGGAGAGCGGGGCAGTTCGACTTAACCCTTCCGAGAGAACAGACCTAATTATTGAGTGTTGAAAGAAAACCATTGCGACTCGCTGCGCTGTCATAATGGCCGAGGAACCTGACCCTACATCTCCTACATCAGAAGTGGGATCACCACCCCTGCAAGACAATTCGGAGCATAGCTGGCGCACGCTTCTAGAAACACAAAATAGAGTGATTCAAGAACTCTTGAAAGCGCAGTTTCCGCAGTGCTACCATGGTGCAAAACTGCTAACATGATTCACACAGGTGAACATCCGCAAGAAGGTGCATCTTTGGTGATGACGCTCAGCAAATCTCTTCTCGGAAGCGCGTCGCAGTGGCTGTCTCAAATTTGTTTTTCAGGAATGAGCTGGGTGCAATTCAAGGAATTATTCTTGGAGCGCTATGAAGGCAACGAGACGCCTGCTGCAGTGTTGCTAAATATGCTAAAGGGACGCCCAAATTCCCATGAATGCCTTTCTGTGTACTCCAGCCGGTTGGTTACATCTCTATTGACCAAGTGGAGGGTAATGACACAAGAAGAAATTGCCGTATCATTGGTCCTGGCACATACAGCGCAAATTGATTCCAGACCGCAGCGTCTAGTGTTTACAACAAACATAAAGACACGTGCGGAGCTACAACAACAACTCAAAGCTCACACATTCGTCAGAAACTCGGAATTCTCTGGAATTCAACAAGGCCCCGAAGAAGAAGAGGTTCAAAATGCAGACGCCAATAAGATGCCACAGTTGCGGAAAACTCGGTCACAAGGCAATAGAGTGCCGAAAGAGAAAAGCAGAAGAGAGGAACGAGACGAAACCAGTGCACAACAACAGCAGATCAACGGTGACCTGTTTCAAATGTGGCAACGTTGGACACATACAGTGGCTCACAGCTTATTTGACCCACACCTAATTTTCAACATTAAACAGGTATAACTCCTGAACCATAAGAGATCACATAAAAAATAAAACGCAGAAAGGTTAACTGTTGTTTTAACTTCAAAAATATGTTTTCATTTATTTATTCTAGCAAGGAACTTCTTAATTAAACAATAAAAACTAAAAATACTGCCTTTTTCAATGTCACAGCTTATTTGACCCAGTTCATCAAATTAATTATAAAAAATGCAAAAAATATTTTTTTAACTTTTAGTATTTGGTATGTCCGCCCTTTTGGTCCACAACCGACTCAAGTCGATTGGGAATAGATTCGACCAATTTTTTTGAGGTTCCTGGGGTGATTTTAGCCCATTCTTCGAGCAAAGCCGTTTCCAGGTCATTTTTATTGGAAATATTGCGTTCCCGAATTTTGAGTCCCGCAAAGCCCACAAATTCTCAATAACATTAAAAATCGGGTGACTGAGCTGGAGATTTCATTATATTGGGACAATTATATCCCAGCCAATATTGAACAATACCCTACTTATGCTTTGGGTCATTGTCTTGGTAGAACCGAAAACCCTGTTTATTCCCAATTTCTCAGCACTTTGGGTAAATTATCCTTAAGGATATTAAGATAAACATTATTGCGCAATGTTTTGGGTTTCCGACTCCTGCTACGGACTTACAGGCCCAAACCATAACGTGTCCGCCGTCGTAGCAACGGTGGGTTTAGATGTTGTCCTGCAGCTCTGTATTGGCTTTACGCCATACATTTTAGACCCAAAAAATATTACGTCATTTTCGCTGATGAGTCCAAAATTTAATATATTTGGTCCGAGGACGTTCTTAACTATGGCGTAAAGCCAATACAGAGCTGCAGGACAAACATCTAAAGCCACCGTTAAGCATGGGAAGATCAAGTCATGCAGAAATCAACTTCGCTTATTAATAACTGAGTTTCCACCAGACAATAAGTAAGTAGACTATTGGCTGTCCCCAACCTGTGAAATACTCCAGCGCTCCAGCTTAAGAGAGCATAATTTAATACATATAACATATAGATACAGTGGCTCACAGCTTATTTGACCCACACCTAATTTTCAACATTAAACAGGTATAACTCCTGAACCATAAGAGATACCCATAAAAATAAAACGCAGAAAGGTTAACTGTTGTTTTAACTTCAAAAATATGTTTTCATTTATTTATTCTAGCAAGGAACTTCTTAATTAAACAATAAAAACTAAAAATACTGCCTTTTTCAATGTCACAGCTTATTTGACCCAGTTCATCAAATTAATTATAAAAAATTGCAAAAAAATATTTTTTTAACTTTTAGTATTTGGTATGTCCGCCCTTTTGGTCCACAACCGACTTCAGTCGATTGGGAATAGATTCGACCAATTTTTTTGAGGTTCCTGGGGTGATTTTAGCCCATTCTTCGAGCAAAGCCGTTTTCAAGTCATTTTTATTGGAAATATTGCGCTCCCGAATTTTTGAGACCCGCAAAGCCCACAAATTCTCAATAACATTAAAATCGGGTGACTGAGCTGGAGATTCATTATATTGGGACAATTATATCCCAGCCAATATTGAACAATACCCTACTTATGCTTTGGGTCATTGTCTTGGTAGAACCGAAAACCCTGTTTTATTCCCAATTTCTCAGCACTTTGGAGTAAATTATCCTTAAGGATATTAAGATAAACATTTTTATTCATTATGCTTTCAATAAATTTTAGGTTTCCGACTCCTGCTGCGGACTTACAGACCCAAACCATAACGTGTCCGCCGTCATGCTTAACGGTGGGTTTTAGATGTTTGTCCTGCAGCTCTGTATTGGCTTTACGCCATAGCTAAGAACGTCCTCGGACCAAATATATTAAATTTTGACTCATCAGCGAAAATGACGTAATATTTTTGGGTCTAAATGTATGGCGTAAAGCCAATACAGAGCTTACTTAGAACCTAAGGGAAATTGTAAAAATCAGACACAACTCGACGTTGGTAGCGGCACTAATGCTGCTCCAGCCTTTTAAATAAAGACCTTTAAAGAAAAATAATTAAACTGAGTGTTCTCAATTACGACACAGCGTACCTGCCGCCGCTGCGCAGGGTAGGCCACTTCGCCAAAGAGTGCACTCGGCCGCCCCGCCTATTCTGTTGGGATTGCGGACGCGGAGGCGTGCGGACAGTGAACTGTTGTAGGCAGTCGGGAAACGGACAGCATCCCCGCTCGAATTGGGAGCGGCCGGGGACAGCCAGCACACTTCCCAACCCGTAAAGCCACCACTTCGACTGGAGAACGGGCGGATAGTAGCGACGATTAGCATCGAACTCTCGAGCCACCAAGGATGCATCCTCATCGCCAGCGTCATCGTCGCCAAGGGCCACCGGAGATGCACCCTCGTCGCCATCGTCATCATCGCCAAGGGCCGTCACGGCCACAGCACCGTCGCTGCCGGCTCCAAGGGCCACCACGGCCGCATCGTCGCCGCCATCGGCTCCAAGGGCCACCACGGCCACATCATCGTCGCTGCCGCCTCCCGGGGCCACCACGGCCACATCGTCGTCGCCATCGGCTCCAAGGGCCGCCACGGCCACATCATCGGCGCTGCCGTCTCCAAGGGCCGCCACGGCTACATCGTCGTCGCCGCCGTCCCCGAACTCTTGAGCGGTACCAGCCGCACCCTCCCGGCCTCCAGGACGACCGGGTCCAACTATGTCATCCGATCCCCCGCCGCCTGCGGCTACCGGAAACGCCAGCGAGTACGGATTGACTCCACTAGCGGATGCAGAAGTGGCCCGTGAGAGAAACCCGTTCCGAAACCAGGCCACCCACGATAAGCCTACGTATAATCTCGCCGCCATCGCCGAATGTCTGGAAGAACAGAACCCTAGCGTTCCTCGAGGACGGATTGGCCGGGGTGACCCACATCGCGGAGCACCAAATAGTCATGCGGGACGAAAAGCCACTGAAGCAGCGGTATTTTCCAAAGAACCCGGCCATGCAGCAGATCATCAGCGACCAAGTCGATGAGCTACTCCGGGATGGGAGGATCGAACCATCACGGAGCCCGCATAGTGCTCCCATTGTCCTGGTGAGGAAGAAGACTGGGGAAATGCGAATGTGTGTCGATTTCCGGCAGTTAAACGCAAACAGCGTGCCGAACGCGTACCCGCTTCCGCGCATCAACCACATCCTGGAGCGCCTGCGGAACGCGCGCTAATTCTCAACGCTGGACCTGAAAAACGGCTACTGGCAGATCCCAGTGGCGCAGGAAAGGCGCGCTTGTACCGCATTTACCGTGCCTGGACAAGGATTGTTCCAGTGGCGAGTAATGCCGTTTGGATTACATCCGGCTCCAGCGACATTTCAAAGGGCCCTGGATAGCGTCATCGGGCCAGACCTAGAGCCTCACGCTTTTGCCTACCTAGACGATATCATCGTCATAGGAGCTACGCGGGAAGAACATATGCAAAACCTCAAGGAGGTCTTCAAGCGGCTTCGGAATGCCAACCTACGGCTGAACCGGGCCAAGTGCAAGTTCTTCTGCCGAAGCCTAGTATACTTGGGGCATGTGATCAGTGAGGCCGGTATCCAGACCGATCCGGACAAGATCGCGGCCATAAAGGGGCTACAACCCCCCACCAATTGCAAGGAGCTGCGGCGATGTCTGGGAGTCGCTTCTTGGTATAGGCGATTTGTACCCATTTGTACCCAGTGCAGCCGATGTCCATGTTGCTACGGAAGGGGAAACGATGGCTCTGGGAGGAACCACAGCAACTCGCGTTCGAAGATCTGAAGAGCAAGCTCACCGAAGCGCCGGTGTTGGCATGCCCGGATTTCACCGGGAAGTTCCAGTTGCAAACCGACGCCAGCGACTACGGGCTCGGAGCAGTCCTGACGCAGCAAGCCGAAGAAGGCGAACGAGTGGTGGCGTACGCTAGCCGGCGACTGGTGAAATCCGAGGAAAACTACTCGGCCACCGAGAAAGAACTCCTCGCCATCGTCTGGGCCATTCGGAAACTCCGTGGCTACCTGAAAGGGTATCGGTTCGATGTTATCACAGACCATTTAGCCCTGAAATGGCTGAATAACATTGAAAACCCGACCGGGCGTATCGCTCGCTGGGCGCTGGAGCCTTAGCAGTTATAATTCGACGTGCACTACAGGAAGGGTAACCAGAACATGGTCGCTGATGCACTGTCGCGCCAACCACTGTACACGCTCCACCAGCTACAGGAAGCAGTATCACCATGCAAGTGGATCCGAGCCAAACTGGAACAAATCGACGTCCAACCGGAAAAGTTTCCGGACTACGCCAGGGAGAACGGACAGCTGTACCGCCACCTCGGCTGTGCGTTCCCACGGAGCACCGACGACACGTGCTGGAGGAGTGCCACGACCACCCCTCGGCAGGGCATCTAGGGATCCGCAAGACAATCCGACGAGTTGGACAGCGCTATTTCTGGCCTGGAATGCATCGGGACGTTCGCCGACACGTAAGGTGCTGCGAGACCTGCCAGCGGTTCAAGGCAAGTCAGCTCAAGCCCGCGGGGAAGATGCTCACCCGTCGCCCAGAGGAACCCTTCACAATGGTCAGCGCAGACTTAATCGGACCCCTACCCGGTCTCGTCGCGGGAATACAATGCTGCTGGTCTTCCTGGACGTCTTCTCAAAATGGGTCGAGATCATACCGCAGCGGAAGGCGACGACGGCCCAGCTGGAACTGGCGTTTCGAGAGCGCATCCTCTCCCGATTCGAAACACCACGCACTCTGATATGCGACAATGGCGCGCAATTCACGAGTCGAGGGTTTTTCGGCACTCTGCAAACGGGCCGGCGTCCAGATCCAGTGCACGGCTCCGTACTCGCCGCAACAGAACCCGACCGAGCGTGCGAACCGGACGATCAAAACTATGATCGCCCAATACACCGCGGACGACCAGCGATCCTGGGACCAGCTACTGCCAGAGATCTCGATCGCAGTGAGTTCCAGCATCTCGGACACCACGGGATTCAACCCCGCCTATTTAGTCCAGGGCCGCGAGCCACGCCTGCCGGGGGCCTGGTACGACAAGGTGATGTCGAGCTCAAGTACCACGCCACAGCCACCCGAAGACCGGGCTAAAGGATTACAGGAGGCATATGCCATCGCACGAGAGAACAACGAGCGCGAGGGCATCCCAGGAACAGCAGCGGTACTACAATTTACGGCGGCGCGCTTGGCGACCGTTGGTGGGATCATGGGTGCTGGTCCGTACCCATCACCTGTCCAAGGCCAGCGAGGGATTCAACGCCAAGTTGGCTCCGAAGTACACCGGACCATACAAAGTGGTGAAGTTCCTGTCCCAGAATGTAGTGCGCCTACAACTGCGGGGCTCTAGGAAACGGCGGACTGCCAGGACTGCCGGATCTCAAAGAGTACAGGACCGGAGAAGCCGACGACGAAGAAGATACAGCGGACAACGAGGCAGAAGACTCCCAAACTCTGGGCGACCAGCAGGAGATACTCGGCCAGGAGAGCAACCAGGATGCCCAAGTCACTGAGCAGCGTACCCAGCCCAAGAAAGCCACCCATCGACGAGTACACTCCGAATAAACCAACATCAAGCAGGGTCACGTGAGTCAAGCGGGGCACCCGCGCTGCCATAGTTAGGTTAAGCCGCCAAGTAAGCTAAGAACTCTGAACTTGTAATCTAGAACCATAGCCGCCATATAGGTAGGATTCACACAATAAGACCTAAGCTAATACGTTACATTTACTAGCACACCGTCACCATGTCCGAAAACGAGGAGTACGAGTACCGCCCATGGAGCGACCACCAGCCGTCACCATCAGCACCGACTCCGTGCTATCGGAGCACGCGGAGCGCATCGCGTCGCCGCCGTTCCACCCGGCCGAGACACCGCCGCCTCCACCTCTTGCCTGCGACGGAGACGCCGACTCCCAGTCCACCATCCTCCGCGACCCGTCGTACGAATGCGCGGTGAGCAGTGGATCGAACGGACAACCAAGACAGGAGGAGGAGCCGCCAGCTCGAGATGACGAGCCCGACACCAGGGGGCTGACTACAGAGAGGCTGGCACGGTTAAACGGGATTTGAGGAGAGATGCGTCCAGGAGAGTCGTGCCTGGGTACCACACCCGGCACCGTCTACAGACGACTCGTCAGTTGGAGAGGATGGCCGCTTCGCGACTGGAGGCCCACCCGTGCCCCTCCAGTGCTCGCTAGCGGAGGCCAACGCTTGGGCCGGTTACGCAGCACGGCCTCGTACCCCCACCGCCTCGACCGCCTCACCGGAAGCCGATGCCACCGGAGACTCGTTTATGGGTACTTCGGTGAGTGGATCCCTGAGCGACTACGCCGACGCGGAGGCCATAGCTGCTGAGCCGCACCAGATGGACAAAGGCGAGGAAGGGACGGATCCCACACCGGACTGCCCGACGACGCGGGAAACGCAGCCAGAAGAAGCCGAAGCCAGGACCGAGAATCCCCAGACGACCGCAGCCCAGAACGAGCCACTTCCAGCTAACCCGGGAAGGGGTATCCCCGAAGTTGGAAGCTCGAGAGCTCAAGACCGGCACCCAGAACGGGAGGACAAGCAAACAACGCCACTGCCCGCCTCCCCTGAGAGCCCTCGGACACCGAGTCCTAGGGAAGCCGCCCTAGACGGACTAATCCCGCCCACTCCAGGGAACAGCATCCCGAGAGTGGAGATGAGCTCTATCCCCACCCGGCGGGACCGGAACTGGATAGAGACGGAGGTGCACGCGACCCCATAGCAAGGCCCGACGACACAGAGGATGCCGATATCCTAGACCTGGGTCTCTTCCTGGCCGGACCAGAGGAAGACGCACTCCTGCAAGCGTTACGGCAGCACCCGGGAGTAGAGCAACTCCTCCACGAGGATGAATGGATCGTCGCACCATCGTTGGATTCATTTCTTCCCTGACCCTCAAAGCCCTGATCAGCGTGTGCTAAAACAGTGGCCTAAGACAAGCTGGTTGCGTTTTCGAGAAGATTCCTCTGCGCAACTGGACCTTGGTGGCAGCCACGTGCACAGACGTGAAGGCGTGCAAGTACGGGTTTCTTTCCGCTTGCATAGCTTTCCGTCTCGATTCCGGTCGACGGACCCTAGCCCCAAGTAACCCATGCCCCAAGTAACCCAAACCCGACCCGCGTGTGCCAAACTGTGGCCCAAGCCAAGCCGGTTGCGTTTTCGAGAAGATTCCTCTGGGCAACTGAACTTTGGTGGCAACCACGTGCACAGACGTAAAGGCGTGCAAGTACCGGTTTTCTTTCCGCTTGCATAGCTTTCCGTCTCGGTTTCGACCGACGCACACCCATCCCGAACAGTGGGAGCCTGTCCCAGAACTGGGAGCGCAGACTTCTGTCCATGTTTAGAGACGATTTATCTGCGTGGGCGTGAAACAGGGCCCCAGGCGGCGGGAGTTGACACAGTGGTACGGGCCAATCCCCCCACTGTGCCTTCTCCGGCACGCACGTGACGGCTTTCACTCGTTCGCGTCTGGCCAAATCCGAATCCCAAATGCCTGCTCTGACCCGCCAATATGGCCCGCCGCGCGCATCGCGACTGATCGGCGACTGCGTCCAGGTTGCCCGCCTCTCCTCGTCCCCGCTTATTTAAAAATTCGATTGTAAAGGATCCTGGGGAGACTGAGCTCCATCCCAGCCGTAGAAACATCCTTACAAATTAAAGTGACTCCCAAATTTAACAACAAAATTAAATAACAACAAAGTGACTCCCAATAATAAAAAAAAATAATACAAATAATAAAGATTCATAAACTCCCAACAAAAAATCAAAAAAAATAAATCTTAAATCATCTATAAAACATCAAAACTGCATAAAGGACTCCAGGACTTCAAGGACTTCAACACGACTACTAGAACTACAAGATCGCGAACTGCATCGACAAAAATACGCAAGCATCAACAGCGGCAAAAAGCATCGAGTATTCAGGAGCGACGACAACAGCGGCAACAAAATTCATAGGATCAGATAAGTCCTAAATATCAAATTATAATTAAAAAAAAAATTTTTTTTATTTCAAATACTATATAAAAATATTATAATATTATATAAGTTATCGGTAAATTCATAATAATTAAATAAAATTTAAAGTGTATCATTAAAAAAAGAACACAAGAACTTATAAAAATGTTGTCCGCTTAAGGGTGTCTTCTAGTCTAGAAATTTGAGAAAATCGATATTCAAAAATATCTCCCTAAAAGGATTTTTCAAAACTCAAATTATTTTCAAAGTTATAGCCGTTTTAGTGACTTAGCCACTAGACCGGTTGAGCGAACGACTGGAACAATAAATGGCTGAAAGCCCGGGCTACCTTAGTATGAATAACTTTATCTCCTTCTTTCTATAACAAAACCCTTATTTTCAGTATACTAATCGTTTGAAGATCATTGTATGACGCAGGGATAGCTGATTAAGGGAATTTAATTTATACGTAATATTCTATCAGTTACGCTGCCCGAAACTTAACGTAAAACTTTAAACGCGTTTTTCTCGAAACTCCTTTTTTTGATGCGGTCGCCACTATATCACAAGATCTAACCGGTCGATTTACTTGAAATTTTTTTTTTTTATTTAACTTTGCTTTTATTTATTGAATCTTCTCCTAATTTTGAGACTAACAATAAGTTTACGAATCTTAACATTAAAATTTAACTAACAGTATAATAAGACTGCATTCTGGTTGCGCGTGCCTCAAGTCGGTCGCTGGGTGGGTAAGTCATTGCGACGAAGGCGTGATTGGTTGATCAACCTTGTAAGACCTCTCGCCAGGTGGTTAGGGTGCAACGATAGCTTGGTAAAGTACTTTTCCTTCTGTTCTGCGATCACTTCTTTGACTGGTAGAATGTTTAAGTCGCGATGTATGTTTTTGTTGCGAACGTACCACGGTGCCCCGGTGATTGTTCTCAAGATCTTCGACTGAGCTCGCTGGACTATGTCAATATTGCTATTGCTGGCATTCCCCCATAACTAAGAGCCGTACATCCAAATAGGTTTTAGTACCGAGTTATACAGCAGGACTTTATATTCAAGACTAGGGGGAGACCGAGCGTTGATAAGCCAATGAAGGCTACTGGCTTTTAGCTTTAGGTGTGTTCTTTTGGCTTCAATGTGCCGGCGCCATGTGAGTCTTCTGTCGACGTGTACTCCTAGATATGTCACTTCGTTTGCTTGCGGGAGTAGAGTATGGTTTAACATGAGCGGCGGGCAGTTTTGCCTGTTCAGGGTGAACGTAACGTGCTTGCATTTTTGTTCGTTCACTTTAATTCGCCAATCTGAAAGCCACTTTTCTACATCGACCAGATGCGCAGTTGCTTGCATCGGGCATTTTGAGCGGCTGAGAATGGCTGTATCATCAGCAAACGTAGATGTTGTTAGTCGTGTGCTTGTTGGGATGTCTGCTGTGTAGAGCACATATAATGTTGGTCCGAGCACTCTTCCTTGAGGAACTCCAGCTCCGATAGTGAAATCGTCAGTTATAGCAGTGTTGCATCGAACAGCAAAAAAATCTGTCGTAGAGGTAAGACTCTAAAAGCTTATGGGTGTTGTAGGGGAGCATTGTCTTGATCTTGTACATTAGACCTTCTAGCCAAACTCTATCAAATGCTTGAGAGACGTCTAAAAATATGGCAGTACAGTACTCTCGTTTTTCGAACGCGTTCCGAATTTCTGATGTTATCCGGTTGACCTGCTCAATTGTTCCGTGCTTTTCACGAAACCCAAATTGATGTGACGGAATTCCTTCCTGGATTCTTAGGTATGTGTTTATCCGAATCAATACGCATTTTTCAAAGAGTTTAGATAAGCATGAGAGTAGGCTTATAGGTCTATACGACGTGGGAATTGTGTGGTCTTTTCCTAGCTTTGCTATCATTATTATAATCGACTTTTTCCATCTCACTGGAAAGTGGCCAAAGTTTTGCGATGGCATTAAAAAGCTGGGTGATAGTGCAAACGGCGCAATATGGGAGCTGAATAATCATTTTGGAGTTATGAGGTCGCAGCCCGGGGATTTTTTCGGATTCAGCTGATTTTTGATGATGTTAACGATTTCGTTTGGGCGAAACTCAATTGGTTCATGTTGAAGCTGAGGCTCATGTGGTAAAGTCGGCAAGGTGAACGCACTAGTGGCAGGATTTGATTGGAAGACATTTTTAAGGTGGTTGGCGAACGTGCTGGCTCTGTCTGCATCGCTGCGCGCCCAGCCGCCTGTGGGATTTCTAATAGGCATCACGGTTACTTTCGGTGAGCTTAGAGTAGGGTGAGCTCTCCATAGTGAGTGTTTTGTGCTAGATGTTGACAATTGCTCTATGTAGCGTCGGTGGACATGTGCTTCTTCTTGCTGTAAAGCTTTTGTGAGTTAACGTGAGGCATATTTGAAGCTTTGCCTAGCAGATGGTGATCTGTGGAGTTGCCACTCTCGACATAAGCGTCGCTTTTCGAGGACGAGCTGTTCTATTTGTAGATTTGTCTTCTTTTGGTTGCTTTGTGTACTTGTAGTTTGGGGTGTTGAAACTCGAGCTGCAGAGACGAGTACAGACTCCAGTGTATTAACAAATCTGTCTACGTTGGCTTCATCGTTGAGATGAGGACTTAGCTCAATGTGTGAGCTAATGTATTTCTTGTACTTAACCCAATTGGTTTTCTGAGATGTCAATTTAAACGATTGCTCCAATGCGCCTGGATGTCGGAGAAGAATAAACAGGACAGGCGAGTGATCCGATGAAAGATCCGAGAGGCATTCGGCGCTTATCAGATTTTTAGGTATGTTTTTGGTAATTGCAAAGTCTATTAAATCGGGTAGTTTACTTTGGTCTGCACGCCAGTATGTTGGTCTGCCAGGAGAAACATAGTCCAGCTTGTTCTTGGCTTTAATAACTGCATTATAGAGCTGTTTTCCTTTTGGAGTCACGAGACGTGATCCCCAGTGTGTGTGCTTGGCGTTGTAGTCCCCTGCTGCTATGAAGTGGTCTCCTAGTGAGTTGAAAAACTGCATAAACTCATCTTCAGCTATGGTGAAGCGAGGGGGGCAGTATACGGCGGCTAGTGTAAGTTGGTTGCCAGTATTTGTTTATGTATATTTATAGATGTGGCCTGTAGATAATTTTTAGCAAATTTGTTATGATAGTGGTGCTTAATACGGCTTCTGATTAGAATTCTCTTTACCATCTGGATGATTTGTTCCGTAAAATGAGTAACCTCGTAGTTGAAAATTGTATTTATTTGTAAGGTGTGTTTCTGAAAGCAGCATTACGTCGATATGGTTGTCGAGTAGGAATTGAGCTAACTCAAGTTTATGCTGTGAGACGCCGTTAGCGTTCCACGTAGATATCCTTAGGGAAGTCATTATTTGGATTGTTGTGAAACCAGCATTTGAATCAGTAGATTTTGGTTTCGCATTAAATCTTGCATAGTTGTGCGCATAAACGACATAAACTCCGTATCATATCTTCGAAGTTGCTTTTTGACTGCTCCGGGAATTGTTGCTGCTGAGCCGTGTTCGGTTCTTGGTATGCTGATTGCAGAAATGAACTTTTTGAGACAGGGTTAGCCAGTCCTGATTTTAAAGCGCTTGCGTAAGTCACATTTGTATCAGAGTTTAAGGGTCCTAGTGAGGATCTGGCTGCAGTCGAGAAGAAGACTTCAGGGTTTGTTCTGGAAGCTGTCATCTGTTTATTTTGGGTGCGGGCGGCAGTTCCTCTCTGGTGGATGCGACTTTTCAGCTCCTTGTAAACAGGGCAGCCTCTGTAGTTAGCAGTGTGATTGCCACTGCAGTTGCCGCACTTTTTCGAGTTGCAGTCATCTTTGCTCGTTGGGCAGTGTGCGGAGTCATGAAGATCTCCACAAACTACACACACCGGGCGCAGTTTACAGTATGACCTTGTATGGCCATATTCTTGGCAGTTCGCACATTGTACCGGGCCATTGCGTTTGTGCGGTTCCTCAACTGTAATTCTGCGGTGCAGCAGGAACTGAAGATTGTAAATGGGGTGCACTTCGTATTTCTTTAGGGGCTTATTTTCTGGTTCGAGCTCAACCTTAAAGAGTGGCTGCGGCTTTCTATCCCTGTTAAGGATGTTGAAGACTGTCTTAGCGTTAAATCCCTTCTCTTGAAGCGCCTTTGTTATCTCTGCAGGCGTTACGTCGGACTCTATGCCCTTAACTACGACTTGCAGGCCCTTGCTACTTTTTAGCTGATACGTGTAAAAGTTCTTTTTATTCTCGGAAAGATATTTCGATAATACTCTGTAATTATCTTCAGACTCCATTTGAACCTTTGTTTCCTGGATGTTGCCCTTTACTAGAGGTATTATGTGGAAGTTATCCTTTCCAATTAGCTCGATAATTTTGTTGACAAGAACATTGGAACTTTTTTCTCGAATATAAATAGGCGGAGGTTTTGGCTTCCTTTTCTCGACTTCAGTGGATTCGGCCGCCTCAACGTCATAGGCGTCTTCCAAGATTTTAAATCGGTTTGAGTTCGTGGGCGTTTCTATTCCAGCTAGGCTAGCATTGTTACGGGTTATTTTGCGTTGAGAATTTAGAGGGCTCAGCTTCCTTTTGATTTGGATGTAGCGATCCATACCAGTCTGCACAGCCGGCTTAGTACATTCATTGGTTTTGTTCTGTTTTTCGGGCAGCGCAGTGGCAGACGTATTAATATTTGCGCTGCTAGCTGATGATGTCATTAAACGAGCAGTCGATACGGTTGCAGTTGTTGTTGTAGTTACAGTTGACGTTGTTAAAGAAATTGCGGTGCTAGTTACTGCTGATGAGCTTAGGTTATTGCATACCTGCATTGGAGCACTTTCAGTGCTCTTTGGCCGCAGAGACGTCGATGGTAGCGAGGGGGAGCAAGAACGCGCTCCCTCGCTCGCTACGTTTAAGAACTCGGTCAAGTTGGGGGTAATTGCCCGCGCTTGATCAGAGCTTGCATTATTTTCGGTTGCTTTAAAAGAGAAGTACGCGTTATTTCTTTTTTCTGAGAGCCGTCTCTCGTCTTCCTTACTTTGACGTTGTGTGCGAACGTCGTTCAGACTCATTGTATTCGTGGTAGAGTTAATTAGAGTTTTAAGTTTTAAGTTTTATATTAATTAAATGACCAATCAATATAAACATTCGCGATTTCATCGCAGAAAGCGTCTTTTCGCGTTATAGTAAATTTATTAAATCGGTCACTGCACTTTTGTGATTTTATTGAATACTTTTTCCCGGAGCACAATAAATACACGTCTGCATGCGACGACGGTTTAAGCCAATACTTGAATACTTGAAATTTGGCATGAATATTCTTTATATATATGTCTATCGGCGGAACCAACAAAAAATAAAAATTTTAAATTTATAATATTTTTAAAAATTTGACAAAATGGAAAAATTAGTGAAAAAATCGACTTTTTTCTTTGAGTAAGGCGGCTGAAAAAAAATATTTAATAAAATTAAAGAAAGAATATAGTCAGTATTGTCTAAAAATGGCAAGTCCGATGGAAAATTAGTGGCAAAAGAGCTTTATACAATTTTACGAGTATATTCTCTGGCCACCATACTTTTTCCGAAATTTCATGTTCGAAAGAAAGTTTTTTGTCAAAAGTTGAGTAATCTTAAGGGCTATATACATTACAATCTCGTTTTAAAAAAAATCGTTTGCATTTCGACAAACTATTAAAAAGCAGCGTACAGGGGTTAAAAAGGGTCCTGACGAAAAGTGTTTGCCAGCTATTTGCCTATGTCTCTCTCTCCGAACAACCAGTTTGGATTCCGTAGTCGCCATGTTGCTATCGAGCAAGTGCACAGAGTAATTAACCATGTCCTGGGGGCTTTCGAAGACCACAAATACTGTTCAGCCGTTTTTCTCGATGTTTGACAGGCCTTTGACAGGGTTTGGCACGAAGGACTGTTCTACAAGCTAATGCCGCTTTTGCCTGAAAGGCTCTGGAATCTCATTGTATCGTTCTTAGATAAAAGGGAGTTTGCTGTAGACATTCGTGGACACCGTTCTGGACTTCGCCCAATTCGTGCTGGTGTCCCGCAGGGAAGCGTCCTTGGCCGAATTTGAGTGCTGGGCCTCTCGATGGAACATTGCGCTTAATGTTGACAAAACGCAACATGCCACTTTTGCTCTCCGCCCTGGCCGTTCGCGTAGCCTTTACATTGATGGGAATAGGCTCAAGCACGAAGATAAGGTGACGTACCTCGGAGTTACCTTAGACCGTCGCCTTTGTTGGAAGGGACAAATTGATCGAGTTTGTGGATCAGCAAGAACAAAACTTGACAAAATGGACTGGCTCCTTCGTCCAGGCAGCGGCCTATCCCTTGAAGCTAAGGTGCGGCTTTTTAAGGCCATTGTCCTCCCAACCTTAAACTGGGGAATCACTTGCTGGGGCACGGCCTGTGATTCGTCACTAAAAAGGGTGCAAACATGCATTACAAAGGCTCTCAGGAAGATGCTAGGAGTGAAGTGGCACCATTATGTAGAAAACCGAGTTATGTTCCAGGACACGGGAGTGCCGACGGTAACAGAGACGATTTGCAAATCCTCAAGTCGATGCCGGGAACGTTTGCTCACACATGCATACTGTCTGGCAAGACATCTTGCAACACCACTGGGTCGACGGCCGTGACAGACACGGCCGTGACAGACACGGCCGTGACAGACACGGTCGTCTTCTGTAATAACACATCTTGATTAACTTTTGACCGGCTATGACCACACCTGATTTGCTCAAGAATGAAGCACCCGTTACCCGCTTATTTTGGGATCTTTAGAAATAATTCGTCAATACACGAAAACAAGGTCCATCCTTGTGTGGCGTGTTGAATAAACTATAAAAAAAAAAAAACCAAAAGAGCAGATGGAAAAAAATTTAAACTGCGAAAGCCAGTTAGATCTAGCGATAGATAAGTTAGATAAATATTTTAAGGATACCTTTGAGGATATTCAAAATGATGAACTAAAAACATTTGAAATTAGGATTGGGAAACTTAATTTTTATTGGGATAAGCTAGTTGCTTTGAAACAGGGAAATACTACAGATGTCACTGTTAGAAGATATGTTGATATATTGGATAAATTAGCGTTCGATATATCAATAGTCACAAAAGACATGAAGAAAAAACTCGAGAAAATTGTGCCAAAAAAGGTAGAAGTTGAAAATCATAAAATGGATGATTTGCCAACGCTGTCTAAAATTCAGGTACCCACATTCTATAAAGATTCCAAAGATTGGGACCTATTTTATGAGTTATTCAATGAACTCATACATTTAAGGGAGGATCTCAGTCCTACCTTAAAATTTAATTACCTCAAAATCTCACTTAAGGGAGAAGCCATGAATGTAGTTTCTCACTTATTGTTAGGATCATGGAAAAAATATGAGGCCGCTTGGGAATTGTTAGCCAAGCGGTATGAAAATAAAAGGAACAATTTTTTCCGATTAGATTAATCGCCTTCTAGACCTCCAAAATGTGAATGTGGAATCAGTTATGTAAAGTCTAATGAAAAAGTGGAACAAGCGTTGCTAAATTCGAACCTCTGAGGGAGGTTTCGAAAATTTTAGAGCTTTGATCGATACATTGTGTCAATTCCATTTAAAGATGATGTCACCTTAGGAGATTCCAAGAAACAGGCAATGAATCTTGAGAAGAAATTAAACCGAAATGATAAACTAAGGTTAGACTATGCTAAATTCATGCATGAATATATGGATTTAGGACACATGGTCAAAGTGGAAAAATAAGTAAAGTACTTTCTACCTCACCAGGCTGTAATTAGAGATTCAAGCCTGACGACCAAACTAAGAGTTGTTTTTGACGCTTCAGCAAAAACAACTAATAATAGAAGTTTGAACGACATAATGTGGGTTGGTCCACGAGTTCAAAAATATATATTTGACATTATTATTAAATGAAGAAAAGGGAATTTGTGGTATCTGCGGACGTTGAAAAAGTGTATCGTCAGATAAATATTAATGATAACGATTAAGAGTACCAATATATTTTATGGAGAGATTCTCCAGATGAAAAAATTAAAAATTATAAACAGACAACAGTCACATATGGTACCATATTTAGCTACTAGAGTTCTAGTAGATATTGCTGATAAATGAAAAAACAAAAATTTTAGTGAGATAATTAGGAACGATTTCTATATGGATGACCTAATGACTGGGGCAGATTCTATAGAAGATAGAAGAATGAATTTAAGAAAATTAATTTCAAACAAAGGTTCTCACTCTTGTTGAAAATGAAAGCGTAAAAACCTTGGGTCTTCAATGGGAACCGCAAAAGGATTTATTTAAATTCAAAGTAAATTGCGGGGAATCAAATTAACAAAAGGATAGTGTTATCAACATTATCAAAAATATATGACGCGTTGGGATGGCTGGCTCCTGTGACTATTTTAGGAAAACTTTTTATTCAAAATCTATGGATAAATAGGAGTGAATGGGATCAAGAATTATCCAAGAAAGAAAAAGATTATTGGGTAAATTATAAAGAAAATTTATTGCTTTTAGAAAATATTCGAATCCCAAGATGGATTAGTTCCAAAAATTGTTTAATAATTGTTCAGCTTCATGGATTTGCTGGCGCTTCCGAAAAGGCATATGCTGCAGTAGTATATGCTAAAGTAGAGAATTGTGTAAGCATAATAGCCACCAAGTAGAATTAATCCAATTAAAAATAGAAAAACTATTCCCAAGCTAGAGTTATGTGCAGCTCACTTGCTTAGTGTATTGATCAAGCGAATAATTAAATCCTTTGATACTAAAGTAGAAATCTATGCTTGAAGTGATTCCACGATTACTTTAGCATGGATTAAAAATGGTGATAGTAAAGTCAAGTTCATTAGACGAAGAACGGATGACAAAATTAACTAAAACCGAATGGAACCATGTGAAGTCTTAAGAAAATCCTGAAGACTTAGCATCTAGAGGTATTAGTTCTAGCCAACTGACCACCTCTGAGTTATGGTGGAAAGGTCTGAGCCAAAGGAGCATTGGCCTCGACAGCAGTCCAAAAAAGATGTAGTTTTGATATATTCATTTTTAAATGACAAAACCGATGATCCCATTTACAAATTATTGGAGAAGTTTTCCAGCATTGAAAAAATTATACGAATAATTGTATATTTGAAAGATTCATTCAATCAAAGTTAAAGAAAGAATTTTATCCTTCTTTTCTATCCGTAGAGGAGCTGAAATGATCTGAAAAGATTATCATTAAGAAACAGCAAGAATATCAATTCAGTCTTGAGATAATGTGCCTGGAAACAAAAAAGGAAATTAAGACAGGTAATAGGATATTGTCGTTGAATCCATTTTTGGATAAGGATGGCAGTGGGAGGGAGACTACAAAACTCCAATGCAGAATTTGAAGTTAGGCATCCAATAATATTAGACAAGTGCCATTTAACAAACTTATTGATCCAAAAGGCTCATAAATAAACCTTGCATGGAGGAATAAACTTAATGCGAAATTATATCCAAAGGAAATATTGGATTTTCGGACTAAAGAATTCCTTAAAGAAGTATTTGGGACAATGTGTCAAGTGTGCTAGGTATAGACAAAATACTGCACAACAAATAATGGGCAATCTGCCTAAGTACAGAGTTACTATGTCGTACCCATTCTTAAATACTGGAATAGATTATGCAGGTCCTTATTTTGTTAAATGTTCCAAGAATCGTGGATTAAAAACATATAAGGGATACATTGCCGTATTTGTGGGTATGGCCACCAAAGCCATACATCTAGAAATGGTGAGTTATTTAACCTCGGATGCATTCATAGCAGCCCTTAGAAGATTTGTTGCTAGAAGAGGTAAAGTTGCCACTATCTATTCGGATAACGGAACAAATTTCGTAGGAGCTTCAAGAAAGTTAGATCAAGAGTTAGTTAAAGCAATCAAGGAAAACACAATGATTGCCGCGCAGCTTGAAAAAGATAGAATGGATTGGCATTTTATTCCCCCGGCAGGACCTCACTTCGGAGGTATTTGGGAATCTGAAGTTAAATCCATGAAGCACCATTTGAAACGGGTAATAGGGGAAAATAGTCTGACATACGAAGAGATGTCCACAATTTTATGTCAAATAGAAGCATGCTTGATGGATCAACATGAAATGGATCAACATGAAGTGTTAACTCCAGGTCACTTCTTAATTGGTAGACCACCGTTAGAGATTGTTGAACCAATTGAAAACGAGAAAATTGGTAATATAGATAGGTGGAAGTTAATCCAAAAAATTAGAAGAGACTTCTGGATTAAATGGAAAGAGGAGTATTTGCATACTCTACAACAGAGGAAGAAGTGGAAGAGGGAAATATAGAGGAAGAACAAATTGTCTTGTTGAAGGATGAGAACAGCCAGGTTGCCAATGGGAAAGGTGGAGAAAGTCCATAAGGGCAAAGACGAAAAGGTTAGAGTGGTAAAAGTGAAATTACAAGATGGATTTATCAACAGAGCAATAAGCAAAATTTGTCCCCTCGACGGAATAAAGTCTGTCGATAAAATGGAATCTGATCCCGAAGAGACAAACCCAAAAAGACAAACAAGAGGTACATCAAAGATCTCAAAACTTCGTTTTGTAATTACTATGTTATTATTGATATTCTGCCAATTTTCTAACGCAACAGCTAAGGTTGATCAGCCAAGAGAAGATAACTAAGACTTCAGCAATATATTTAGATCCAATGGGGGACGTTGAAATTGTAGCCTCCTCTTGGAATTTAAAAATATTTTATAATATGGACGTTTACTTCGAAATCCTTAAAAAAGGTAAAAACTTAATACCAAAAATGAGGGTAATTTGCGACCGGCTTCATAGTTTTGAGGATCAATGCCTTTTAGTTCTGAGTAACACAGAAAGGCAGATCTCAGACATAGAAGAAAATAATAAACTTTTTATGGCTCAGGGAAAATCAAGAAGTAAACGTGCTCCATTTGGTTTTATAGGATCGCTTTATCACATTTTATTTGGAATAGAAGATGAGGACGACAGGATACAAATGGAGGATAATATGAAAAACTTATTAAGCAATCAGCATAGCCTTAACGAGTTAAGAAAGAAACAAACTTCTTTAGTCGATTCTACGACTAACATTTTAAAGAAAACGACTGATGAAGTTACGGGATGAACGAAAGAATCAAGAACATGACGGCGGTATTGCAAGAAAATTATTATGAGTACAAGGAGTCTATCAACTTTTTTATGATAACCAAACAGCTAAGTAACATTATAGATGAATGCGAAAAAATTCAAAATGGAATCATAATGTGAAAAGTGAGATTTCCAAAATAAAAGACAATTTGTCTGAAAATTTAGTCTTGCCAGGAAAAAGAACAGGCACAGAATTAAAGGAGGTTTACACGTTATTGACGGCTAGGGGTTTAGTTGTGGATAAAAAATTAATAATTAATGCCAAAATACCTTTGTTTGGTAGACTTGTGCTTTATAAAATTTAGCAATTGTAATAATAACTGTAATTAATATTTCAATTTGAAAATACAATAAATCAATGATATAAAAATGTTATATGCTACAAAAATAATAATAAATATTATACATAAATCTTCACTAAAATGTTAAATATCAATAATAGCAAGCCGTTGCAAGGTGTCAAATTTATTAAGCAAAATAAAATATATCGAATAAATACAGTCCACTAATTTTGTATTGCAATGTTTTTGAAAATAAATATAATCAATTGTAATTAACACATACACCTAATCTTGCCGGCCCTTGCCAGAATTTTCAGACGAACACTAATAAAAATAAAGTATAATACTTTATGAGCTGAGTCATGTGACAGTTGTAAATCGATCTAAAGCCATAAACTATGATTGTAATTTTAACCCCTACAAGGGAGCGGTGTTAGCACTTGTAATCTGTAAGTGCAGGCCACTTGAGCCTAACCGAAAATAATCACTTGAGATGTTTCTCACACTGCACCAAGAGTTCCTGTACGGGGGTCAAATGATAACCCTCCCGCTCAGGCAGCCACGTCCTCTTCGTAGGCCACTGAGTAATTACTTCAGTTTAGTTTCCTAAGCAGAAACTTAGAAAATAAAATCAGTTTTAATACAGAACTCAACTGATAAGATTTGTTTTATTTAATTCGGTATTTCATACCTTTCACCATTGTTATATAATGTGTATGTGTATATGTATGTGTATACTAGCTCTACTATATCGATATGTCTGTGCCAAGAATTGAAAGCGAGGTGCAATTTTTCAGAACAAGACAATAAACAATTAAATTGTTTTGCTTATAAACTCAAGCTTTCAACTTTTTGCACAAATACCTCAGGTTCTGCGTTAGGTTTGAGCAGGATCTGCTGTGTATTTTTATACCCTTGCAGAGGGTGTTATAGTTTTGGTCAGAAGTTTGTAACGCAGTGAAGGAGTCGTTTCCGACCCTATAAAGTATATATATTCTTGATCAGGATCAATATGGCAGTCGATATAGCCATGTCCGTCTGTTTCAATACCGTTTGCGAGCTCAGTTTAAAAGCTAGCGATCTGAAACTTTCAAAGTCGTCCTAAAACATGTGTACGCAGATCACATGGAAACTCCTGCAATCGACTTTTGCAGGTTTTTTTGATTTTTTCCCTCCATTTTTTAAAATGTTCAGTGAGAAGCGCACGCCTAAAGATTAAATTTTTTATTCTTTTCGCTAGGGTTCACCTAAAGTTTATTTCCGCAGACTGGCAACGCTATGCAATTTTCTGGTAATTTTTCGTCGATCTGAGGACCGAGGTGAAAAAAACGTTGACGAAAAGTGAATATAAATTACAATTCGGCTGCGTGCAGACGTGTATTATTAACGCTCCGGAAAAACAATTAGCCAATCGAAAAAAATTAATAAGCGCGAGGTTTTGCGTTTCGCGATGCAAATCGCATATCGTAATCTAAAGTTTTAATTAATTAAATAATTAATCTTTACGCACTAACTATAAACAAATGAGTAAGAACGTGGATCAGCGCACTCAACGACAAAAACAACAAGACGAAGCCCGTGAAAAAATTCAGAGAGAACAAGACAAACGTCGTCTCTCTTTGACCCGTAACATCGCCTATTTTACGGTGACGAGTAATACTCTAGAACCGAAAGTGCTTGAAGGTGCACTGACCGCCGAAAACCAGAGAGCTAACTCTTGCTCTCCCGCCCTGCTCTTCACCGCTCGAACGCCATGGAGTGAGCAATGCAAGACTCCAACAGAGCTTTTGCCGCCTAGCGCAACAACAACAGAAACTACTACGACTACTACAACGGTCTCTGTCGCCAACAATGCAATAACGACTCCACCCTCTTCTTGTGCTGCGGGTAAAGCAACAACACAACCAAGTGCAAAAATCGGTGCAAACGGCAAAAACAAAGCTACGGTAGAAGAAGTGACAATTCTGCAAGCGGGTTCGGCCATTCAGACAGGCATGGATCGCTACATTAATATCTCCAAGCGCAAGCTAACACCCCCAAAAAACTCGGACGGCAATAAGCCCAAAATAAATCGTTCCAACAAAGGCCCTGTAAATCCCGGGCCATTAGATGAAAAGAGATTTTCCATTCTGGCGGAGCCTGAAACAGAGTCTGAACAATTAGCCCCAAGGAAACTAAAGCCCCCACCTATTTTTATTCGGGAGAAGATCTCGAATGCCCTAGTCAACAAAATAGTTGAGCTTGTCGGAAAAGATAACTTTCATGTTATTCCGCTTATGAAAGGGAATATAAGCGAAACTAAACTCCAAACCAAAACCGAAGACGATTTCCGAGCAGTGTCGAAGTACTTAAACGATGCCAAAAAGAATTACTACACGTACCAACTGAAAAGTTGCAAAGGTTTGCAAGTTGTGCTTAAGGGAATAGAACCCGATGTGACCCACTGCGAAATTACAGAGGCCTTAAAGAAAACGGTTTTTGCGCAAAAAATGTTATAAACATTATGAACAAAAACAAGAAGCCGCAACCACTCTTCAAGGTCGAGCTGGAGCCAGACAGCAGAACTTTGAAAAAAAACGCAGTGCACCCGATCTACAAGTTGCAGTACCTTCTGCACCGTAGGATCACAGTGGAAGAGCCTCACAAACGGACCGGACCTCTGCAATGCACAAACTGCCAGGAATACGGTCATACCAGGGCTTACTGCACCCTCAGGTCAGTATGTGTAGCTTGTGGAAACTGCCACGGCTCCGAACCCTGCCCTGCCAACAAGGAAGACTCTCTCACTAAAAAGTGTGTAAACTGCCAAGGAAACCACACAGCTAACTACAGAGGCGATGAAAAGTCGGATGCAACGAGCAACAACGGCACGCTCCCTGAACACACAAAACACTTACATGAGATCACAAACGACACCGGAAGTTTTCTTCGCAAAAGCAGCCAGATCATCATTTGGCCCTTCAATTACCACCAACGGAATTTCTTACGCCAGTGCTCTAAGATCAGGCACAGCTCACATAAAGCCGAAAATTGATAACATCCAGCAGGCCATGGGACAGCCACAAAGTAACATGGAATCTATGATGATTACTTTGCAACAAAATATGATGGAATTTATGTCCTTCATGAAAACCACCATGAAACCCTTATGCAAAACCAAAATATCTTGCTACAAATGCTTGCAGCTCAGCAGTCCAAATAAACCATGCCTAGCCTTCGAATAACTCTGTGGAACGCCAACGGTGTTTCACGGCATAAACCTGAAATAACTCAATTTCTGAACGAAAACCACATCGACGTTATGTTGCTGGCAGAAACGCATCTCACCAGCAAATATAACTTTCAAATACGGGGATACACGTTCTATGGCACAGATCATCCAGATGGTAAAGTGCATGGCGGCACTGGAATCTTAATAAGAGACCGCGTCAAACACCACTTTCACCAACGGTTTGCTAAAAAATCATCTGCAACCTACATCGATAAAATTACAGTTGGGCAACTGCAACCTTGCCATTGCCGCTGTCTACTGCCCACCCCGCATTACAGTCTCCGAAGACCAATTCATGGACTTCTACAATTCGCTTGGAGAGCGATTCATAGCAGCAGGAGATTACAACGCCAAGCACACGCACTGGGGATCCCGCCTTGTGACCCCCAAAGGAAGGCAACTATATAATGCACTCATTAAAACATGCAACAAACTGGACTACGTTTTACCAGGCAGCCCTACATACTGGCCTACAGATCCTAGAAAACTACCTGATTTAATTGATTTTGCTGTGAAAAAAAACATCTCTCATCTCTCTATCATAGGACCACTCACCAGTGCTAATAACTCTTCTTCAAAGCCCGGAATTAATCGAGCACCCTCGCAGGCTGACGTCGCATCGAACCAACTGGCTGAAGTTCAAAAAGTACGTAAGTTCCTACATTGAACTAACTCCACAGCTCAACATCAAGGAGGACATCGACTGCTACGCCGATGCACTGGAGTCTGTACTCGTCGCAGCAGCCAAAGTCTCAACACCGCAAGGGAGGGATGGGCACAGACACCAACACAAAACTAACCATGAAATCGAACAGCTTGTTCTGGAGAAAAGACGATTGAGACGTAATTGGCAAACCAGCAGATCGCCATCCTCAAAACAAAGTCTTAAAGAAGCTGGTCGCAGACCTACCAGGGCTCTAAGGCAAGAAGAAGAAAAAGCACAACACCAGTACATTGAGAAACTTTCGGTAATCATAATGATCCCAAAGCCAGTAAAGATCACACAATACCAGCTTCGTATAGACCGATAAGTTTACTCTCGTGTCTGTCAAAACTGCTCGAAAAATGCCTTCTGACGCGCATCATTCCATATCTGAAAGAGCACAACGTTATTCCAGCACATCAATTTGGCTTTCGAGAAAGCCATGGAACAATAGAGCAAGTCAACAGATTAACAACAGAAATAAGGACTGCATTCGAGCTTCGGGAATACTGCAGTGCGGTATTCCTTGACGTTGCACAGGCTTTCGACCGAGTCTGGCTTGATGGCCTTATCCATAAAATCAGAACAATCCTGCCGGGAAACACTCACAGGATACTTGAATCGTACCTTTATAACAGAGCCTTCGCCGTAAGATGCAACACCACAACATCCGACGCAACTACGCTATAGAGGCTGCAGTTCCCCAAGGAACGAGCGGCTAACTACTTCTACATTCGCAGACGATACCGCGATCATAAGTCGGTCCAAATGCCCAACTCAGGCAACAGCACTTCTAGCTGATCATCTCGTTGTAGTGGAGAGGTGGTTATCAGACTGGCGTATAAAAATAAATGCGCAAAAGTGTAAACACATAACGTTTACTCTTAACAGACAAACGTGTCCCCCGCTAACCCTGAATAACACACCACTTCCACAAGCTGACGATGTAACGTACCTTGGCATCCACCTAGACAGGAGACTTACATGGCGGAGACATATCGAAGCTAAGAAAATTCACCTAAAACTAAAATCAAACAGTCTCCATTGGCTTTTAAACGCGCGCTCCCCCTCTGCCTGGACTTCAAGGTCCTGCTCTACAATTCAACGCTTAAGCCAGTCTGGACCTACGGCTCCCAATTGTGGGGAAACGCGAGCAGCAGCAACATCGACATTATTCAGCGAGCACAATCAAAAATCCTGAGAACTATCACTGGGGCACCTTGGTATGTTCGGAACGACAACATCCACAGAGATCTTGGCATTCTACCCGTAAAAGATAAAATATCAAAACAAAAAGCGTCCTACCACACCAAGCTAACTTCTCATCCAAACCAGCTCGCCAGGGGCCTAGCCAGGGCTTCCATCCGGACCCGATTGCAACGCAATGACCTTCCAGCTCAGCAATAGTTATTAGAGCCCCTAAATTTTCGCGCCAGTCACCTTGACTGTCAGATAGCTTTTTAATTTACGATTCTATATACTTATTGTTAGTCTCAATTCAGAGAAGATCCAATAAATAAAATGCAAATGTTAAAAAATCTAATTTTTACATGAATCTTATTTTTTCATGCATACCTTGATCAATGTAAAAGCGCGTGCTAATCGTACGACTATATCCTATGGCTCCCATAGGAACGATAGGGTGAAATCGGTCCAAATTTGATGTTTTTCAGAATATTTCGCGCAGTGCATAAGCTATTGACATACATTTTTTCAAATCGTATTTTTTTATGCATTCCTTGATCAAGGTAAAAGCGCGTGCTGATCGGACGTCAATATCATATAGCTCCCATAGGAGCAATAGGGTGAAATCGGTCCAAATATCCGGATCAGTAATATTTCGCGCAGTGAATAAGCTATACATTTTTCCAAGTCTTATTTATTTACGTCTATATCTTATAACTTCCGTAGGAAAAATTGTTAAAGGCTGCGAAAGTATCCCTTTTTTTTCCTATTTGTATATGACATTTTTGCATTATAAAAGCTATTGTCATGAAACTTATCAATTTATCTAATTTATTTATGTATACCTTGCTCAGGGTAAAAGTTGTTGTCAATCAGACAACATAAAACATATGTACGCAGATCAAGTTACAAGACGCATCGAAAACGAGACGTAACTTGGTTGACGTACTTTGGGGTCTCAGAAAACATTGATGTGGGATAACATAATGTGAAGCCGGAAGGAAATTATCTGTAAGAGACATATGACTTAAGGAAAGGTACTCCTCCATAAATTCTATGTACATTTTCTTCATCTCAGGGTCTCGAGACAGCCTTCTTTCAAGCGATAAAAACCGGCGTTTTGCAACCTAAAAATCGAAAGAGAACTCACTACCAATTATACGCGACTTAACCTTTGTGTGCCAATACCAAGTAAGTTGATACACGACTCTTCTTTCCGGATCAGTAAGCGGTGAGCAGGGTCCCCTGTTATAAAATTAGTTTGGGAAGAGAGTCTAGAAGTGCTCGGGCCCAAATATATTCACCATTTTTAGTTCTTACACTTACGATCGACGTGGCTAAAATCACTCTGTCCAATGATGTCGCATGCATAACATGTGACGTGGAAGGCTGATCTTGATTTAATGAGGGAGAACGAATGTCTTGTGGTGGTGGCAACGCTAAACTATTTTCGGACAAGTTATATTTATGCAGTAAAACGTGATGCGAGCGGCCACAAACTCGACATTTATTAAATTTGCATTTCGAAACAGTGTGATCCTTTCGCATACAATTGATGCATAAAGCCTAGTACTCAGATCGACAAACGAGTTTGCTAGTGTAAAAACTTTAATCTTTCCAGTGTGACCAAAATTACGGTCGTACTGTCAATCAGCTGGGTTAGTTGACAAGCAGTTAAAATTCAAATATCGTATTTGCGGGAAAGAGCCTTTAAAAGAAATTATCAACTACCTTTGCAAGAAAAGTCTGCCGCTGTACAAAGAAATTAAAAAGCAATACTATTTAAATTTAACAGTTGTTTTTTTGTATTTACTGATAATTATTTGCTAATTTAAAGTTCATAGCTGCACTTTTATTATGTTTTTTCGTACAATTTTGACATAAGAAACATCTTGCTCTGACAAGAGGCACCACAGATAGTATTCATGTTATATTGTCCTCACATGGAAACTCCTGCAATCGACTTTTGCAGGTTTTTTGAGTTTTCGTCGATCTGAGTACTAGGCTTTAGGAAACAGATTTTACAAAGTCGAACCTTTGCATTACCGAAAGACGATCAAACGGACCACAATTCGCTAAGATATGGTCTCCTGCATTGCAATAGCTACAACTTTGCTGGGATTTGCTGTTGGACGAAGAACAAGAAAATGAGCTACGATTATGTGGCTTGCTCGACAAATTTTATCTTGCTTTGGTTTCGTCGATTCTTCAGTGGATAAATGCTGGTATCGGCGGTTTAACCTTTTTTCAAAATCGGACCAGAGTGGTAACCTTTTATAATCTAATTCTTCTTCACATTTTTGTTTGGTCACTGGGACTACTCTTTTCAAAACAAGATAGATCAACATTGGATTCGAAATCTTGGTGTCGTCTCCTATCGATAACAAAGAACCGTATATAGATGATACAGTGTCGATAATATTTCTTAAAGACGACGCTGATTGTTGCGTTATTTTCGGAAGACTAAACAATGTTGAAATATTGTTCGTGAACGCTTGCAGCTTTAATTATCTCCAATATATAGGCGCATAATGCCATTCTATTCTATATATTTAATCTATGTACAAGAAAACATGTATATAATATATATACGGCGTCATATTGCGAAAAGGCTTCGCAACTGGCAAGAATAAAATTAATACAGTCCACATATACGCAACTCAACTCTTTTCTATTTCTGACCATATTGTTGGTCCTTCGAGCTGGATTCTTCGACAGTTAGTGAAGTGCTTTGATTCTCAGGTGAAAAGCCGTTCCAGACTCAAGGGCAACATCACACGTTGTCGCTCATGGGCTGAGCAAGCGGAATCTGCAACACAGGCGGAGATCTCCACACGCATTCAACTTCTCCACGAAGTTTGAAAGGAGTTCAACCAGTTCGGCGATTGCATTGCTCTCCACGAGGATGTAGAAGGTTAGGTCGATCCGGAGATTGATAACGCAATTTACGAAGAAATGCCTACCTAAGGGCGAACGCAATTCTCAAGGACAGAAGTGCTGCTCTACAACCGAGTATATCTACAGGCATTGTGAATGGCAGCAACGGTCTGCACTCCAACAGCGACCCAATTGTAAATTTGCTACAACAAAACCAACAACTATTTGAGCGACTGGCTGCAAATCAGGCTCATTCGAGCACGCCGGTTCATGTTGGTGATGACGTCTCTTTGGCGAATTCAAGTTCGGTACATGTGGCGAATTCCAATCTGAGTGAATTGCCGAAAATTCAAATCAAACGGTTCTCTGGCAACTACACCGAGTGGCCCACCTTTCAAGACATTTATGAAAGCACAATTCATAACAAGCAACATTTGTCCAGCACATTGACACGTTCGGCATCACGCATCTTGGTCACGGGAATCTCTTTGGTTAAAGCAGACACGACAAGGGGATGCAGCACCTTGCATATCAAGTCCCGTATCTCCAAAGATCATTTGGTTGTCTACGCCCACGTGCTAGGCAGAATTACTTCTTCGCTGGAACGCCAAAACATCGATGCATCGGCACTCGAGGCATTCAAGGATCTGCAGTTGGCGGATACAGAATTCAACACAAACTCACCTGTTGACATTCTATTGGGAAGCGAACACGTATGGTCGGTGTTTACAGGACGAAAGATGTACGACAACAAGGGTAATCTTATCGCCATATCTTCGGTGTTCGGATGGGTAATAACTTCATTCATCACATCAAATCCAAGCAACGCTATTGCACTGACTACAACAGTAGACATAGGCGTTACGCTTTAGAAGTTTTGGGAATTGGAAAACGTTCAAAGCAGCGCAAAATTGGATCCGGAGGATGATCAGGTCGAGAAGCTCACAGTCGCGATGAAAACGTATATCGTGGATCTTCCATTTAACACAGAAAACCTCGATTTCGGAGAAACTCTACAAGGAGTGCTCAAACGCTTTAAATCGGCTGAGAGGCGGCTGCAACAGAACGAGCAGCTGCGTACACAGTACGTATACTTTATGCGGGAATACACAAATCTGAGGCACATGCGAGAAGTGCCACCTGAGGAAAACGCTACTGGAAATCAGTTTTATCTACCACACCACCCAGTTCTGGGTCGGAAGCTACGAGAAGTTTTCGATGGATCTTTTCGTGACGCCAATGCTAAGGCTTTAAATGACACCGTGTTTACAGGTCCCAGTATCCAGCGCGATCTATTCGCTGTGTGCCTTCGTTTTCGAATGTACAAATTTGCATTCTCAACGGATATCGTAAAAATGTTCCGCCAGATATGGGTCAACGAAAAACACAGAAACTTCCAGAAAATCGCTTGGAGAGAAGATCCATCCGATCCCATCAAGTATTTCCAATTGTGCACAGTAACCTACGGAACTTCATGCGCACCATTCCTGGCTGTGCGAGTGCTGGAACAACTTGCTGTCGATCATCAAGAGGAATTCACAACCGAAACGAGCTGATTCAGCTGATTTCTCGTGCAAACCTTGAACTCGGGCAATGGGTATCCAATACACCATATATACAAACGGATAATAGCGACACACAACCTGCACAAACGTCACCTGTAAAGGTTCTCGGACTATATTGGCATCCTGGAAAAGACATTCTAACGTACAAGGTCGGTCTAGCTGAAAATCCTGATTGCTCAAAGAGACAAGTCTTGTCCGACGTCTCGAGGATATTCCTCTCAGGCTCTTGGCACCCATTGTAATCCAATTCGAAATCCTGTTCCAAAAGCTATGGCTCTTGAATTTGGATTGGGATGACCCACTCCCAACTAAACTGGCGGACAACTGGCTAAAATGGAGAGCAGATCTGGACAACCTTCAAACATTCCAACTACCACGATTTGTCGCCAACGACCCGGACAACATCGAACTCCACGGATTTTCGGATGCGTCAACCAAGGCATATGCTGCTGTGGTGTACAGCAGAGTCACCAATGACCCATAATCGACGAAAACGATTTGCTGAGGGTAGGCGGACGACTGCACCAATCGCAGTTGTCAAACGATGCAAAACACCCAGTATTGCTACCAAAAACAGACCGCATCTCAACGCTGATACTGGAACACAAGCACCGAGTGAACCTTGGCGTTTCCGCTCTTTTTGTTATTGTTCGGCAAAAAATCGGGATATTAGGAGCACGTAATCTATTCGCAAAATAACCCACGACTGTTTAGCTGGCTTTCGTCAACGCTACCCCACATCCCAGAAACAAATGGCTGATTTACGCAGCGTACGCATTACACAAGCGCTTCCATTTACATATACTGGCTGCGACTATGCAGGTCCAATACTTCTGAAGGATGCAAAGGTTCGGAAGCCACGTATCAGCAAGGGCTACATATGCCCATTTGTTGGCATGGTCACCTCGGCCATCCACCTGGAACTTGCCACAGATTTGACGACAGAAACCTTCTTGGCTGCCTTGCGGCGCTTTATATCGGTACGTGGCAAGTGCAGTAAGATCTACAGTGACAATGGCACAAACTTTATTGGAGCTAAGCGATCCCTCGACGAGATGCAAGAATTGCTTTCTTCACAGACACACAAGAACACCGTGTCTAGCACACTAGCGGATGATGGTATCCAATGAATACTTATTCCCCCGAGAGCCCCTCACTGGGGAGGAAAATGGGAGTCGGCAGTTCGTTGTGTCAAGCTGCATCTTCGCAGAATTACCGGAAACTCAACGCTCACCTTTGAACAGATGCGCACACTTCTTGCGCAGTGATAAATTCACGCCCCTTTTGCTACACACCGGATACGGAAACCAACTACCTATCACCCGCTCACTTCTTAATTGGGCGACCATTGACAACAGTGCCAGATCCCGATTTGAGTCATATCCCAGTGGGCCGATTAGGATATTGGCAAAGCATCCAGTCTATGCTTCAAGGATTCTGGAGAAAATGGCATCAGGAGTATCTGACTACTCTGCAGCAACGTCCAAAATGGACTACTTCAACACCCAACATCTCGTAAAAGAGTCCAATTCACCACCGGCATTTTGGCACATCGCTCGGCTTATGGAAACCTATCCAGGGAAGGACAACCTCGTTCGAGCAGTCAAATTGAAGACCCCGACAGGAGAGATGATCAGACCCATCACGAAAGTTGCTGTATTGCCCCATTCAGAAACTGTGTTTCAGGGCGGGCCGGGATGTTCGTGAACGATGATGAACAAGAGTTTCGAAAAGGCTAATGAAATTCTTAAACTCCGAATATTTGCCGCTGAATTTCGGCAATGCCAAATTCGGAAGTCGAGCTCGGGTTGGGGCTAAAGAAGCTGATCCAATTATTTTGCTTTCGCTTGGCGTCTTCAAGGCTGAGATAAGCGACATTATTTTTGCCTTGGTTATTATTGAAAGCTCTTCCAACTCTTCTCCAAACTCATCGCCATCATCTAAATCTTCGATCTGTTCTTGTAATTGAGTTGCCTTAATAATTGAAGGATTTAAAATCTCTAGCCGACAATATAGTTCTACTTCTTGAATCGGAATCTGGCCGGCTTCTATTAGATCATTTAATCGGCGGATGCTCATCACTGGTTTTTGAGCTTGTTTTTAAGATCCGCAAGAAGTTCAAGAGATTTTGGCTTAATTGGACTCATTATACTCTTGCAGAGGGTATTATAATTTTGGTCAAAAGTGTGCAACGCAGTAAAGGTGACATCTCCGACCCTATAAAGTATATATATTCTTGATCAGGATCACTTTCTGAGTTGATATAAGCATGTCCGTCTGTCCGTCTGCCTGTTTCTACGCGAACTAGTCTCTCTATCTCTAGTTTTTAAAGATATCGAATTGAAACTTTGCACACACCCTTCTTTCCTTTGCACGCAGTCGGAACGGCCGGGATCGGCCGACTATATCCTATAGCTGCCATATAACTGAACGATCGGAAATGCCATAACTTTGGTGTTTGTAAAGTTAGGAAGTTGGGATTTTCTATGGGTTTTATATTTGGAAAATCAATCCAACCTACCAAATTTCATAAGGATCGGCAGACTATATCCTATAGCCGCCATATAACTGATTGATCGAAAGTGCCATAACTTTAGTATTTTTAAAGTTAGGAAGTTGGAATTTGCTATGGGTTTTATTTTTGGCCAATCATATATCACTATATCCTATAGCAGCCATATAACTAAACGATTGGAAATGACATAACTTTGGTGTTTTTAAAGATAGGAAGTTGGTATTTTTTATGAGTATTAAGAATGCATCATATGAATAATTTTGGAGAATATAATTTACAGAATATTCTTCGAGGGTATATCAACTTCGGCTCCGCCCGAATTTTTTTAAAAGATCTTACGACAATTTTACAAATTTCACTTATTGTACATTAATGTATAAGGTTTGACCAACATTGTGTAGAAATTTGAACCAAAAATATATTTTTAAATTGAAAATTGCATTTTTTGTATCGCTTTTCATAAAAAGTGTAATTTTTAACGTAAATTTTGGCCATATTGTGGCTTATAAAATGAGTTGTAATTGAAAATATAAAAAATCCCTTCGTTAAGGACATCAAAAACATGTCTAAAGGAAGTGTGCAAAAGCAGAAGTCGATCGGTGCAATAGTTTTTGAGAAAACGTGACTACCGACTTCAAAAAAGTGGTTTTGAAAAAAAACGCGCTTAAAGTGCCGCATCTGCTCGACGCCAGAGCCCGAATTGCCTGTTGCGACTCATTCGACGCGCTGGGCTTTAAATTTATCCCATTCCTAGTTTTGCTTCGATCGACTTGAAATTTTCGGACAACATTCCTGACACTTTGTACTATTATACAAAAAAGGTTGAAAAAAATGAATATTTTGAAGTGTCAAGACCCGGATAACCACTTAAATTGAATACCGAGCCACGAAGTATCAAAATTAATGGTGATTGCAAATGACGGCAAAAAATCAGTAGCGCGTCACTTTGATCGTCAGCGCGCCAAACCAAAAGTCCAAAAACAATTACAACGTTGCTAACGGCGGACAAGCGAAAGCGAAAAAGAAAACGAAAAAGTGCACCGCTGCAGCTGCTTGTATATGAGGGCTTATGTATTGGTTATCTATAGCAACTGGGATGATTTTACCAAGTATTAATTTTCGAGTTTCAATTAAATGAAAAACTGGGGGCGACAGTGATTGCAATAATATAACACAATTAAATGTTGTTAAATCCAACGGCGGTTCAAATTGCAATATGACCATGGTTATATAATGTGCATGTGTATATGTATGTGTATATGTATGCGTATATGTATGTGTATATGTATGCGTATATGTATGTGTACCCTGCAGTACCGTTCATCACCTTTTAATCGCTTTTTCATCACCAAAAATTCATCACTGCTGATGATTAATCGCTGAATCTTCATACAAATTAGTGATGAATTTAACATTGGCATGTCCTATGAGTTAATCATTGATTAAAGAGTGATGAATTACGGATTAATTAATTCATCTCTCTTTAATCAGTAATTCATCACATTTTCATCGCTTTTTTTGCATCAGTAAAATTCATCCAGTAAATTTTCATATAAATTTCTTTTTATTTTATAACATTATTTCATTATTATTTCATTTATTTCATTACATATAACTAATTAATTTAACTTAATTCAATATACATACAAGTTATCCAACCCGTGAAACGGTTCCACTTATGGAACTAATAAACAAATTTTTAAATTCAATTATCCAACGGTTCCACTTATGGAACTAATAAACAAATTTTTAAATTCAATTATCCAACGGTTCCACTTATGGGATTAATAAACAAATTTTTAAATTCAATCTCAACTACATTGCCTTTGCCTTTGTTTATGATACCGCCTTCGCCTTTTTCATTAACTTCGAGGGCCGCGCTTGACCGTTCTGCTAAGATAAATAAACCTATCGTAAAGTAAACAACAGCTTCCGTTCGAAGCCAAACTCTCACGTCCAAAGCCAAAAGTATTGCGTTCCAATTTTCAATCAAAATAGCATCTGCCAGCATAATTTAATTTCACAACGAGATGCGACAGTTTCAGCATAAGCTTTTATTTTAAACAAAAATCAAAGTTCTAGAAGCTTAAAAAATAAAAGCTTCTGGCCGAGGTTCGTTGGAGAAGATTTTAGAATTAAGGAGTCAGTCTTATTCGGATTGAAACCGGGATCGGTCATAAGAAATAATAATAAGTGAAAGTGTCTTGATTTAATAAAGAGTTAGTGAATTAAGGTCTGCACCAATAAAGTGAAATTAAAAAATAAAATTTATATTTTTTTTAATCAACATTGGTTGATCAAATTTAATTGGCGCCCAACATGGGGCCAAATTTAATGAAAAGCAAAGTTAAATTAACAGCGGAACTTGCGCAGCCAAGAACTCAAATTTTTATTGGAAAAATTAAAACATCCAACACCAAACAGTGATCGTGTAATGGAAATCAATAAATGAAATAATCCATTAACTTGATTAGTTGGTGGACTGAAGATCTAAATCTCAAACATCAAGAACACTATAAAAATAAAATAAATCCGAAAACCGCTAAAACAAATAAAACTACAAAACCAACCAAAAACAACAAGCAAATAATCAGACAACGAAGAACCAACCAAAGAAAAATTGACAGGAAGGAAGGGCTGTAGGGCAATCCCTCGCCAACACTGTAAAAAATTTTAATCTCTATCGACAACAAGAAGAACATCGCATAAATTGAAAGAAGACCCCATCGGACAGTATCGTGAGGATAAATATAATTTTATTTGAAATAAGGAGCTTAATAGAAAATTAATTTAAGACAAGCAAATTTTTTATAAAATAACAGTGAGAATAAAAAAGAACAATCTGGAAAATTTAATAGATAGTTTCGGTGAATTAAATTTAACAATGGCAACTGGAAGTTCATCTAATTTTTCTGCAGGTGGTTTAGCCACAGCCAGTAACCTAACTGTGGTATTAATTAACAGATTAATTAATGTTCAATTGAGCGAAGTAAGCAAAAAAATAGATGGTTTGGAAGAAAAGTTAGCAACAGACGCAAACATAGTAGAGGACTATAAAATTCAAGAAGTTGACCCAAATATAAAATGTGAAACCACTCTTGAAGTAATCAAATCATTACCGAAGTTCACAGGGAAACCAACACAATACGTAGGTTGGAGAGAAGCTGCAGAAACTGCAATGAGCCTTTATAAAATTCAGAGTCAGCAGTATTTTATCGCGTTAACAATTTTACGAAATAAAATCATGGGATCAGCCCACGACGCTCTTACCAATCATGGCACTGTTCTAAATTTTTACGGAATTTTATCTATATTGGATTTTATATATAGTGATAAACGACCAATCCATATTCTTGAGTCCGAATTAAGTATCCTTAGACAAGGTAGAATGACAGTTACTGAATACTATAATGAAGTTAATAAAAAAACAAGAGAGAACGCTATAGTCGAGTGCCTCGACTATTAGATACCCGTTACTCAGCTAAACAACTTAATATAAATATGCCGCTCGAATTAGCACCTTCGCCAGCTGTTCCAAAGTCATCCGTTAGATGGCGCCATGAAAGGCGGAAATGTAGGCGCTAGCCAGGCTTAAGCGTTTAATGGGTTTTTGGGCGTTAGAGTGGGCGTGGCAAACTTTTATTAGGCCAATCGATAGGTATTGACGAAACAAATACATATCAATTAAAATTTTCATAAGAGCATCAAAACTGTGGCCACAGCTTGTGGCTTGTGGGCGTCAGAGGGGGCGTGGCACCATTTTGAAACAAACTTGCGCTGCGTAGGAACTCCTAAAATCTACATGCAAAATGCCAATCTTCTAGCTTTTATAGTTTCCGAGATCTCAACGTTCATACGGACAGACAGACGGACAGACGGACAGACGGACATGGCTAGATCGACTCGGCTAGTGATCCTGAACAAGAATATATATACTTTATAAGGTCGGAAACGCTTCCTTCTACCTGTTACATACTTTTGCACGATATTGTATTCGTACCCTTTTGTATCTCTGGATTTGTATCTCTGGATTAAATGGTCCGATAGCAGAAACCCTTTTCTCATTAAATCCACCGAACTTGCCCAATGCGTTGGCAAAGGTCCAGGAATTAGAGTCAAACAATTTTCGAGCTCAATTTGCAAACAGATACAATGGCTTTAAAAATGAAAATAAAAATCAGGGAAATAATTTAAGATTTAATTCTAAACAAAACACTAATACTAAAGGGAACGGAAATAATTGGAATTATAATCAAAATAATAATTGGCCACAGAATACGAATTTTTGGCAAAATAATAATCAAAATACCAATCAAAAAGAACAACCTGTCGAGCCAATAGATGTAGATTCATCGCTCCAATTTCAAAATAAGCCCAGAAATAATTGACAGTCAAATAATAATCGAGGTAGATATAATAATAATTATTATCAAAACAATAATCGCACAAACTATTATCGTCCAAATCAAACCAAAGAGCAAACTCAAGCTCAAAAAAGTGAACTAGAAGGAACAGTTAATCAGCCTGCTAATAAGGTAACAAGATTAAATAATATCAATGAAGATCATTTTTTAGATCAGACCCCTACAGAGGAATGCCTTATCTAAAAAGAGTGGACAGAAAAACTAAGAAAGATTTAAATATTTTAATAGACACGGGAGCTACGGCTTGCTATATAAAGAAGGGAATTTTTGAGAATAAAAATGAATTATCAATTTACAAAAAAGTATCTACAGTTCATGGGTATTCAATTATTAAATATTACCATTATATAAATATATTTGGAACAAGACATTTGTTCTACGAGGGCTGCTATATATATTTCTGGCCTAGGCCATATTAAGTGCCTGGCGCCATCATTGGGAAGTTTGACATGTTTTAGCAAAAAACGTGCTCAGAACGTTTTGACGTACGGCCATAATTTGACTTGAAAAAATCATTTGGCGGAAAATGGAATTAACTCGTGAACATTTTCGCGCAATCATTTTTCACGGCTTTCGATGTGAATTAACACGACAAGAGTGCATCGATGAACTTACATCTTCGTATGGCGATGGAGCACCATCTTATAGCACTGTGAAAAACTGGTATAATGAATTCAATCGTGGCCGACGCTCGCTCGAAGACGAAGGTCGTGAAGGTAGTCCAAAAACAGTCGTTGTTCCAGAGAACGTTGACGCCGTGCATGAACTGATAATGCAAGATCGTCATGTGACATACCGTGAGATAGAGGCATCCTTGAGCATTTCTTCCACCAGCATACATTCGATATTGCATGAACACTTGGTCGTAAAAAAAATTTGTTCTTGTTGGATCCCGCAAAATTTGACAATAGCTCAAAAAAAGACTCGTGTGGATTGGTTCAAAATAAAATTTGAAGAAATACAATCGCGGTGTTTTAAAAGACGTTTATAAGATCGTCACAGGTGACGAATCATGGATCTATGCTTATGAGCCCGAAACAAAACGGCAATCGACCATGTGGGTCTTTGAAGACGAGCCAAATCCAACGAAAGTTGTTCGTGGAAGAAGCACTTCGAAGCAAATGGTGGCCTGTTCCTTCGGTAAAACAGGTCATGTGGCGACTGTTCCGCTTGAGCAACGTAGGACGGTCAATTCTGAGTGGTACACCACAATTTGTTTGCCTGAAATCTTCGGATAAATTCGAAAAACGAACAAGAGAAGACGGATCATTCTCCACCTTGACAATGCGAGCTCTCACACATCAGCTCAAACCAGCGCCTTTTTGACCGGCCAAAATGTCGAATTGGTGGGTCATCCGCCATACAGCCCTGACTTGGCACCCAATGACTTTTTTTTATTCGACGCCAGAAGATGCTGTTGAAGCGTTCAAAATCCATGTTTTGGGGGTGTCTCAATCGGAGTGGACAAAGTGCTTCGACAATTGGTTTTTACGCATGCAAAAGTGTATAAGTCTTGCTGGAGAATACTTTGAAAAACAATAAAAACATTTTTAATCATAAATATTCGCATTTTCATTATTAGGCCAGAAATATATATAGCAACCCTCCTATGAAATAGAAGGATTGCAATCTGACCTATTAATTGGGTTTAATTTGTTAAGAACAAGAAAGGAAAGCTAACTTCGGACGGAGCCGAAGTTGATATACCCTTGCAGAATACTCTGTAAATTATATTCTCCAAAATTATTCTATGATGCATTCTTAATACTCATAAAAAAATCCAAACTTCCTAACTTTAAAAACACCAAAGTTATGGCATTTCCAATCGTTCAGTTATATGGCAGCTATAGGATATAGTCGGCTGATCCTTATGAAATTTGGTAGGTGGGTTTGATTGGCCAACAATAAAACCCATAGAAAATCCCAATTTCTTAAATTAACAAACACCAAAGTTACGGCATTTCCGATTAATCAGTTATATGGCGGCTATAGGATATAGTCCTCCGATCCTTATGAAATTTGGTAGGTCGGATTGATTGGCCAACTATAAAACCCATAGAAAATCCCAGCTTCCTAACTTTACAAACATCAAAGTTATGGCATTTACGATCAATCAGTTATATGGCAGCTATAGGATATAGTCGGCCGATCCCGTTCTGACATATATACTACGTGCAAAGGAAAGAAGGGTGTGTGCGAAGTTTCAACTCGATAGCTTTAAAACTGAGAGACTAGTTTGCGTAGAAACAGACAGACGGACAGACGGACAGACGGACATGGCTATATCAACTCAGGAGGTGATCCTGATCAAGAATATATATACTTTATAGGGTCGGAGATGTCTCCTTCACTGCGTTGCACACTTTTGACCAAAATTATATTACCCTCTGCAAGGGTATAAAAATCGGAGCAATTATAAATATTGAAAAGAGAGTGTTGGAGTATAAAGGGAATACAGAAAAGTTATTATATTTCGATAGTGAGGAAAAAAATGAAACAAGTTTAATGGAAGTCAATAATACTCTTACATTAAAAGAATTTATTTTAAAAAAATATCTTGATTATATAAGTTTCGAAAACACAGATTCTATATTTGTGGAAAGAAGCGAGAAAAGTTTGGGATCAACAAATCCTGAACGCGCCGACGATGAAATTTCCGTCAACAAAAAATTAAATAGTTTGGGATCAACAAATCCTGAGCACGCCGACGATGTAGTTTCCGTCAACAAAAAAATTATTGGTTTAAAATCTAAAAATCCTAAACACCCCGACGTCGATTTTTCTGTCAACAAAAGAATAAAAAATATTAAAACTAAAGAGCCCAAGCGAAATAAAATGAATAATATTAATATGACCAGTACAAATCGAATTGAAGTACTGGAGAAGAAAATAATTGACATAATCGAGGAGGAACACTCAAAAATAAATTTACAAATTCCATTTCGTACCGATATTGGGAGTGAAATAAACACCGAAAATGACAGGGCAATTTATAGTAAACAATATCCTTATGCCTTATCAGTATCAGATTTCGTTAATACGGAAATCAATAGAATGCTTAAGGAAAATATTATAAGACCTAGTAGAAGTCCTTATAATTCTCCAGTGTTTTGGGTACCACCCAAAAAAGGTCAAAATGAAGATGGCAGTCTCAAGCATAGATTAGTAATAGATTACAAAAAACTGAACGAAAACACTATACCGGACAGATACCCGATGCAAGACCCGTCTGTAATATTAGCTAATTTAGGAAAGGCTAAATACTTCTCAACAATTGATTTGGAACCCGGATTCCACCAAATTTTAATGAAAGATTTAGATATTGAAAAAACAGCATTTTCTAATAATAACGGAAAATTTGAATTTTTACGAATGCCTTTTGGGTTAACAAACGCACCCAGAAAGAGCTATGGATGATATCTTAAGAGAACAAGTAGGAAAAACTTGCCATGTTTATATGGACGATATAATTATTTTTTCAAACACTATTGAACAACACTATGCTGATTTAATTAAAATAATTAATATTTTACCAAGAGCAAATATGAAAATTTCTCTCGAAAAATCTAAATTCTTTAAATTAGAAACCACATTTCAACCACAACATTGTTTCTCATAATGTAATTAAAACGGATCCCGAAAAAATTGCCACAATTAAAAAATATCCGATTCCACGTAATATTAGAGAACTCCGAAGTTTTCTAGGTTTAACAGGGTATTACAGAAAATTTGTCCGTAACTATGCAAAAACTGCTAAACCATTAACAAAATATCTAGGAGGGAAAATGAAAAGGTTTCTAAAAGAATGTCTACTAAAGTTTCAATACAGTTTGACGACTCAGCTGTATAAGCTTTCAACGAGCTAAAAGAGAATCTAATAGCACAAGTCGAATCAGTTCAGCCAGATTATAGTAAGAAATTCGTTTTAACTACAGATGCATCAGACGTAGCTATCGGGGCAGTACTAACACAAGATAATAAACCAATTACGTTTATTTCAAAAACATTAAATAAAACGGAACAACTTTATGCCACAAATAAAAAAGAATTGTTAGCTATAGTATGGGCTTTAAAAAATCTTCGGAATTATTTATATGAAGTAATTGGCATAGAAATACAAACGGATCATCAATCCTTATTCTTCACAATTTCGGATAAAAATCCAAACGTAGAGATGAAAAGATGGTATTCTTTCATTGAAAGTTTTACCCCAAGAATTATATACAAACCCGGAACAACAAATGTAGCCGATGCATTATCACGAATACAAATAAATAATATTACAAACAGTGATATAGACGTTTCTGAACAGTCAAACTCAGACCGAGACACACAGCATTCAGCTGAAAGTAGTTTTGAAAATGTAATACCAACCGTTAAATCAATTTAAACAATTTAATCACAAACGTCTTTGACTTTCAAAGTGAACGGTCGTGTTTTTTTTCTGCGCTTCGAATTTTGTATTTTGTTTTCGTTTATTCCCATCGGTGGGTTTTATAAAAACAACATTAAATTTTCTTTCGGTTATTTAAACATAAATTTAAACTCCGTTCGCTTCGCGAGTGCACTTTGTATTGATACTAATAAATTGTTTTAGTTTTTCGTAATCCTTATCTGTGTTTTCTATCCTATTTATATCCCCGCTGTTTCTCTTTTGTGCATGCACTTTAACTTATTTACGCTCCTGCTCTCTTGCTCTCTTTGCTTTGAAAGTTCTAAGCGTGCAGTTTCTGCGCTCTTGCGGTACTTATAACTGCTCGTTTATAAATTTCAATTTGCTTTCTTGGTACAGTGGTCCCAATAAATATAAAATGAATAATAAAAATTTTGTCTGCTTCTGCAAAAAATGCAGCCTCGTAATCAAGGCTGACCAGTCTAATATGACTTGCTGGCTGTGTGAAAATATGGTGCACACCAAGTGCGCTGGTTTTACTGGCCCAATTTGCAGTTTTGTTGTGACGCTTGTGTCGAGGTTGCGAACGAGATGAAATCGTTCATGCGCCAAACTAAAGGCGGCCTGATGGGGCTGATTAGCTGTTTCGGAGTTGCTAGAGATAGTTTTCGCCGAGCTGATGATCTCCTCTCTGCGCTGGACTCACAGTTTAATAGTCGTAAGCTATTAAAAGAGTCCCCTAAGCGCAAAAAGGCCGCTGGTGGTAAGGAGCAAAAGGGGAACACCCCGCAACCGAAATCAAAAGAACAACAGAGCATTCCGGCGGATCAGCAGCTGATTTCAGCAAACCCTCAAATGTTGCAAAGATCAGCAGCTAAAAAGATTCGGTATCCGAACAATCCGTTACAGAATGCATGCAACCAGGGACTTCTAAGAATTCCGATTTGTCCGTAGTGGTTTAACAATTAGTGGATCCACCTATCTCTCAGAATGTAGCATCACCACCACAAGGGACTACTGAGTCCGGACAACCGGCTCAAGTTGGTTTTGCAGAAACAATGTCTGCTCCACCAAAATCCCTTACAGTGGTTCCACTAAAGAAACTAATTTTCGTTTCTCGGCTTTCCCCTGATCAAACATCTTCTGATGTATTGTCTTATATACAAGACAAAACTAAAGCCGATTGTAATAGTGTAAAGGTGGAAAAGTTTAGATTTTCTTATGCTAGAGACATTTCATCTTTCAGGATAACTGTCCCTAACGAGCTTTTTGAAGTCATATGCTCGGGCGACTTTTGGCCGGATAATATGGTTGTAAAAGAGTTCGAGGCTAAGATAAAGAAGAAGGGGCCCGTGGGAGTAAAACTTCCTAGTCGAGGCCAAACCAGTGTACCAATTTCAAAAAACTAACTTCTAACTTCCTTCTTTCCTATCAGAATGCAAGGGGTTTGCGTAGCAAACTCACTAAATTGTATTCCGATAGCCTTTCCTTTGCATCTCATATTATTGTGTTCACAGAAACCTGGTTAAAGCCGGAGATCTTTAGCTCCGAAATTTTTCCAGGTAAGTACACAATATATAGGTATGACCGTCCCTCTAGACGTAGAGGTGGAGTCTTAATTGGAATTGATTCAAACTTCCCGTCTGAGGAGTTATTTTTTGATGAATTCAATACCATTGAATTTATTTGTGTAAAGTTATCGCTTCCTGGTAACTTTATATACATAACTTGCTATTATATTCCGCCGTTGTCTGAACTTCCTGATTATTTAAATCACCTATCCGTTATTAAGTCCGTTGCAAATAAGCTTTCCGATAGGGATCAGTTGATAGTTCTAGGTGATTTTAATATACCTGGAGTTACTTGGTCCACTGAGGATGGATCGAATGTCTTACTACCTATAGCACAGCATGATTTTATTGATGGCCTGCTTGACATATCTCTATCTCAAGTAAACCATGTTCGAAATTCATTAGGTCGCCTACTTGATTTGTGTTTTGTATCGAACCCTGAAGGTGTGTTTCTGTCCAGAGTAGCACCACTCACGCAACCTGAAGATACATATCACCCAACAATCGAACTTTCATTTGATACGGGTAGAGTTATAGAAGAAAAATCAGAAAAATCCAAACGAATACATTGTTTTCGCAAGGCAGACTTTCTGAGGCTTAATAATTTTATTTCTGGCTTTAATTGGTCTGATCTTTACTTATGCAATAATATGTCCGATGCAGTTAATGATTTTTATACTGCAATAAACTCATTTTTTAATTCCTGTGTTCCGTGGTACTATCCGTCAACTTCCAATAAATCACCTTGGTTTAGCAAAGAGTTGACATACTTAAGAAATGTAAAGTCCAAACTTTTTAGGAAATATAAAAATACCGGTTCTCAATCTTTTTTTACTAGATATTTAAGTGCTCGGTCAAGATTTACCGTGCTTAATGCTCAGTGTTATAATAGTTACTTAAACCGCTGTAAGGTCCAGTTCTCTCAGGACCCGAAACAGTTTTATAATTTTGTTAACACCAAGCGTAAATCTAATTCTTTTCCTTCCTCGCTGTCGTTCGAAAACATGACGGGAACTACAGATCAGGCAATAGCCGATATATTTGCCCAATTTTTTCAAACGACTTACTCTACTTTAGATTATTCATCTCAGCCTTATTCTTACACCATGCCCAAGTCAAACCTCATATTCTGTCCCACTTTAACAGAAAGCTCTCTTCTTTTGGATCTTCTTCGTATTAAGCCTGTTTATTCGCCAGGGCCCGATGGTATTCCTGGGTGCGTGCTTAGGTATTGCGCTGCAATACTGTGCAAACCTCTTCACAAGTTTTTTACCTTATCTCTAGAAACGTCCCAATTCCCAAATATTTGGAAGGAATCATTTGTTATTCCTCTTCTCAAAAAAGGTAACAAGTTAGAAGCCAGTAACTACAGACGTATTTCTAAGTTGTCAGCTATTCCTAAGATTTTTGAAAAATTTATTACTCTTCATTTGCAGCACTTTTGCAGATCAATTATTTCTCCGTGTCAACACGGATTTATTAAACGTAGATCCACAATTACAAACCTTCTAGAGCTCACTACATTTGTGATAAAAGGCTTCAATAGTAGTTTTCAAACAGATGTCATTTACACTGACTTTAGTAAAGCATTTGACTCTGTAAATCACTTACTTCTTATTCATAAACTTGACCTTTTGGGTTTTCCAGTTGATCTGCTTAAATGGATTTCAAGTTATCTAAATGGCAGGTCACAAAGGGTCCTTTTTAAAAATTCAATTTCTGAAATTCTCCGTGTTACCTCCGGTGTCCCACAAGGGACATCTGGGTCCGTTACTTTTTACATTATTTATTAACGATCTTCCCTCAATTATAAGTCATTCTCGCGTACTTATGTACGCAGATGATGTTAAGTTGTGCCTGCAGTATAAGGACATTTCCTGCCATTTAGACTTGCAATCCGATCTAGATAATTTTCAAAACTGGTGCCGAGATAATTTACTAAATTTAAACGGCTCCAAGTGCAAGCTGATGACTTTTTATCGGGCCAATCCGATATACGCGACTTACACGTTAAGTGGCAGCTCTTTGGATAGAATAACTCTTGTAAACGATCTTGGCATTCTCTTGGACCCTAAACTAAAATTTTCTAATCACATTTCGTCCATGGTTAATAAAGCCAGAGGAGTGCTTGGATTTATTAAACGGTGGTCAAAAGAATTCGATGATCCTTATTTGACTAAAACTTTATTTATTTCGCTAGTCCGTCCGATTCTGGAGTATGGGTCTCCCGTCTGGAGTCCACAATACGGAATACATATTGGCTGTATTGAATCTGTACAAAAAATCTTCCTTCTTTTTGCATTACGGCGCCTAAACTGGGATGCAAATCTTATCTTACCTTCTTATTCTAGTAGACTTCTTTTGATTAATTTACCATCCCTAGCCAACCGTAGAACGATGCTTGGTACTATATTTATTTATAACCTTATACATGGTGATATTGACTGCCCCGACTTGTTAAGTCGGCTAAACTTTTCTGTGCCAAGTAGATTAACTAGAAATTATATTCCCCTAACTTTAAATCATTGCAGATCTAACTATGCCTTGCATGAGCCTTTCAGAGTATTATGTTCTGACTATAATAGACTTTTTCCTGTAATATCAAATCTTGGCTCTCTGCTAGGAGCGGTTTATACTTGCTTCATTGGCACAAGATTGATCTAACTATTACTTTTTTCCCCGGACCTTTATCTTTATTTTCCTATCTCGCGTCTATCCTATCGCGAATCGTGCCGTACGATACACGGCTGCGCCCCTCGGTCGGTTGGGCGGGTAAGTTGGCCGTGGGACTCCGCGCGAAAAAAAAAAAAAAAAAAAAAACAATTGTTATTAACAACGGGGAGGGACATTTTTGACAAGACACATAATCGATTATGATACAGTTGAGAATTTAATAAGCATATTAAGAGAGTATCTTCCACCTAACGTAACGGTTGGAATTCATTGTAGTTTAGAAGATTTATATCATATTCAAGTTTCTTTAAGAAATAGTTTTACTAACAAATTTCTTTTTACGCGATTATTTCTACAAGACGTAGAAAACGCCGAAGATAGAGCTATAATAATAGAGGAAAAACACAATCGAGCTCATAGGGGACTAGACGAAAATCATAAACAAATCAGTAGATTATATTATTGGCCCAATCTATTTTTTAAAACTAAAAGAATATATAAAAAATTTTAAAATTTGCAATGAGAACAAATATAACAAAAAATTGGGGAAGCCCCAGTCCCAACTAAAGAAGCCGAAAATTTACACATTAATATATATTATGCGCAAAGTTTAACTTTTATAACTTGTATTGACGCGTACTCTAAATTCCTAGTAGTTAATGAAATTCAGAATAAATTAAATATCGAAAATAAAGTAATGGAACTACTTCAACATTCTCCCTAGCCAAAGTAATTATGACCGATAACGAACCGAGCTCAGCTCAATTTAAATCTTTTGCACAAAGATGCGGAGTAACTCTACATTACGCAGACCCGAGGCACAGTACCTCAAACGGACAAGTGGAAAGGGCACATTCGACATTAACAAAATTAGCTCGCTGCATAAAAGAACAATTTAATTTAACTGACTATTCCGAAATCGTAATAAGAGCCGCTCAGGAATATAATCAGAGTATTCATTCCACAACAAACCAAAAACCTGTTGACATTCTTTATAATAAAATCGAACACGATAATATTCCACAATTATTAAAAAATACACAGGAGAAAATGTTAGAAACACATAATGAAAACAGAAAAGAAAAACAATATCACGTAGGACAAGTTGTTTATGAGAAGAAATATGGAGAAAGAAATAAACTTAAACCAAGATATAAGAAGCAAATAGTTAAATAATAATAAACAACAGTAGAAACAGAATTATTCACAAAGATAATATTAAGCATTAATAAATTCTTTTTTTTAAACTTACAGAAAATGTATTCTTTAATACATTTTTTATCAATTATAATATTGGCCAGTTCAGAAATAATTGATTACTCGAACCATGAATTTTTTCTGTTCAAAGACAACAAGGATGTACTTACGTATGAATCTTACAACGATTTATTCCACGTAACTAATTTAAATTTTTATAAGGAAATAATTAATATAGAATCAGATAATATAAAAAAGGATTTAAATAAAAGGTCACAATGGGAATTAAAGTACGACTTAGAAGTAATCGAATTAATCTTATCCCAGTTAATATCAGCTAGAACAAAAAGAGGAATAAATGAGTTAGGCACCGTGTGGAAATGGTTAGCTGGAACTCCGGATCATGATGATTTCATTAAAGTACAAAATAAAATCAATGACTTAATTGAAAATAATAATAAACAGTCTATTATTAATTCCAAATTATTGAAAAAATAGAATCTCTCTCTGAAGATTTTAAAAAGGTTTTTATTGATCAAGATTTACCACTAAGAAAACATCGCTTACGACTGATAACATTTGATCTACAAAATTTAATTGATACTATCACCCTTGCAAAAATTGACGTTTTCAACACCAAAATTTTTAATAATGAAGATATAAAAGAAATATTAAAACACGAGCAAAAGCCAGTAATTATCGCTGACTTAATGGACATCTCTGTGTTCAAAATCGCATTACATAAAGAACTTTTAATAATTTATATAAAATACCCAATAATAAATAATAGATGCGAATTATATTACACTCGACCCATTTCCCAAATCGATGAAACATTATTAATAAGTAATCAAGTCGCAAAATGCGAAAATACATATTATGAAATGTCTACATTTAAGAAAGAACTCTTTAATAACTATTGCACTCTAAGTTTAGAAAAAACATGTTTTACCCGACTATTAAACGGTAAACAATCAATTTGTAAAAAAATAAGAGAAAAATATAAAAAAATAGATATTATCCACGATGGTACCATTTTAATAAATGGTAACAACATCGTCAACAACTCCGAATTAGGTGGTTCATTCTTAATAACATTTAACGGTACAACCACAATAAATAACGTTTCATATACCAATTTACACAACAAAATTCTTAACTATATTACTACAAACCACTTCAAAAATTATGAAATATCCGATTATATATTTTCAAATAACTCGGAACTCTCTTTAGATAATATAAATATTTTAAATCCATTCATTAAAATTAATAATACCAAAATATCTATATCCTTTATATTATAAATTTTAATCATTATATATTTGATTTCTCTACTTATTATTAAATACAGACATATATTTGTAACCAAAAAACAACGGCCAGAATTAGAAAAACCTATTAACGAAGAAATATTTTTAACAGAATTAAGAGATCGTTTAAACGAAATCCATAATGAATCGGGACGATCCATTTTAGAAGGGGGAGAGTTATCCAACCCGTGAAACGGTTCCACTTATGGAACTAATAAACAAATTTTTAAATTCAATTATCCAACGGTTCCACTTATGGAACTAATAAAAAAATTTTTAAATTCAATTATCCAACGGTTCCACTTATGGGATTAATAAACAAATTTTTAAATTCAATCTCAACTACATTGCCTTTGCCTTTGTTTATGATACCGCCTTCGCCTTTTTCATTAACTTCGAGGGCCGCGCTTGACCGTTCTGCTAAGATAAGCCAAACTCTCACGTCCAAAGCCAAAAGTATTGCGTTCCAATTTTCAATCAAAATAGCATCTGCCAGCATAATTTAATTTCACAACGAGATGCGACAGTTTCAGCATAAGCTTTTATTTTAATCAAAAATCAAAGTTCTAGAAGCTTAAAAAATAAAAGCTTCTGGCCGAGGTTCGTTGGAGAAGATTTTAGAATTAAGGAGTCAGTTTTATTCGGATTGAAACCGGGATCGGTCATAAGAAATAATAATAAGTGAAAGTGTCTTGATGTAATAAAGAGTTAGTGAATTAAGGTCTGCACCAATAAAGTGAAATTAAAAAATAAAATTTATATTTTTTTTAATCAACCAATACGATCAAATTTAATTTTCATATACATATACGTTTTCAGTTGTCTCGGATGTGTTGAGGATGTTTGAGGTTTCGGTGCTCTTGGGCACCTTTTTTTGACTTCGTGCTTTATGTGCTGGCTTTTCCTGACCAAGTATATCTAAAATAGAAAAATTATTATAAAATATATACCAACTTACTGCGTTTCTTGTTTTGCCGCCGGCCAAGTCCAGCTTAGTTTATGCTGGCCCAACAGTTTTATAATAAGCTTCACCTTAAATAATGAATAAATATATAATATTAACAGTATACATATGTAGGTATAGTTCAAAATAATTAATAAAATAACACCTAAATTTCTGATAAAATTATTATAACATTTCACAAAAAATCTCAGCTTGGATCTGTTCTCTCCGTTCTCTCAAATGCAAGTGCACGTAAAAACCGCGAAAACAACTTCAGTTGAAAACAAGGGCACCGTTAATCCTATTGTTCCTTCCTTTCCCTAATTTGGGTTTACCTGTTTTGCTAAGCGTTAAAGCAGGGTATATAAAAGCATGTCCGACTATGCAAAATATTCACATAACTTAAATTCACTTAAAAAAGGAATCCATACCTTTTAAAACTATCATAATAATTTTATTTTTAAAAAGTATTTCCATAAAGTAATATAATTTATAAGACTACAATACAAAAATGATGCTAATTTAATTTCAAGGGTGTATAAAGGTGATTGTGATTTAAATACATTGTCCTCCACCTCTCAGCTCACTTTATGGGGAGAGAGACAGTGTAAGAAATTTTTCTGCGTTTCCTACGATCGGGGACTGAGAGTTTCGGCTCTGCCTGCGTCGCACTCGGCTCTGCCGACTTTGCCTTTGGCTCTGCCGGGGTGGCAGGCCGCTGCTGATTAAAGGGCGATGAATTTTTGTTGAGATGCTTAGGGCTACTACAGGTGTATATTTACAGATATGCTTACTACTATATATAATGTGTACATATATAAATTCGAATAGGGTTGCTTAGGGCTGCTACACTGTTGATGTAAATACAAACAGAAATATTCCCGACAATGAAAATACCTTCGAATAAAAAATGATATTCGAATTGACTAATCAACTACATTTAATATACCCATCAGTTCCAATGAATCGGGACGATTCAATTTAGAAAGGTGAAAGTTATATATATATTCCTCATACTCCGCATCAGACGGATACTGTAAACTCAAGGAGGGCAGTCCGTTTTTGGATCCGCAGATATAAGTTAAGAGCAGTTAATATACATACATATATTATAAAAAATATATTTTTTTAAATATTCACAGCGAACATTTAATTTGTTTGCACGGCGTACCTTAACAGCGACCTGGGTGATACAGTATACAAATTAATTTAATATTCGTTGCCGGGTGGCCGCCGTTTTCACTTTGATGCTGTTGGGTGAGAAGGGAAGACTGGAAATGGTTGCCGCCGGGAATGAGGGTGCCGCTTGCGGGTCCACGTAGTATCGGGAAGACTAGTACTGTAGAGTATCTTTGTGTTGCCAATAAAGGTTTACGGTCCTATGCCCCTGGCCTTCAGCTCAGTAAACGTATTGAAAATATAAGAACGACGATGGCCGGAGTTATGGGCAATAGAGCAAATAAAGAGAGTAAACTCAAAACAAGACAAAATATAAGGATTTGGTTTATAGCTAACAGAAGCTCCCAGCGGCAACGCTGCCCCTGGATTGCTCTTCTCAGCATTTATCATTTATCATGGCCTGTCTGTCGAAGGTGATGAGGTGTGTGCCATGTATCCAGACATCTGTCCCATTGTCCACTCTAACTTTGGCTGATCTGTCGTTGCTGTTTACGATCCCTTCGTCCACGTAGGTGATTGGGTGCAGGTCGCTCTGTTGTGTTCGACAATGCGCCATGCATTGAACTGCATGCAGTTCTTTGGCGCAAGAACTTTCTGATGACAAACGGCAGAATGTGGCTCCTGGTGATACAGAGCCGTTTTTAATGGCGTAAATTTCTCCGCCGCATTTCGCTATGACGTTGTCTATTATCTGCAACATTGTCTCATTAAGAGGTATTGGGAAAACCGTTATCTTTTTACATGATAATTTTATTTTAGGAAATTTTATGATAATGGGTAAGATGTTAACGGACTGCAGAATTTTTACAGACGAAACAGACAAAAGTTCCCTTATGGGTGTGTTGGTGGGTTCCTCAAGCCAAACTGATTTTAAGTCTTTGTGATCTAAAATATTCGCACAATAATATTTATTTTGGCAAGGGTTATTGCAAGCAATAAATATTGTAATTCCATCATCAGCATTCTGTTTCTAGCAAGTAGAGTCTCATACAAGTGTCCAGTGTCTAATTGTGATCTTTTAGCCGATCTCAGAATTTGATTAACAGTAGAAGTTAGTTGATGAATCTGATTTTATACTTTGGTGTTTATTTTAATTATTATTATTATTTATGTTGTTTTTGGTATCGACCTTGTTCAACAATAATTGTAGTGTTATTGAATTACTCGAGGTCATACGTTGGTTATATTTTAATTTCTTCTATAACACAACGATTTATTCCACTTTCATCACACTTACATTTCAATATATTATATAAAATATATTTTAATATAATTAAACCCTTGCCAAGGGTATTATAATTTGGGTCAAAAGTGTGCAACGCAGTGAAGCAGACATCTCCGACCCTATAAAGTATATCTATTCTTGATCGGGATCGCTTCCGGAGTTGATATAAGCATGTTCGTCTGTCCGTCTGTCTGTCCGTCGTCTGTTTCTACGCAAACTAGTCTGTCAGTTTTAAAGATATCGAATTGAAACTTTGCACACACCCTTCTTTCCTTTGCACGCAGTATATAAGTCGGAACGGCCGGAATCGGCCGACTATATCCTATAGCTGCCATACAACTGATTCGGCAAGCCGAAGTTTTAATACCCTTGCAGACTTTGAATAATTGATGCCAATAGCCTTATTAAATTTTATGTAATTATATAAAAAAAATAAATTACCTAAATATATGTAATAAATTTAATTTTTTTATTGGCAGCTGTGGTATATAGTTGTCTGAACTTTTACCCTGAGCAAGGTATACATAAAGAAATTAGATTTGCATAGTTTCATGTCAACAGTTTTTATACTGCAAAAATATCATATACAAATAGAAAAAAATGGATATTTTCACAGCTTTTAACAATTATTCCAATTATCCTTATGAAATTTGGTAGGTCGGATTGATTGGCCAAAAATAAAACCTATAGAAAATCCCAACTTCCTAACTTTACAAACACCAAAGTTATGGCATTTCCGATCAATCAGTTATATGGCAGCTATAGGATATAGTCGGCCGATCGTTATGAAATTCGGTAGGTCGGATTGACTAACCAAATATAAAACCCATAGAAAATCCAAGCTTCCTAACTTTAAAACAAGAGAGAACGCTATAGTCGAGTGCCCCGACTATCAGATACCCGTTACTCAGGTAAAGGGAGTGCGAGGGAGATGGAGACAGAAACTTTGATCACGCATAACTTTTTAACGAATGGTCCGATTTGAAAAATTTCTTCTACATTTCGATAGGTATTGATAAACACAATAAAACTGCATTTTTACTTTTCCGAAATATTTAAATTTTTAAAAACGTATATTAGCGATTGTGGGCGTTAAAGGGGGCGTGGCACCTTTTTGAAACAAACTTGCGCTGCGTAGGAACTCCTAGAATCTGCATGCAAAATGCCAATCTTCTAGCTTTTATAGTTTCCGAGATCTCAGCGTTCATACGGACAGACAGACAGACAGACAGACAGACGGACAGACAGACGGACAGACGGACATGGCTATATCGACTCGGCTAGTGACCCTGATCAAGAATATATATACTTTATAGGGTCGGAAACGCTTCCTTCTAGCTGTTACATACTTTTGCACGAATACAATATACCCTTTTACTCTACGAGTAACGGGTATAAACATCAAAGTTATGGCATTTCCGATCAATCAGTTATATGGCAGCTATAGGATATAGTCGGCCGATCCCGGCCGTTCCGACATATATACTGCGTGCAAAGGAAAGAAGGGTGTGTGCAAAGTGTCAGTTCGATATCTTTAAAACTGAGAGACTAGTTTGCGTAGAAACAGACAGACGGACAGACAGACAGACAGACAGACAGACGGACATGGCTATATCAACTCAGGAGGTGATCCTGATCAGGAATATATATACTTTATAGGGTTGGAGATGTCTCCTTCACTGCGTTGCACACTTTTGACCAAAATTATAATACCCTCTGCAAGGATATAAAAACAGAACATTTAAAGATGCACAAAAGAACTCATCTTCACCAATGACCTTTAATTTAGCTATGCAAACTTTAATGAGCAGGTCGTTCATGTCAAGGGAGTAGATTTTAGAAAAAAATATTTTTTATTGTTAGAAACGTTTGACACCTGACACATTATTTTTATTTTTTATCCATTTGCTAGAGCTCTCAGTGTATCATAATTAAATAAAAAACTCTGTATTGGTACATGACAGATAGCGGTCCCCTTTCAAAAACGTCGAGAAGCGGATTAAAACTTGATAAGATAATTAGCTATCAATCGTTGCGAGTTGAATCTATCCAACAAAAAAAAAGAAGCAAACTAACAGACTCTGCATCGCAAATACAGGAAATACGAATTACTAGCTAAATATGCCTCAAATAGCGAAAAATTAAAACTCGTTGTCGTCTATTAAAAAAGTTTATACCCACAAAGTTATTAATAGTACATTTCAATATAACCATAACTAAATGACTATATTTATTTCTCAAGTAGGCAAGATCATATTCAGCACCAGTCACGCTTATAAATTGAGTACCGCTCCCTTGCTACTTTTTAGACCATAGCGAAATGTGTCCTTTTTCGAGAAAGTGCTTGAGACAGCCCTGCGAACCTCAAGAGTCCAATTGCTAGCCATACATATTCGAATGGGCAGCAGCACTGGGGAGAACTATTGCAGTCAGATATATCGAGCGCAAGTATCGTTCAAACGTCCCGATCATCCGGAGCAGCACTTGGTGTTTATTGTGAAGAGCATTCCTCGTCAAAATTCAGTGGACTTTTTTGAGGATCTAGAATTGTACCTAAAGGATAAGATAACGTATACCGAAGTTCTTCCTCGACTAGAGCTGATGATGCAATGCAAGCGCCACTTTGGTCCCAAGTGAGTGAAAATTAAGGAAAACGAGAACGGAAGCTAATTTCGGCAAGCCGAACTTTTAATACCCTTGCAGACTTTGAATAATTGATGTCAATAGCCTTATTAAATTTTATGTAATTATATAAAAAAAATAAATTACCTAAATATATGTAATAAATTTAATTTTAATGGCAGCTGTGGTATATAGTTGTCTGATTGGCAAGAACTTTTACCCTGAGCAAGGTATACATAAAGAAATTAGATTTGCATAGTTTATTTTTTTTTTTTTTTTTTTTTAACATTTGCATTTATGTTGGTTTTGTATCGACCTTGTAAACAATAATTGTAGAGTTATTGAATTACTCGAGGTCATACGTTGATGAAAGTTAAGTGGAATAAATCGTTGCGTTATAGAAGAAATTAAAATATAACCAACGTATGACCTCGAGTAATTCAATAACTCTACAATTATTGTTTACAAGGTCGATACAAAACCAACATAAACAAAAGGGATCCACTCGCCCTAAATTCAGCAATTAAAAACAATCTTCAACTATTTGTTGTATTTACCAGTCTGCATATCGAAAAAACCGAGGGGTTTTTCAACAGACAAAACACTGAAAACTTTCACACACTGATAGAAGCTTTAACGACAGAACTCCACCTATGTTAAAACCAATAAACTTTGGCAACTCACAATTGCCAAAAAGCTTATCTGATCGTAACATTGGGGAGTTTCTGACGCTCTGCTTCCATCCCCGTAGATAGCTGATGAGTCTGAGGTGACGTGCAGACGAAACTAGCTAGTCCTATCATAGTCGGGTTCACTCCCCAGGGAGTGTAAGTGTGATGAAAGTTAAGTGGAATAAATCGTTGCGTTATAGAAGAAATTAAAATATAACCAACGTATGACCTCGAGTAATTCAATAACTCTACAATTTGCATTTTATTTATTGGATCTTCTCTGAATTGAGACTAACAATAAGTATATAGAATCTTAAATTAAAAAGCTATCTGACAGTCAAGGTGACTGGCGCGAAAATTTAGGGGCTCTAATAACTATTGCTGAGCTGGAAGGTCATTGCGTTGCAATCGGGTCCGGATGGAAGCCCTGGCTAGGCCCCCTGGCGAGCTGGTTTGGATGAGAAGTTAGCTTGGTGTGGTAGGACGCTTTTTGTTTTGATATTTCATCTTTTACGGGTAGAATGCCAAGATCTCTGTGGATGTTGTCGTTCCGAACATACCAAGGTGCCCCAGTGATAGTTCTCAGGATTTTTGATTGTGCTCGCTGAATAATGTCGATGTTGCTGCTGCTCGCGTTTCCCCACAATTGGGAGCCGTAGGTCCAGACTGGCTTAAGCGTTGAATTGTAGAGCAGGACCTTGAAGTCCAGGCAGAGGGGGGAGCGCGCGTTTAAAAGCCAATGGAGACTGTTTGATTTTAGTTTTAGGTGAATTTTCTTAGCTTCGATATGTCTCCGCCATGTAAGTCTCCTGTCTAGGTGGATGCCAAGGTACGTTACATCGTCAGCTTGTGGAAGTGGCGTGTTATTCAGGGTTAGCGGGGGACACGTTTAAGGACACTGTTAAGAGTAAACTTTATGTGTTTACACTTTTGCGCATTTATTTTTATACGCCAGTCTGATAACCACCTCTCCACTACAACGAGATGATCAGCTAGTAGTGCTGTTGCCTGAGTTGGGCATTTGGACCGACTTATGATCGCGGTATCGTCTGCGAATGTAGAAGTAATTAGCCGCTCGTTCGTGGGAATATCTGCGGTGTAGAGGAGAAATAGAGTTGGGCCAAGGGCGCTACCCTGGGGAACTCCAGCCTCTATAGCGTAGTCATCGGATGTTGTGGTGTTGCATCTCAGGGCGAAGGCTCTGTTTTAAAGGTACGATTCCAGTATCCTGTGAGTGTTTCCTGGCAGGATCGTTTTGATTTTATGGATAAGGCCATCATTTTGACAGACACGAGAGTAAACTTATCGGTCTATACGAAGCTGGTATTGTGTGATCTTTCCCTGGCTTTGGGATCATTATGATTACCGATTTTTTCCATTTTTTTGGGAAATAGCCAAGTCGTGTAATCCCGTTGAAGAGTTTACAAATAACCTCAACTGCACAGTTTGGAAGTTTGATTAACATTTTGGGAGTTATTTGATCACCGCCTGGGGCCTTTTTCGGTTTCAATTGCTCGCTGATTACTTTTTCAATTTCATTTGGTTGAAACAGAACTGGCTCCGTCTCAGATTTAATTCGAATTGACGGCGACGGTAGTGCGAATGAATTAGTTGCAGGGTTTGGCTGAAAAACATTTCGAAGGTGTAAAGCAAATGTACAAGCTCTGTCTTTGTCGCTTCTGGCCCAGCTGCCTGAAGAGTCTCTTATGTGGATTACTGTTTCGGCCGGCGCACTTAGTTTTGGGTGGGCCGTCCACAAGGGATGCTTAGTGCTGGTGGGTGAAAGTTTCTCAATGTACTGGCGTTGTGCTTTTTCTTCTTCTTGCCTTAGAGCCCTGGTAAGTCTGCGACCAGCTTCTTTAAGACTTTTTTTTTGAGGATGGCGATCTGCTGGTTTGCCAAGTACGTCTCAAACGTCTTTTCTCCAGAACAAGCTGTTCGATTTCATGGTTAGTTTTGTGTTGGTGTCTGTGCCCATCCCTCCCTTGCGGTGTTGAGACTTTGGCTGCTGCGACGAGTACAGACTCCAGTGCATCGGCGTAGCAGTCGATGTCGTCCTTGATGTTGAGCTGTGGAGTTAGTTCAATGTGGGAACTTACGTACTTTTTGAACTTCAGCCAGTTGGTTCGATGCGACGTCAGCCTGCGAGGGTGCTCAATTAATTCCGGGCTTTGAAGAAGAGTTATTAGCACTGGTGAGTGGTCCGATGATAGATCCAAAAGCGATTTTGCAGATATTAGATTGCGAGAGATGTTTTTTGTCACAGCAAAATCAATTAAATCAGGTAGTTTTCTAGGATCTGTAGGCCAGTATGTAGGGCTGCCTGGTGAAACGTAGTCCATATTGTTGCATGTTTTAATGAGTGCATTATATAGTTGCCTTCCTTTGGGGGTCACAAGGCGGGATCCCCAGTGCGTGTGCTTGGCGTTGTAATCTCCTGCTGCTATGAATCGCTCTCCAAGCGAATTGTAGAAGTCCATGAATTGGTCTTCGGAGACTGTAAAGCGGGGTGGGCAGTAGACAGCGGCAATGGCAAGGTTGCAGTTGCCCAACTGTAATTTTATCGATGTAGCTTGCAGATGATTTTTAGCAAACCGTTGGTGAAAGTGGTGTTTGACGCGGTCTCTTATTAAGATTCCAGTGCCGCCATGCGCTTTACCATCTGGATGATCTGTGCCATAGAACGTGTATCCCCGTATTTGAAAGTTATATTTGCTGGTGAGATGCGTTTCTGCCAGCAACATAACGTCGATGTGGTTTTCGTTCAGAAATTGAGTTATTTCAGGTTTATGCCGTGAAACACCGTTGGCGTTCCACAGAGTTATTCGAAGGCTAGGCATGGTTTATTTGGACTGCTGAGCTGCAAGCAGTTGTAGTAAGATATTTTGGTTTTGCATAAGGGTTTCATGGTGGTTTTCATGAAGGACATAAATTCCATCATATTTTGTTGCAAAGCAATCATCATAGATTCCATGTTACTTTGTGGCTGTCCCATGGCCTGCTGGATGTTATCAATTTTCGGCTCTATGTGAGCTGTGCCTGATCTTAGAGCACTGGCGTAAGAAATTCCGTTGGTGGTAATTGAAGGGCCAAATGATGATCTGGCTGCTTTTGCGAAGAAAACTTCCGGTGTCGTTTGTGATCTCATGTACGTGTTTTGTGTGTTCAGGGAGCGTGCCGTTGTTGCTCGTTGCATCCGACTTTTCATCGCCTTGTAGACTGGACAGCCTCTGTAGTTAGCTGTGTGGTTTCCTTGGCAGTTTACACACTTTTTAGTGAGAGAGTCTTCCTTGTTGGCAGGGCAGGGTTGCGCAAAAACCGTTTTCTTTTAAGGCCTCTGTAATTTCGCAGGGGGTCACATCGGGTTCTATTCCCTTAAGCACAACTTGCAAACCTTTGCAACTTTTCAGCTGGTACGTGTAGTAATTCTTTTTGGCATCGTTTAAGTACTTCGACACTGCTCGGAAATCGTCTTCGGTTTTGGTTTGGAGTTTAGTTTAGCTTATATTCCCTTTCATAAGCGGAATAACATGAAAGTTATCTTTTCCGACAAGCTCAACTATTTTGTTGACTAGGGCATTCGAGATCTTCTCCCGAATAAAAATAGGTGGGGGCTTTAGTTTCCTTGGGGCTAATTGTTCAGACTCTGTTTCAGGATCCGCCAGAATGGAAAATCTCTTTTCATCTAATGGCCCGGGATTTACAGGGCCTTTGTTGGAACGATTTATTTTGGGCTTATTGCCGTCCGAGTTTTTTGGGGGCGTTAGCTTGCGCTTGGAGATATTAATGTAGCGATCCATGCCTGTCTGAATGGCCGAACCCGCTTGCAGAATTGTCACTTCTTCTACCGTAGCTTTGTTTTTGCCGTTTGCACCGATTTTTGCACTTGGTTGTGTTGTTGCTTTACCCGCAGCACAAGAAGAGGGTGGAGTCGTTATTGCATTGTTGGCGACAGAGACCGTTGTAGTAGTCGTAGTAGTTTCTGTTGTTGTTGCGCTAGGCGGCAGAAGCTCTGTTGGAGTCTTGCATTGCTCACTCCATGGCGTTCGAGCGGTGAAGAGCAGGGCGGGAGAGCAAGAGTTAGCTCTCTGGTTTTCGGCGGTCAGTAAACTTGCACCTTCAAGCACTTTCGGTTCTAGAGTATTACTCGTCACCGTAAAATAGGCGTTGTTACGGGCCAAAGAGAGACGACGTTTGTCTTGTTCTCTCTGAATTTTTTCACGGGCTTCGTCTTGTTGTTTTTGTCGTTGAGTGCGCTGATCCACGTTCTTACGCATTTGTTTATAGTTAGTGCGTAAAGATTAATTATTTAATTAATTAAAACTTTAGTTTACGATATGCGATTTGCATCGCGAAACGCAAAACCATAGTTTCATGTCAACAGTTTTTATACTGCAAAAATATCATATACAAATAGAAAAAAATGGATATTTTCACAGCTTTTAACAATTATTATTATGGAAGCTATAAGATATAGACGCCCGATCGGCAAGCGCTTTTACCCTAATCAAGGTATGCGTAAATAAATAAGATTAGGAAAAATTGATGTCAATAGCCTCTACACTTCGTGAAATATCCTTAAAAACATCAAATTTGGACCAATTTCACACTATTATTCCTATGGGAGCTATAGGATATATACGTCTGATCGGTACGCCTTTTTGTCCTGATTATGGTATGCAAAAAAAAATAAGATTTGGAAAGATCATGTCAATAGCTTATATAAGTTAACACAAAACTTCCCGGCTTCGGTCAGTAGCCCCCAAAAAAGTGCTGACTGCAGCGTCTGAACCACTTCCCGCTGCAGCGACGACAACGACAAAGCTCCGACGTTGGCAGAGGCAGCGACAAAGTTATTGGGTATAAATAATGCAATTTCTGTAAACATAATTTAGTTCTAATTTTTGTGCAAATAGATACGGACCAAGTGTCCTAAAATTTATATTTTTTTGAATACAGATGTCACTCGTGTTTAACTGGCGCCCAACGTTTAAGGGTCCTGTTCGCGGAAATATCCTTGGTATAGAATCAAAGGAACACTCGTAAGAGCACCCCATTGGCTGCCCGGGTTCCACCGATCCGAAAAATAAGTCGCGACTCCAAAAATCACCTGCAAGTGCACCCCATAGGCTGCCCTGGTAACACCGGAAAAAAGGCGCACCAAAGGAAAGGCAACACTGCTGGACGACCCGCCAAGAAAAGGACTCACTTACATCAGACTGCAGGCGATCGCCGTAGACAACTGGACGGGAGTGTCAGGAAAAGGTACCCCAGTAGCAAGGAGCAAAAAGGACTACTACCAACTGACCGGTTCAGGATGCATTTTATTTTACTGTAAGCTAACTTTTAATTACAAACAACAAACCAAATAAGAAATCACAAAAGTGAAACATACCTAAAAAAAATATTTTTAAACAAAAGCTAAAAAGCTAAAACAAAGGCAAAAAAGCCACAACAAAAGCAAAAACAAAGCAAAGAAACACACAAAACAAATCATATCTAAAATCTAAAAAATTATTAATTTAAGAATTTATATTTTACATACAACGTTACACAACCCTACACATACAAAAAATATTTTATTACAATGGCTAATCCTAATAATCTGATCAGGCCCGCGATGCTACCCAATAGTGGGGTACAAGCCCCTGAAATAAACCAAGACCCAGCAAACTTAGTTAATATACAAGCCCAAATACAAGAAATAGTAGAAAGAATCCTAAATCAAAAATTAAATCCAGATTCAGTGCCGCTACTCGATCAAACCTATACTGCTAATGCAAATAATATGAATGAATTTGACATAGTCCCAGACATAGTAAAAAGCCTCAAGGAATTTTCTGGCCAAGCAGGAGAATTCAGCTCTTGGAGAAAGAGCGTAGAGAGAATAATAAAAATATATTCATTAACAGAAGGATCCCCCAGGTACTATTCAATTTTAAATGTTATTAGAAACAAAATAGTAGGTAATGCAGACTCAGTTCTAGAATCATATAACACACCACTAAACTGGACAGCAATCTCCAAATGTTTAACAGCCCACTACGCTGATAAACGAGACGTTACGACATTAGAATATCAGATGACTTCGTTAGTACAGGGTAATCAAGCCACAGCAGATTTCTACCAACAGGTCTATACTCACTTATCACTCATCTTGAACAAAATTTCATGCATGGAAATGGGAAGAGAATCAATCGATCTTTTTGCCAAATCTTACAGAGACAAGGCGCTTGATACTTTTATTAGAGGTCTTAACGGCGACTTGCCTAGACTGCTAGGTACCAAAGAGACGGCAGATCTTCCATCTGCACTTCAACTTTGCGAAAGACTAGAAAATCAAAATTTCAGAACCAATTACGCCAATAATAATCAAAACAATTCAAGAAAATTTGAAGGCCTTACTAAAGGACCTGCCGTACCAAAAAAATTCGCACAGCAACCATTCAACGCAGCTAGACAACCATTTATCCCACATTTAGCTCACGTTCCACAGACCCTGAAAATGACACCCTATTTTCCACAGCAGCAAATGCAATTCAGTAGACATCAACAACAATATTCTGCTTACCCAGCTATACAACCACCACGTCCATTGGCTCCAAAACCTCAGCCTAAGCCAGAACCTATGGATATAGATAAAAGTTTACAGACAAGAAAAATAAATTATATGAACAGACCATAATGGAATAATGGAATGCAGGGAAAACGACCACCACCTCAAATGTCAAGCGGACGGGTAGATAAAAGACAGAGAAATTTTCACATAAACACTGAACAAGAACAGACCTTAGAAAATACCGGCCAATTAACGGAAACTGACGAGACAGCAGCCGAATACTATGCGGAAATTCCAGATTTCGAACAAGAAACAGAGGAAACCGAATATACTGGCCTTTATTTTTTAGAGTAAAATCCTCTTCATTACCTTACTTTCAATGTAAAACCGGTGATGGAGAGATGATCAAAATTTTAATAGACAAATACAAATTATATCCAACCGCGATTGGTAAAAAAACCAATCGAAAATAATAAATCTTTTTATGTAAGCTCCGTAGCCGGAGATATCCATATCACCCACCACACAATTGCCAACCCATTTGACTTAAAAGATACATTTGTTAAATTCTTTTTAATACCCTCATTAAAATCATTCGATGCTATTATAGGAAATGATACACTTCGCGAAATCAACGCTCAAATAAATATGCAGGAAGGTTACATTTCAATTAAAAACAAACGTAAAATTAAAATAAAACAGAAAGCTTCTCCCGAAGTCAACAAGTTAGATATTCGAATAGACCATACAACAAAAACGCAAAAAGAAAATTTAAAAATTATTTGCTTAAAATTTCCCAACTTATTTGGCGACCCGGACGAAAAACTGAAATACACTACCAAAGAGAAGCCACTATAAGAAGTACAAACGAAAGTCCAATTTACTCGACGCACTACTCATACCCAGAAGCTCTTAGGCCCGAAGTCGAAAAACAAATACAAGAGCTACTCGAAAACGGCGTAATTAGACCTTCAAGGTCTCCGTATAATTCTCCAATATGGATTGTACCCAAAAAAAATGGATGCCTCCGGACAAAAAAAAACATAGAATGGTGATTGACTATAGGAAGCTTAACTTGGTCACTATCCCAGACAGATACCCTATACCAGACATAAACAATGTACTGGCACAACTAGGACAAAATAAATTTTTTTCTGTTTTAGACCTTAAAAGTGGATTTCATCAAATCCCACTCAGACAATCAGACATAGAAAAAACTGCATTTTCAGTAAATCAAGGCAAATATGAATTTACCAGACTCCCGCTTGGACTTAAAAATGCCCCTGCCATTTTTCAAAGAGCGCTAGATGACATTTTTAGAGAACATATAGGAATTAGGTGTTTCGTCTACATTGACGACATTATTATCTTCAGTAAAAACGAAGAGAATCATCTAAAAGACATAGAAATTGTATTCAAAATTCTTGAAGACGCAAACATGAGAATTCAGTTAGATAAATGCGAATTTTTTAAGAAAGAAGTTGAATTTTTAAGATTTTTAGTAGCAGATACCGGTATTAAGAAAAATCCGGAAAAGGTGAGAGCAATCGTCGAATTCCCCGAACCAAAGACGCTTAAAGATCTTCGTTCCTTTTTAGGACTGTCAGGGTTCTACCGTCGCTTCATTAAAGATTATGCAAAGCTTGCAAAGCCCCTAACAGCCCTTTTAAGAGGGGAAGAGGGCTGAGGTCGTATCTCAAAAAATGCCTCAAGCAAAACTCTGATTGATCTTGACAAAGAGGCATTTAGAAAATTAAAACAAACTCTCGCCTCCGAGGAGGTAATATCCAGACTACAATAAAGAATTTCAATTAACTACCGATGCTTCAGATTATGCTATTGGTGCCGTATTGGCCCAAGAAGACAAACCTATAATGTTTATTTCTAGGACTCTAAGTAAGGCAGAAGAAAGTTATGCCCCTAACAAAAAGGATATGCTAGCTATAATTTGGTCTATACAGACTCTTAGAAATTTTCTGTACGGTCCGGCTAAAGTGAAAATATTTACAGACCACGAATCTCTCACACACCCTAAAAGCCGTAACGATCAGATGAAGAGATGGAAAGCAATTCTAGAGGAGTACAATCACGAACTGCTCCACAAACCTGGCAAAGCAAACGTTGTTGCCGATGCTCTGAGTAGACCTGCCATTCAAACGCGAGGGGAAGTAAACACACTAACAGGCACTATTCACAGCAGTTCTAGTTCTCCTGAGAGACTAATACCAATGGCAGAAGAACCAGTAAATGTTTTTAAAAATCAAATACTGTTATATTTAGGAAATACACCCTCCTAGACACATTATTACAGAACGAATTTTTAATTCAGAAATCTTATCAAAAATTTTAAGAGATAGACTCAACCCGTCCGTCATTAACGGAATTCATACAGACGAAAAAACCTTAGGTCAACTTCAGGAAATCTATCCACTTTTCAATAAATATAAAACCAGATTCTCAAGCAGACTAGTTAAAGATTTAAAAGACGAAACTGATCAAGAGAATGCAATTATAACAGAGCATAGAAGAGCACATAGAAATAGCAATGAAAACAAACAACAATTGTTGAACAAAGTTTACTTTCCACACATGAGGGCCAAAATAATAAAACTTGTAAAAGAATGCCAAATTTGTAAGGAACATAAATACGAAAGACATCCCAACAAACCAGAGTTACAAAAAACACCAATACCACAATACCCAGGTCAAATTATTCACGTTGATTTTTACCTCACATGCAAACAAGTCGTTTTGACTGCAATAGATAAATTTTCAAAATTTGCACAGGCTAGGATAGTCAGATCTCGAGCAACTCAAGACATAAAAGAACCTTTAAAAGATTTATTAATTAATTTTGGTATCCCAGAAATAGTAGTAATGGATAATGAGAAATCACTTGGTTCAGCTCCCGTAATGCGGATGCTACAAGATCAATTTAATATCGAAGTTTACAAAACACCTCCATATAACAGTTCAGCAAACGGGCAAATCGAACGTTTCCATTCAACACTGTCTGAAATTATTCGGTGCCAAAAGGCCGACAAAGTACACGCTTCGTTAAAAGTTCTTATAGTTGTCAAATATAATTATTCAATACACTCAACCACTAACAGAAAACCAGTTGACTTATTTTTTGGAAGAAAGGTAGCACTTAACCCTAAACTACAACAAACAGAGAGACAAAAAATTACAGAGAGAATTACAACCACTCAGGAAAAAGACCTAACATACCATAACAATAGTAGAGATCAAATAAAAAAATATTCGCCAGGAAATTAGATATTTGTTCAAAATAATAAAAGATTAGGTACAAAACTATCTGCCAGATATAAAAAAGAAACCGTAAAAGAAGACAGAAACACCACAGTACTAACAGAAACTGGAAGAATTATTCATAAACAACTTATTCGAAATTAAATCACATTTACAGAACCCTTTTCACTGCGTGCGCTGCTGACGTACAAATAACTGACTACACGAAATCCAATACCGTGACTCTAATTACCGGACCGGCAAAGGTTCAAATGGGAACCTTCAGATTAATTCATATTATTGACTTAGAAAAATACGAAGAAACACTTGAAAAAATTAATTACACTGCTAACTATAAATTAAAACAAGAGAGAACGCTATAGTCGAGTGCCTCGACTATTAGATACCCGCTACTCAGCTAAACAACTTAATATAAATATGCCTTCTTGTAATAAATTGACTAGAAATATTAAACATACATACTTATATTGGCTATACACATACATTCTTAAATAGTATTATGTATATTAAAGTCTAAATGTTTGCACAACACGAGTAACGGGTATTGCGAATAGCTTTTTTGAAAGGAGTTATCTTTGCCGGGCAATTGCAACTGAGTACAATGTAAATACATCCATATGTATATGCTTACATAAATACACACATACGCCATTGTTTGACTCAGACCTCCAATTTGGCTAACTTGATTTGATTTGCATAGTTCTTGGGATATAGTTCGGTATTGACAAATGAAAACAAATGAAATTAGCGTTGACTCTGTTGAGCACCTTGGTCAGCTGTTCCAAAGTCATCCGTTAGATGGCGCCATGAAAGGCGGAAATGTAGGCGCTAGCCAGGCTTACGCGTTTAATGGGTTTTTGGGCGTTAGAGTGGGCGTGGCAAACTTTTATTAGGCCAATCGATATTTATTGACGAAACAAATACATATCAATTAAAATTTTCATAATAGCATCAAAACTGTGGCCACAGCTTGTGGCTTGTGGGCGTCAGAGGGGGCGTGGCACCATTTTGAAACAAACTTGCGCTGCGTAGGAACTCCTCAAATCTACATGCAAAATGCCAATCTTCTAGCTTTTATAGTTTCCGAGATCTCAGCGTTCATACGGACAGACAGACGGACAGACAGACGGACAGACGGACATGGCTAGTTCGACTCGGCTAGTGATCCTGAACAAGAATATATATACTTTATAGGGTCGGAAACGCTTCCTTCTACCTGTTACATACTTTTGCACGAATACAATATACCCTTTTACTCTACGAGTAACGGGTATAAAAATACGACCCAATATTGCCATTTATAACCGAAGAAATTAGAATTTCAAAAAATTTAATTAATAACCTCAAGATTAAGAGTAGAAGGAAAAGACATATAGATTTATTAGGCAGCGCCTGGAAATGGTTAGCTAGATCTCCCGACAGTAGAGATTTCGAAATAGTTCAAGAAAAAATAAATTCAGCATTAACTAACAACAACAATATTAATGTTTCAAATTAAAATGCTTAAAGAAGAAATTGTCAACTTAAACCACGCAATACAATGGGCAAAAGCAGATATTAGTAACACCCAGATATTAGGAGATGAAGAGGTAAATGAAGTTGTAAAAACACTTGATCAAGACCAGTTGCCATACATTAATTTTGAAGACGCCATGAAAATAGCAGAAGTAAGCGTAGCAAGCAATGGGCCAACACTTATTTAGATCATTAAAATTCCTATAACCGACACCAACTATTGTGAAGAACTTTTAATCAAACCAATAAAAATTGGTCAATATGTTAATAAAATTCGAAGCGAAAATGTAATCAAATGTAAAGGAAAACTTTTTGCAAAAATTTCCAAATGTAATAATTATAATGAGATAACCATTTGTAAACATAGAAATATGATAGACATAAGTAATTCCTCTTGCCTACCAAATTTATTAAAAAGTCGCCCTGCCACCTGCACTCGAATCAGCAACCAACACATTCCAGTTATTGACGAACTCGCACCTGGAGTCATTCTAATCAAAGCTATCATTAGAATTGGTAAAAGAACTGAACATCAACAATACCAAGACCTTGGAACTGTTAAAAACAACATCGCATACAGCCGATTTTCTAATAAGTTCCATAATAATCATCGGACTAACTGCTCTAGCTAGCCGCTTCTTGAGCGGCTACAACATCAACAAAATAGCTTCTGATAACGAGATCAATGACCGCATCGAGCGTGGACACTCGATTTTAAAGGTGGAGGAGTTAACACAAAACGAATTCGCAACCAAAGTTGGCCACGCGCATCCGGTATTGCACCAGCAAGTAGAAGTGCAAGGGCAACTTCCCGGCTTCGGTCAGTAGCCCCCAAAAAAGTGCTGACTGCAGCGTCTGAACCACCGCTGCAGCGACGACAACGACAAAGCTCCGACGTTGGCAGAGGCAGCGACAAAGTTATTGGGTATAAATATGGCAATTTCTGTAAACATAATTTAGTTCCAATTTTTGTGCAAATAAATACGGATCAAGTGTCCTAAAATTTATATTTTTTTAAATACTGAAGTCACTCGTGTTTAACTTATACTGCGCGAAATATCCTGAAAAGTATACAATTTTAAGCGATTTCACGCTATTCTTTCTGTGGGAGCTATAGGATATAGACGTCCGATCGCCCTGATAAAGGTATGCAAAAAAAAAGAAATCAAAGCTAACTTCGGGCGGAGCCAAAGTTGATATTCCCTTGCAGAATATTCTGTATTCCAAAATTATTCATATGATGCATTCTTAATACTCATACTAATTTTGAATTTGACATATCTACCCTTTTCAGCCTCTTTTATAATGCAAGGGAGTGACAGTAACGGGCAGTAACGGTCATAGAATTAATTATGAAATTTGGTAGGTCGGATTGAATGGCCAAGAATAAAACCCATATAAAATCCATTCCTAACTTTAAAAACACCAAAGTTATGGCATTTCCGATCGTTCAGTTATATGGCAGCTATAGGATATAGTCCGTTCCGATTTATATACCGCGTGCAAAGGAAAGAAAAGGGTGTGCAAAGTTTCAATTCGATATCTTTAAAACTGAGAGACTAGCGTAGAAACAGACCGACGGACAGACAGACGGACAGACAGACGGACAGACAGACGGACAGACAGACGGACAGACAGACGGACAGACAGACGGACAGACAGACGGACAGACAGACGGACAGACGGACATGCTTATATCAACTCAGGACGCGATCCTGATCAAGAACATATATACTTTATAGGGTCGGAGATGTCTTCTTCACTGCATTGCACACTTTTGACCAAAATTTTAATACCCTCTGCAAGGGTATAAAAATAAGATTTGGAAAGATGCATGTCAATAGCTTTTACTCTTAATTCCTGCAAGTTATATCCCATTGTTCCTATGGGAGATATAGGATATAGACGTCCGATCGGGGGGCCTTACAAACTTGATCTGCGTACACATGTTTTAGGGCGACTGTGAAAGTTTCAGATCGCTGGCTTTTAAGCTGAGCTCGCAAACGGTATTGAAACAGACAGTCAGACGGAAAAACGGACGGAAAGACGGCCGGACGGAAAAACGGATCCTGATTAAGAATATATATACTTTATGTGGTCGGAAACGTCACCTTTACTGCGTTACAAACTTCTGCCCAAAATTATCATACCCTCTGAAAGGGTATAATAAAAGGAACGTTGCTCAGTGGCAATTGACTATGGTCCAAAAGATTAATTTTTTTTATTCCAATACACTGTTAACAACTTTTGAAGAGCTACTATGTAACAAGTGGAAGGAATCGTTATCTCCATATAGAGTATAATACATCGATTATTATATCGATTCGGATCTAGCCGTGTTCTTCTGCCTGTCCGAATGAAGGGATCTAGCCGTGTTCTTCTGCCTGTCCGAATGAATTGATCTCGAAAAATTCAAACTTGAGATTTTGGAATGAATTTGCGTGCCGCAAGTACAGAACTAGTAGTTCGCCGCAATAAGTGCAGAACAAATTTGGCTGCGGAGAAGTGAATACGTCAAGATCTATTTTCGTATTGATTTCATTGAGCATGGAGCCGGGTTTATTATATGATGGACGTTGATGCACTTCGAGCAGTAAAAACAAGTAGCCCAACGACAACAAGCACGTGCTTCTTACGAGCGGGTCCCTATTATCAATTTGGGCAAAAAAATAAGAGTTTGCGAGGAAGATACATAAAATAAACAGAGACATTTGACAAGTGAAAATAAAAGGCACATCTAAAAATGAAGCAAATGAGTTAAAATATTAGTTTTTAATACCGGGATAGAAGTTGAAATGCAAATTAAATGATAAAGGTTGTTATAGTTATTACATAGAACGCGAACATTAGAGGATAATAATTTCGTGTTAGTCTAACAGGAACTTTGAAAGTTAGGCGGTTTACAAGCTCTGCAGAATCAATATCAAGATTTTTGCATAAAAATAGTACCAGGCATTGTTCAACGATTTTCAAGTGTAGGTAAATAAAGCAACAGTAATCTACTCTGGTAGGAAGGTAGCCTTACATTTTGATCCCAGTTCAAACTACGAAGGGCAAATAGAAGAAATTTGTTTTGTACCGACTCAATACGGTCAATGTGTACTTGATATTGTGGACTCCAAACCGACGAACAATATTCCAAAATAGGACGGAGGTAAATAATAATTTGGTCGTATAAGCGTCATCAAATTCTTTTGACCAACGCTTTATAAACCCAAGAACACTCACGGCTTTGTTAACAGTGGACATTATGTGGCAGTAAAATTTAAGTTTAGGGTCGAGTGGCGTATTTTTAAGAAAGTAACTGATAAACGTAGGAGCACCCCTATAAAAAGTCATAACGTTGCATTTAAGGCAGTTCAAATTTAAAAGGTTGTACTCGCACCATCCATGAAGACAATCAATATCTGACTGTAAGTTAAGTCCCGACGCTATATCATTATATGACAAAAAGAGATTAACATCATCAGCATACATAAGTACACGAGAATGTGTTATGATAGAGGGAAGATCGTTAATAAACAAAGTTAACAGCAAAGGACTGACTACCCTGAGGCACTCCAGATAACACGTAGATCAATTTTGAAACATCATTCTTGAATATAACCCTCTGAGTCCTACCATTCAAGTAACTTGAAATCCAAGTTAATAGATTACCAGGAAACCCAAGCTGATCTAATTTGAATAAGAGAAGAAAGTGGTTGACGGAGTCAAAGGCCTTACTAAAATCTGTATATATAACGTCGGTCTGCATTTTTTTCTTAAATCCATTTATTACAATAGATGACAATTCCAGAAGGTTAGTGGTGGTCGATTGGCTTAACAAAACCATGCTGACATGGTGATATAAGCAAGGAACATAAAAGTTGCAAATGAGAAGTGATAATACGTTCAAACGCTTCAGGAATTGCCGACAATTTAGAATTACCTCTATAATTCTTGGCATCCGCTTTCGCACCCTTTTTATGAAGTGGAATAATAAAAGAGTCCTTCTAGATAGTAGGAAAAACTGATGATGAAATAGACAAATTAAATTTCTCACTAGTGAATTTGTTAAAAAAAATTTATTTTTATTTTTTATAACCTGTAGTGTGCATACATAAAGAGTACACACTGTACCTGCAGGATCAGCACTCTTCAAGTGCAAACGTAATTTGACCACACACACCATCAGCGAGTGATAAGTCGCGCCAGCTTATTTCCACAGCTTGGCGACTGCAACAAATATATCCATGTATGCACATAACATTCCATTCCCTCTCTCTGGGCACCGCTCTCAGAGATAAACATAAACTAACATACAACGCGGATGCGTCACTGTCGGCTTGACCGACAGAAATAAAATAGTTTGTGTGATGACCAGCATAGGCACCGCCCGAGTCCAAAGAGCCCAAAACACCCAAACAAATTTTTAAAAAAATCATAAAATAAAATGGCTTGTGTGATAACCAGCACCGGCACAGCCCATCAAGAAAAAAATACCCTGTGCGAAGAAGAAAAGGATCCAGAGCAACAACATTTTTTTATATCCTTGCAGAGGGTATTATAATTTTGGTCAAAAGTGTGCAACGCAGTGAAGGAGACATCTCCGACCCTATAAAGTATATATATTCTTGATAAGGATCGCTTCCTGAGTTGATATAAGCATGTCCGTCTGTCCGTCTGTCTGCTCGTCTGTCTGTTTCTACGCGAACTAGTCTCTCAGTTTTAAAGATATCGAATTGAAACTTTTCACACACCCTTATAGGTATTATTTTCACGACCCTTAAAGGTCGGAACGGCCGGGATCGGCCGACTATATTCTATAGCTGCCATACAACTGAACGATCGGAAATGCCATAACTTTGGTGTTTGTAAAGTTAGGAAGTTGGGATTTTCTATGGGTTTTTTTTTGGCCAATCAATCCGACCTACCAAATTTCATAAGGATCGGTCGAGTATATCCTATAGCTGCCATATAACTTAACGATTGGAAATCTTTGGTGTTTTTAAAGTTAGGAAGTTGTGATTTTTTATGAGTGTTAAGAATGCATCATATGAATAATTTTGGAGTATATAATTTACAGAATATTCTGCAAGGGTATAACAACTTCGGCTCCGCCCAAAATTAGCTTTCCTGTCTTGTTTATATATATAAAAATATTATATAATTAAAAGTTTGAGCTGTACAAGAAGACGGCCCAAATTAGAACATTTTTTTTGAAAGGCAGGAAAAATAATTTGTAGCAATAAGAAAAAAGAACAAATACAATTGAAATATAATAACGTACAACATATTTTATTTTTAAAGTAGTTGTTTTATTTTGAGCTCAAAAATTTAATAAATAGGCAGGGAATTTTGTAAAAGAAAAGTAGTATAATATATTAAAGAAAATAAAACAAATGCCAATATATATTTGAAAAATTAATATTTTCAAAATAAAAACGGTAAAAAAATAAATGTAAAATCAGTAACCAAAATATACAAATCCAAAAAAAAATAATTAAAAACGCTAACATTAAAAAAAAAAATTTTAAATACAAAATTAGTATTTTCTCCTTTTTTTCCCCCGATGCAAGATTAAAATTACAATGGGTTGGTTCGGCTCAGACGACACCCAGTATACAGGAAATGAGGCAAATGTTGTCAATAATATTGTACAGAGTGCCAATATGCTTTTGATTACTTAAAGAAAAAACAAGAGAAAACGCTATAGTCGGGTGCCCCGACTATCAGATACCCGTTACTCAGGTAAAGGGAGTGCGAGGGAGATGGAGATAGAAACTTTGATCACGCATAACTTTTTAACGAATGTTCCGATTTGAAAAATTTCTTCTACATTTCGATAGGTATTGATAAACACAATAAAACTGCATTTTTACTTTTCCGAAATATTTAAATTTTTAAAATCGTATATAAGCGATTGTGGGCGTTAAAGGGGGCGTGGCACCTTTTTGAAACTTGCGCTGCGTAGGAACTCCTAAAATCTACATGCAAAATGTCAATCCTCTAGCTTTTATAGTTTCCGAGATCTCAGCGTTCATACGGACAGACAGACAGACGGACAGACAGACGGACAGACGGAGAGACGGACAGACGGACATGGCTAGATCGACTCGGCTAGTGATCCTGAACAAGAATATATATACTTTATAGGGTCGGAAACGCTTCCTTCTAGCTGTTACATACTTTTGCACGAATACAATATACCCTTTTACTCTACGAGTAACGGGTATAATTAATGAGTCCAACACTACTTCAATACCCCGATTTTTCTAAAGAATTTTACATAATTACGGACGCAAGTAAGCAAGCTTGCGGAGCACTCCTTACACAAGAACAAAATGGCATACAGCTTCCTGTATCTTATGTATCGAGATCATTTGCTAAAGGAGAATCCAATAAAATCACAACGGAACAAGAACTATTAGCAATACATTGGGCAATTAACCATTTAGACCTTACGTTTATGGGCGACATTTCCTAGTTAAAACAGACCATAGACCATTAACATTCCTCTTTTCTTTGGTTAATCCAAACTCTAAATTAACAAGAATAAGACTAGATTTGGAAGAATACGAATTTACAGTTGAGTATCTTAAGGGAAAGGACAATTTTGTTGCTGATGCGTTATCTAGAATAACCACCAAAGAACTAAAAAACATAGAAAAGCAAATTTTACAAGTCACTACAAGAAATCAGTACAGACAGAATAAGCCCTGCGCAGGGAAAAATCAAGCACAGCTGCCTAGGCAGTGTGTTGAAAAAGCTTCTATGCCCAAAATATACGACGTCCTTAACAACGACGAAGTAAAGAAAGTAGTGACCTTGCATTTAACTTATTTCAAATGCTATTTTAAACATGGTAAAAAAGTTATTGCAAAAATAAATGTTAGCGATCTATACACCAATGGTACATTTGATTTAGGTAAATTTATCCAAAGACTTGAAAAAGAAGCCGGTATATACAAGATCAGCCAACTTAAAATGGCACTGTATGAAGAAATCTTTGAAAATATTTCAGTTGATTCGCTTAAAAAAATGGGCAATAAAATATTAAAAAAATTAAGAGTAGCGCTACTCAAACCAGTGACCATAATAAAAGATAAGAAAGAAAAAGAAGCTATACTTTCTGAAAACCATGACCATCCACTACATGGCGGCCATGCCGGAATAGCCAAAACCTTGTCAAAAATAAGACAACATTTCTATTAGAAAAACATTTTTAGGGACATTACGAACTACGTCAAGACATGTCAAAAATGCCAGAAATCAAAAAAATAACCAAACATACAAAAACTCCATTAACTTTAACCAAAGACCAATATAATCTCTAAGATGCGTAACGCCATACGATTTTTTTGCACACGAATTTTTTGTGCTGGCTTTTCAACTGGCTTGTCGCTCTCTTTCCCAAAAGTCAGCGAGAGAGCGCTCTATAGCCAGCCGCTCTCTTGCACGCATACTGCGACAGCCGGCGACTGTATGTGCTGGCTTTTCAACTGGCTTTTCGCTCTCTTGCCCAAAAGCCAGCGAGAGAGCGCTCTAGAGCCAGCCGCTCTGTTGCACGCATACTGCGACAGCCGGCGACTGTATGTATGCACATGTATTCACAAACATTTCTTCGCTGCATTTTATATTATATTGGTCTTTGCTTTAACAGAGACTCCGACTATGACATTTGACAGAGTAATTGTTGATACGATAGGTCCATTACCAAAATCGGATCAGGGCAATGAATACGCAGTAACTTTGAAATGCGACTTAACAAAATATTTAATTGCCATACCAATACCAAACAAAAGCGCAAAATCACTAGCTAAAGCTATTTTTGAAAATTTTATTCTAAAGTACGGTCCAATGAAGACGTTCATATCGGACATGGGAACTGAATATAAAAATTCAATTATTGAAGATTTATGTAATAACCTAGGTATAAAAAACATAACATCTACAGCGCACCACCACCAAACATTAGGAACAATAGAACGTGGTCACCGAACACTTAAGGAATACATTCGATCCTATATATCCGTTGATACAACAGATTGGGACATATGGCTACAATACTTCGTCTATTTTTTCAATACAACACCTTCCATGACACACAACTATTGCCCATATGAATTAGTTTTTAGCAAACATCCAAATTTAAGTACATCTATCTTAATTCAACAGATAGAATAGAATTATATAACATAGATGATTATACTAAGGAAGCAAAATTTAGACTAGAAACTGCTTACAAAAGAGCAAAAATCATGCTAGATAAAAATAATCAAAAAGAAAAATCGAATTACGACAAAAACACTATTGATTTTAGAGGTATGAGACCAGGTTTTATTGAGAAATGAAACCGGTCATAAATTGGATAACAAATAATAAGGCCCTTATTAAAAATAGAATAGTAGAAATAAAAGAAAATAAAAACATAGTAGTAATGAGCGATAAAAATAAAAAACAAGAAAGGAAAGCTAACTTCGGGCGGAGCCGAAGTTGATATACCCTTGCAGAATATTCTGTAAATTATATTCTCCAAAATTATTCATATAATACATTCTTAGCACTTATAAAAATCCCAACTTCCTAACTTAAAAAAACACCAAGGTTATGGCATTTCCAATCGTTCAGTTATATGGCAGCTAAAGAATATAGTCGGCCGATCCTTATGAAATTTGATAAAACCCATAGAAAATACCAACTTCTTAACTTAACAACCAGCAAAGTTATGGAATTTCCGATCAATCAGTTATATGGCGGGTATAGAATATAGTCGGCCGATCCTTATGAAATTTGGTAGGTCGGATTAATTGGCCAAATATAAAACCCATAGAAAATCCCAACTTCCTAACTTTACAAACACCAAAGTTATGGCATTTCCGATCAATCAGTTATATGGCAGCTATAGGCTATAGTCAGCCGATCCTTATGAAATTTGGTAGATCTGATTGATTGGCCAAATATAAAACCCATAGAAAATCCCAACTTTCTAACTTTACAAACACCGAAGTTAAGGCATTTCCGATCGTTCAGTTGTATGGCAGCTATAGAATATAGTCGGCCGATCCCGGCCGTTCCGACCAGGAAAGAAGTGTGTGCAAAGTTTCAATTCGTTATCTTTAAAACTGAGAGACTAGTTTGCGTAGAAACAGACAGGCGAACAGACGGGCAGACAGACGGACAGACGGACATGCTTATATCAACTCAGAAGGTGATCCTGTTCAAGAATATATATACTTTATAGGGTCGGAGATGTCTCCTTCACTGCGTTGCACACTTTTGACCAAAATTATAATACCCTCTGCAAGGGTATAAAAAGTTGTTCATAAGAATAGGCTTAAAATTTTTCATGTATAAATACGTTGTTATCTCGTATGGCCTGATCAACCATACGTGTACAACAAAAAAAAGAAGAAGGAACTTTTTTTTTTTATGTAAATATATGCTTTATTTATTGAATCTTCTCTATATGAGACTAACAATAAGTATATCAAATCTTAAGAATATAACTTAACTTACAGTCATGTAGACGGAATTTAGACTAACGGACCCTAATATTTATTGCTGGGCTGGTAGATCGTTACGATGCAGACGAGTTCTGTTCGAAACCCGTCTTAGGTTCCTTGCGAGATTATTTGGGTGTAGTGTAAGCTTGTTATGGTAGGCCGCTTTCTACTTTGCTATTTCATCTTTGACCGGTGGTATGCCCAGATCCCTGTGGATGTTTTCGTTCCGAACATACCATGGTGCCCCAGTGATTGTTCGCAGTATTTTTGATTGTGAGCGCTGTATGATGTCAACGTTGCTGTTGCTCGCGTTCCCCCAGAGCTGGGAGCCGTAGGTCCAAATGGGCTTGAGGGTGGAGTTGTAGTGAAGAACTTTAAAGTCCAGACGCAGGGGTGATCGAGAATTTATAATCCAGTGTAGGCTGCTAGCTTTAAGTCTGAGATGTACTTTCTTGCATTCAATGTGCCTCCGCCAGGTTAGGCGTCTGTCGAGGTGGACGCCGAGATATGTTACATCGCTGGCTTGGGGAATCTGCGTACTATTCAAAGTTAGCGGCGGGCACGATTGTCTGTTAAGGGTAAACGTTATATGTTTACACTTTTGTTCATTAATTTTGATTCGCCAGTCTGATAGCCACTTTTCAACTACCACCAAATGATCAGCCAGTTGAGTTGTTGCTCTAGTTGGGCATCTCGAGCGGCTCAGGATTGCGGTGTCGTCAGCAAATGTGGACGTAGTCAGCCTCTTGTTCGTATGGATGTCTGCTGTGTATAGGACAAACAGGGTAGGGCCCAGGGCGCTACCTTGTGGGACTCCGGCTTCAATGTCATACTCGTTGGATGTCGTTGTATTGCAACTAACCGCAAAGACTCTGTGGTAGAGGTACGACTTAAGTAACTTATGAGTGTTTTCTGGCAGTAATGTTATGATTATATGCATAAGGCCTTCAAGCCACACTCGGTCGAATGCCTGAGAGACGTCGAGGAATATCGCACCACAACATTCCCGATGTTCGAAGGCTGTACGAATTTCTGAAGTTATCCGGTTGACTTGCTCGATGGTTCCGTGGCTTTCACGAAACCCGAATTGATGTTCCGGGATTATGTTTTGTTCTCTTAAATATGGTGTAATGCGCGTGAGCAGGCATTTTTCCAGTAATTTGGACAGGCACGATAGTAAGCTTATTGGCCTGTACGATGAGGGAATTGTGTGGTCTTTGCCAGGCTTCGGTATCATTATAACCACGGACTTTTTCCATTTTTTGGGGTAGTAGCCAAGTTTTGTGATCCCGTTAAATAGCTTGCATATAACATCCACTGCGCAGTTTGGAAGTTCAATTATCATTTTTGGGGTTATAAGGTTTCCAGTTTCCTGGAGCCTTTTTCTGTTTTATTTGCTTCCTAATGACGTTAGCAATTTCAGGTGTTTGAAATAAAATCGGGTTAATTGCAATTTCAGAGCTAAGAGGCGGTAGTTGAAGAGAGTTTGTGGCGGCGTTCGGCTGAAATACATTTCGTATGTGTAAAGCAAATGTTTCGGCTCTGTCTTCGTCACTGCGGGCCCAAGTACCCGAAGAGTTTCTAATCGGAGTGACTGATTCTATCGGAGAGCTTAAATTTGGGTGAGCTCTCCACGTGCTACGCACGATTGTCTCTTCTGGTGTTGAGATTTTGTCTGCTGCCACGAGTACTGACTCCAGGGCATCAGCACAGAAGTCGATGTCGTTCTCTATGTTTAACTGGGGTTTTTTTTTCAATGTGGGAACTTACGTACTTTTTGTACTTTAGCCAGTTAGTTCTAGTCGAGGTCAGCCTAAAGGGGTGCTCGATTACTTTCGGGCTTTGAAACAGGCGAGTGGTCCGATGATAAGTCCGATAGCGATTTGGCGCTTACTAAATTTCTTGGGATGTTCTTGGTCACTGCGAAGTCAATTAAGTCCGGAAGTTTTCTGGTGTCAGCTGGCCAATATGTGGGGCTGCCAGGGGAGACATAGTCGAGTTTGTTGCTCAAATTTATGATTGCTTTATACAGTTGTCTTCCTTTGGGCGTCACGAGTCTTGATCCCCAGTGCGTGTGCTTGTGTTGTACATGCCGTTGCCTGCATGTAGTTTTATAGATGTAGCCTGCAAATAATTTGTTGCAAACCTCTGGTGAAAGTGGTGCTTAATGCGTTCCCTGATTAGGATTCCAGTTCCTCCGTGAGCCTTACCGTCCGGATGATCTGTGCAGTATGAAGTATAACATCTTATTTGGAAGTTGTATTTACTTGTGAGATGCGTTTCTGCCAGCAGCATTACATCTATTTGGTTTTCATTGAGAAATTGAGTTATTTCAAGTTTGTGCCGTGAAACGCCATTGGCATTCCACATGGATATTCGAAGACAAGACATCGATTATTTAGATTGTTGGGATGTGAGCAAATTTATTAAAATTTTTTGATTTTGCATAAGGTTTGTCATTGTTGTTTTCATGAAGGACATAAATTCCATCATACCCTGTTGTAAAGTCAGCATCATGTTTTCCATGCTGTTTGGTATTTGTCCTATTGCTTGCTGAGGTGTTATTATATTTTGCTCAGAGCATTGAGCTTGTGGGAACCCCGTCTGATTGGCAAGTCCTGATTTTAGGGCACTGGCGTATGAAACTCCCCCATTTGTGTTGAGGGGCCCAAATGAAGATCTGGCTGCTTTCGCAAAGAAAACATTAGGTGTGGTTTGGGATTGCACGTACGTAATCGTGCATTCTGGGAGCGTGCTTGTTTTGCTTGTTGAAACTGATCCTTCAGCTCTTTATAGACCGGGCAGCCTCTGTAGTTTGCGGTATGGTTATCTCCACACTTAGCGGATTTCGTTGTCTTTGGGTCTTCTTTGCTTGCAGGGCAAGATTCGGATTTGTGGAAGCCACCACAAGCTACGCAGACTGAACGTAGCCCGCAGTTGTTTCTGGTGTGTCCATACTCTTGGCAGTTTGTGCATTGCAGCGGGCCATTCCGCTTATGGGGTTCTTCAACAGTAATCCTTCTGTGCAACAGGTATTGCAGTTTATAGATCGGGTGCACTTCATTTTTCTTCAAGGCTCTGCTTTCTGGCTCCAGTTCGACCTTAAAGAGTGGTTGCGGTTTTTTATTTTTGTTGATAATATTAATAATATTTTTGGAGAAGAATCCTTTTTCTTTCAGTGCCTCTTTTACCTCATTGGTGGATACGTCGGGCTCTATGCCCTTTAGCACTACTTGCAAGCCCTTGCTACTCTTGAGCTGGTACGTTACAGCTCTGAATTGATCTTCAGTTTTAGCTTGAAGCTTTGTTTCATGAATATTCCCTTTAACAAGAGGAGTAACATAAAAGTTGTCATTCCCGACCAGCACAACAATTTTCTTTACTATGGCATTTGAGTTCTATTCCCTTTTGTAAATTGGTGGGGGCTTTGGTTTCTTTTGAACAGCCTGTCCAGATTCGGATTAATTATTATCAATTTCCGACAATAGGGCGAATCTGTTGTTACTAGATGCCCCTGGATGTTTGCTGCCTTTATTAGGGCAATTTTGTTTTGGTTTATTTCCAACCATTTTATTTTGCGGGCTTAGCTTCCGTTTGATTTGGATGTTACGGTCCATGCCAGTCTGTATAGCCGGAACCACTTGTTGTTGTTTGATATTGCCGATATTGGCACTCGTACTTCCAATTGGCTTTGTAGTTTTATTCGGCGCTGCAGAAGTTGCAAACGCATTCGAAATCGCGTTGTTGTTAACGGCGACCGTTGATGTTGTTGTTGCAGTGGCTGCGGTTGCAGAAATTAAAGAGGTCGCAGTGCTCGTGGCTGGTGAGCTGTGAGTCAAAGCTGGGGGTGGGTTCCACACTGCAAGCTCCATGAAGTGGGAGTTTGTGTAGTAGGGCGTTAGAACAAGACCGTGCTCTCGCACTGTCAATGGTCAGTAGGGCTGAGTTGCTCTTTGAAGAAGTTCTTTCTACTTCTGTATCACGGGTTGAGAAATAAGAAATATAACTGTTTCTCTGGTCTACGGAGCTTCTACGCTCATTTTTTGAATCGCCGCTCATTGAGCTTTCACTCGTGGCACTTCTTAGTTTTTATAATAACTTTGCACTAGTTTTTTACATAGCACTAATTATTCTTTACTGTTTTTAGCAATAAGATTGCCTTTATTACACCACTCCAGTATTTTTAGTTATTGTTTTTCACTTTTGATCGGATTTTTTTTTCCGGAGCTCGCGCAAAACACGTCTGCACTCTCCGGCTGTTGTTTGTTTGAAGGAACTTTACAACAACATTTTCCAACTATATTTCCAATTTATATTTCGTAATATTACTTTTAACTACAATTTTATAATTTTATCAAATTTATTTCTTTTATTGACATTTTATATTCTTATATTTTCAAATAAACCATTTTTACTACTTAGTATGACCATTGTAATGTCATACATAAGTACAAATATATATTCGCACTAAACAAAAAAAAACAAAAAAAAACTCAACACAAAACAAAAAAAAACAAGAAAGGAAAGCTAACTTCGGGCGGAGCCGAAGTTTATATACCCTTGCAGAATACTCTGTAAATTATGTAAGGATGTTCTTGGGCTGGGATATTGTTCTCAGGGCTCCCAGGGTCACTTACAATAATTTATTTCAGTTCAAGGACTCAAGGGAGGGGCGGGATAAAAATGACCCTATTCAGACTCCGTGGCCGGAACTCACAGCGGGTTTGTATCCGACAATCGAGCAAAGCTCCGTCGTAATCTCTACCCGCCACGCGCCTCGGAACCCGCAATGATCCTTGGATCCGACAAACGAGGCTAGCTCCGTCGTAATCCTTGGCCACAACGCGGTCCGGCAACGATCGACAGAAACAGCAACAAAAGAAGAGGAAGGGGGTCTTGTGGGCAATGTCACCCAGAGATGCCGACCATGGGCCGAAATCGGCAGCGGAGTTAGATCCGACAATCGAGTACAAGGCTCCGTCGAAATCTCCTTCAGCCGCACGCTCCCGAACCCGCACTGACCCTGGACCCGACAAACGAGCCTAGCTCCGTCGTAATCCACGGCCACTACGCGCTCCGGGACCGGCAACAGCCTCGGATCCGACAAACGAGTGCAAGACTCCGTCGTAATCCTTGGCCACCACGCGGTCCGGCAACGATCGGCAGAGAAAGGGGGTTTTCTTAAATGGAGGCAAGAGAAAATAGTTCCCAATTCCCTCCTACGTACACTCACACACAAAACACGGTCAGGCAAATAGTTTTTGGGTTTTCAAATATTTTTGCTTTCTTTTTTTAAGTTTTGTGCAAGGGGTGTACAGAGCCTCCTTGTCACGCCACTCCAGTCCAGTCGTTGTTTTTTTCAAAAAAAACAAAATATATCCGGAAAAATATATATTAGACGCTTACGTTTCCGTCCACAGCAAATCCAGCCAGTTGATTTCCCATGCCTCCGCACCGGGAATAGCGTCGTTCACTCCATCCACATCGCCACTGTCGGTTGACATTTTTCCCACACGTTTCACGCACTTGTCAGAAATTTTCCACGGCGGGGCGGTTTCCCGGGTTTTATCAGGTCTCACGATTTTTGTCTGGCACGCGCGAAGCCTCAAGAGTAATTGCCTTTCCCCTCTTTGATATTGGCGCGCGTTCCCCATGCATTGCGTCGGCGTCGCTGCCGCTGCGCTTGCGCTTCGGCAGTTTTCAGGCAGAATTATTTCCCCTTGCTCGAAAACATCGGTCGGGTCGGTTGCAATTTGGTTCGATCGTGCGAAATTATTTTCCCCTTGCTCGAAAACATCGGTCGGGTTGGTTGCAACTTGGTTCGATCGTGCGAAATTATTTTCCCCTTGCTCGAAAACATCGGTCGGGTTGGTTGCGATTTGGTTCGATCGTGCGACGAAAAGCTTATGTGTGTGTTGGCTTTGTGCAGGTGTTCAAACTGTTCGAAGCGGGCGAGAGTGTGTTGGTTGCGCTCAGGCGTTAGATGGTTCAAATGTGTGCAGCCGCTGATGTTTGAAGTGTGTGAAGAAGAGAGCGAGAGCGTGTTGGTCGCGCTCAGGCGTTCGATGGTTCAAATGTGTGCAGCCGCTGATGTTTGAAGTGTGTGAAGAAGAGAGCGAGAGCGTGTTGGTCGCGCTCTGGCGTTCGATGGTTCAAATGTGTGCAGTCGCTGATGTTTGAAGTGTGTGAAGAAGAGAGCGAGAGCGTGTTGGTCGCGCTCAGCCGTTCGATGGTTCAAATGTGTGCAGCCGCTGATGTTTGCTATTAAAAAGCTAAACTAAAAATATTCCTACATGGCTACAAAATCCTACATGGCTACAAAAATCCTACATGGCTACAAAATCCTACATGGCTACAAACTAAATTGTGAGGGCCGTTCTACGGTTCCTCACACCCCCCCATTTTTCGGGGTGCTGGAGCGAGACGCTGATGAAGCGATTATTGCTGATCGCAACCCTGTATGTTCGTCCCTTCACTTTCCGTAGAAAGCTTACCCCTAGGCGCTCGTGATGTTGGACGAATACGATGAGCTCGTTGGGGAGTCTGCGTCGCTCAGTGTTCACTGCCCACTCTGCCTGGCTTCTGACCACTGATCCTCCTCCGGGGTGGCCGGAGATAGCTGGTTGTCCTCCAGTGCGTTCCTGAGCTCCCTTTCCTCTTCCAAGTCGAGGCAGAGTTCCCAGGGCACTGCACACTCGTCCTGGACGTGGCTGCCACCGGGGACGTCGTCTGCCGGCTGCCATCGCCTCGTTCGCCACCTCGGCGATCCATGGTAGAGGTCGCTCTTCCTCACTGACGTCGCTGTAGCAGTCGTCTTGCCGGGGCGCCGCCATTTGAGGACTTTGTGTTTCCCCGCGTGGATCGTCCTCGCCTTGGATGCTGCTGTTGTCGGACCTGCTAGAACTGCCCTGGTCGTAGCCGATTACCGGTTGACTGCTGCGGGAGCTCTGTTTCGTCGACAGCCGGGAGTCCGGGTTCGACTCCTCGCTCGAGCTGTCGTCCGCAACGGAGATCTGGTCCCATGCTGCGTTGGCTGCAGCTAGGCGCATGGCCACTGGAGGGAGAACTGCGTGTTGTTGCAGTCTCTCCGGCTCAGACGATGTCTCGGAAGTGCTTGCCGACTCAGACGAGCTTCCGTGGACGAGCTCGGAACTGCCAACCGAACCGGTGGCTACAACCCGTATTAGGCGGAGGCTCTCTTCCAACATGGAGGGTCCGAAGGAGGGCAGTCCTACCTCGTCGACCCAGTGGCTGACGGCACTTATGGTTGGCTGAGTGGCCTCATCCCCGGGCTCCAGGGCTTGCAGCTGTGCTAGTCAGGTTTGAGTCCGCCTGGCTTCCCTGGACGGGGTGAAGTACCCGCTCTCGGCGCTAGATAGGAGAGAAGAACGTGTTAGCGTGGAGAGTCAGTGATGTTATGGAAGTTCTAGTCGTGTGTCGTCGTGTGTCGGTGACTATGGTGATAACTAGGCGTGACTAATTTGGCGTGGTCTACCCTAAGGAGTTAGAAATACCCCCCCCCACCCATGGGGAGGGTTGTGGGGCGTTGGCCCCATTGAATCTCCTTGTCGTAGCAAGGGCCCCGCGGCAGATTTTAGTTTGCCCTTTTCCTTGACCACCCGGCCGTGGCGCACAGGTGTCTCGGGTTTGATGAATATCTAGAGTGGATTCGTGGATCCCTTCGGCGTCCTCTTCTGGGTCCTCGGCGGTCTGATCCCCATGAAAGGGTTTCAAATCGGCTAGATTTGCGTTGCGACGCTTGCGTGTTCCTCGGAGTTGGACTCTGGCGATGTTTGGTGACAGAAATTTTATGATCTTATAGGGACCTTCGAACTTTGGTGCTAGTTTTGCATTGAACGCCTCCGCGGCGTTGGACAGGTGGTGGGTTCGGACCCAAACCCACATCCCAATGGTCGGTCTCCATTCCCGTCGGCGCAAGTTGTAATAGCGACTTTGTTCCTGGGCTGCTCTCTCCATGTTTTCCTTGGCTGTTTGAAAAATGTTCTTGAGATGCTCTGCCTTACTCTGGGGGTCTCTGGGCGCTTCGCTGGCCCCTGGTGTAACCTCGTTGAACCAGCTTCCGGGTAATCGGGGCTCACGACCCTGTACTAGGTACGCTGGGCTGAATCCGGTGCTGTCGGAGACACTCGTGTTGATGGCCAGGGTGATTTCCGGCAACAGGTGATCCCATGTTCGTTGGTCCTCTGTGGCGTACTGCGCGATCATCGTTTTGATGGTGCGGTTGGCTCGCTCTGTAGGGTTCTGTTGGGGGGAGTATGGAGCAGTATGTTGGACCTCTATTCCTGCTTTCTTGCAGAATGCTTTGAAGGCCCTACTGGTAAACTGGGTCCCATTGTCGCAGATAAAAGTTTTTGGGGCGCCGAACCTAGCCAGTATTCGCTCCCGGAAGGCTAATTCCAGACTGGTGGCGGTAGCTCGGCGTAAGGGTATTAATTCCACCCATTTGGTGAAATGGTCCAAAAACACCAGTAACATCGTGTGTCCTTTGCGGGACCTGGGCAGAGGCCCTACGAAGTCCGCGCACAGGGTTGAGAATGGTCCCTCCGATTTCCTGGTTAGCATCTTCCCTGCTTGTTTGCGTTGACTCACCTTAAATTGCTGACAGGCTGGGCATTGTCGGACGTAACGAGCGATGTCTCGAAACAAACCCGGCCAATAATATTGTTGGCAGACTCGAGTGGTCGTTTTCCTGATCCCTAGGTGTCCTGCAGTGGGGTGGTCATGACATTCTTCCAGAACCCGACGCTGATGGCTGTTGGGTACGCAAAGTCTCCATGCTCCACGGTCTTCCTTCCTAAACGCGTTGTCGAGGTGTCGGTAGAGTTGCCCGTTCTCTTGGATGTAGTCAGGAAATTTCTCCGGATTGGCTTCGATTTGCCTGATCTTCGCGGTGATCCACTTGCACGGTTCGTTGGTCTCATTCACCTGCTGGAGCGTTGCTAGCGGTTGCCTGGACAGGGCGTCCGCGACGACGTTCTGTTTTCCCCGTCGGTATGAGATGTCAAATTGGAATTGTTGGAGTTCGAGGGCCCATCGTGCGATTCGGCCTGTCGGGTTATCGATTGAGTTCAACCACTTCAGGGCGAGGTGGTCTGTTATAACGTCAAATCGGTATCCTTCGAGGTAGCACCTCATTTTCCTGATTGCCCACACTATAGCAAGGCACTCTTTTTCCGTAGCCGAGTAATTTTCCTCTGCTGCAAGCAACCTCCTGCTGGCATAGGCGATGACTCGTTCGGTTCCATCGACTTGCTGGGTTAAGACGGCTCCAAGGCCGAAGTCGCTTGCGTCGGTTTGTAGTTGGAATTTGAGGTTGAAGTCCGGGCAGGCCAGTACTGGTGCCTCGGTGAGTTTTCTTTTCAACTCCTCGAATGCCTGTTGTTGAGGGTCGCTCCAGGTCCATTTCCTTCCCTTCCTGAGCAGGGCGGACATTGGTTGGACGATTGTGGCGAAGTTCTCCACAAATCGCCGGTACCAGAATGCTACCCCCAGGCATCGTCGAAGTTCCTTGCAGTTAGTGGGTGGCTGGAGTTCTCTTACAGCGGCTATCTTGTCTGGGTCAGTGTGGATTCCGTCTTCGCTGATGACGTGCCCTAGGTAAGTTATGCTGCGCTGGAAAAACTTACACTTCGCTTTATTCAGCTTCAAGTTGGCCTGCCTAAGCCGTCGGAGTACTTCCCGTAGGTTGGTGAAGTGTTCGTCCAACGAGGTCCCGATGACGATGATGTCATCTAGATAGGCGAATGCGTGAGGCTCCATGTCGGGTCCTATCACGCTGTCCAGTGCCCGCTGAAATGTAGCAGGAGCCGAGTGCAAGCCGAATGGCATTACTTTCCACTGGAAGAGTCCGCGGCCCGGCACGGTAAATGCGGTACAGGCGCGGCTGTCTGGGGCCACCGGGATCTGCCAGTAACCGCTTTTTAGATCCAGCGTCGAGATAAACTTAGCGTTGCGAAGTCGTTCCAAGATGTGTCCTATCCGCGGTAATGGGTAGGCGTCGGGCACCGAGTGAGCGTTGAGCTGACGGTAGTCCACGCACATGCGCACATCTCCTGTCTTCTTGCCGACGAGGACGATGGGTGCGCTGTGAGGACTCCGGGAGGGCTCGATGCGTCCGTCGCGAAGCAGTTCATCAACCTGTTCGTTAATGATTTTCTGCATGGCAGGGTTCTTTGGAAAGTACCTCTGCTTGATGGGCTTGTCGTCCTTGATGACAATCCTATGTTCGGCTATGTGCGAGGTACCGGTCATATGCTCAAATGGAGCGAGTTCCGCTTCGTGAAAGGCTTGGATCCGGGATTCCTCGGGTCCTTCAGTGATGACCGTTGCTAGGCTGGCTGTTACCTCTTGGGTTTGTCCCGGTGGGTGGGTAGTCGTTGGTGACTTTCGAAAGGGGTTGTTTTTCCGTGCTGCGGCGGCGTCGGCCAAAGGTTTTAAATAAAAAGAGTTATTCCCTGGTGACGGCGTGGGTCGGGGTCGCGGTGTTACGGTGTGGGTCTCCACTTGTAGAAGTGCCGGTGATCGTCGTGGGGTTGCGGTAGGCTCGTTGACTTGTATTCGAGACGCCGATCGTCGAGGAGCTGCCACGGGTGGTACCGTGCAGCGTGGTGATGGTGTTGGTCCGACGGCGCTTGGACTGACGACTACTCGTGGGGTGACGATGGGTGGTTTGCTTCTGCTTGTTAGCGGCGGAGTGTAGTAGGAGAGAGACAACTGGGCTTTCCCACACTGGATAGTGGTCTTGATCCCGCAGAGGAAGTCGATTCCGAGGATGATCTCGTCCAAGATGGACGGTAGCACTAGCAGTGTGGTCTTAGCCGTATCCCGTCCTAGGGTTACGGTGGTGGTCAGGGCGTGGGTGACGTCGGTGGTGGATCCATCTGCCAGGGCAATCCTCGTTCGTACATTCCGGCGGTTATTGGTACTCCCAATGCCGTCGGCTACTTTCGCGCTGATGAAGCTCCTTGACGCCCCGGTGTCCAGGGTGGCGTAAAATATCTTCCCCTCGATGCTGACCGTCGCCACGATGCGCCCCCTTCGAACCGTAAAGGTGGGGTTAGTTCTGGGGTCCTTGGTGTGTGGTCCTCGCTGGTTCCCCGGATGGGCGAGGACTCGGTCCGTTTCCCGGGTTTCGGGCCCGACAGCATTCGTTGGTCCGCACTCCCCTTCTTCCACACTGCCAGCAGAACAGGACCTGGGGATTGGGGCACTCTTGGCGGAAGTGTCCTGTCTCCCCGCAGCGGGAACAAGCGTTCCGGACATCGATGCGGTGTTCGGGTACCTGTGCCATCATTCGATTTGTCGCTGGGGTGCCTGGAAGTTCCAGGGGGTGACTCACGTTTCCTGTGGATGGTATGGGAGCTGGAAATCGTCGGGGTTGTCGGTGTGGCATAGCTGCTAGAAAGTTTGTATGCAGTGCTCGATCGCGGTCGCGTGTGATCTCATAGGCCGTGGCCCGTTGGATCAGAGTGGCCAGATCCTCAAAGTCTTGGCGCCTCACAAATAGCTGGTATTCCGGTCGAAGGTTCTGGTAGAGTCGCTCCAGTTCCTGCGCCGGAGTAAATTTTGCCCGCTGCATCAGGAGTCGGAGCTCCACTACATATTCCTTGCAGCTCTCGCCCGGTTGCTGGTATCTCGTCCGGATCGTGTCTTCCAATCGTTGGAAGTATTGTGGTGGGAGGAAGAATTCAGAAAATTCTTTCCTAAAAATTTCCCACGACACGTCCTGCATTTGGAATGTGCGGTACCAACTTTCCGCTTTTCCCGTAAGCAATCCGGAGATTACCCTGGGGAGTCGTGCGGTCCTGAGTCGGTATGCTTCGGCTTGTACTTTCAGGCGTTCGATAAATGTGAGCGGGTCGGACTGTCCGTCGAATAAGTTGTCCCAGCTCCGCAGTTTTTCTGCCAAGGTGGCGGAGGATATTTCCTCGCGTGCAGGTGGGTCCGCGTTTGTGTTCCTTGTTGGTCGGTTGCCTGGTGGTACTTCCAGTCTTAGGGGGGTGCTCCCGGTGTCGACGACTGCTGTGCTCAGCTTCTGTTCCCGGGGTTCTTGTCCTCCCAGAGGGGTCGGGGATTTGTCCCTGGGTGTGGCTGCCTCTGGGAACGTACTAGCCAATTCCCTGGCTCGGTCCAGGAGTTCCGGCTCTCGATCCTCCCGGGTAAGGAAAGTCGCTAGCCGACTGCGCAGTTCGTCGACGGTTCCCCCTTGGGGTAACCCGAACTCGGCTAAGAGGAGTTGGAGTTCCTCCTTGCGGCGATACGATATCCATCCTACGCCCATGGTTTCCGAGCGACAGAGAGCGGAGGGGGGGAAAATTAAAAAAATCGTACCGTTTGATTGTGTACGCGGAAAAATTTCGGGGCGAGGGTACCGAATATTTATAGGACTCGGGGGTCCTTTTTGGGCACGGTGCTAGGATTCGGGCTAAGATGCCGAATGTTCACAGGACTCGGGGGTCCTTGTTGCGCGCGGTGCTAGGATTCGGGCTAAGATGCCGAATGTTCACAGGACTCGGGGGTCCTTGTTGCGCGAGTTGCTAGGATTCGGGCTAGGATGCCGAATGTTCACAGGAGTCTGTTGTTCGCGACGATGTTCCCCGCTTGAGGGCCGGAGCTTGACTGCCTTCTGGTAGCCCGGTGTGCTCCTCTTATAGTCGCCGGCCACGTGTCCACCGCGTTCGGGACAACGTGGAAAGCGAGAGAGGAAGAAAAAAATTTTTTTTTTTTCAACCACACAGATTTATATGTTCCCTTCCCGTTTCCCCAGGAAAAAAAAAATTCCAGCGTGCTCCGGGACCCGACAAACGAGCTTAGCTCCGTCGTAATCCACGGCCGCTACGTGCTCCGGGGCCGGCAATTGCTTCGGATCCGACAAACGAGTGCGAGACTCCGTAGTAATCCTGGGCCACCACGCGGTTTCGTAGAGGGAAAATTATATATAAAGGAAAATTCTGTGTGTGTGTGTGTAACAAAAAAAAATTGGTCTGATCTTAGGGTCTGGGTGTCTATCTCATGGGTCTTTACGCCATATACCCCAAAAAAAAAAAATTTTTATTTTCTTGAGAAAAAAATTATATATTTTTTTTTTTGCGGAAAAATTATTTAAAAATTTCCCGTATCCTTGAAGTCCCTGTTCGGGCGCCATGTAAGGAAGTTCTTGGGCTGGGATATTGTGCTCAGGGCTCCCAGGGTCACTTACAATAATTTATTTCAGTTCAAGGACTCAAGGGAGGGGCGAGATAAAAATGACCCTATTCAGACTCCGTGGCCGGAGCTCACAGCGGGTTTGGATCCGACAATCGAGCAAAGCTCCGTCGTAATCTCTACCCGCCACGCGCCTCGGAACCCGCAATGATCCTTGGATCCGACAAACGAGGCTAGCTCCGTCGTAATCCTTGGCCACAACGCGGTCCGGCAACGATCGACAGAAACAGCAACAAAAGAAGAGGAAGGGGGTCTTGTGGGCAATGTCACCCAGAGATGCCGACCATGGGCCGAAATCGGCAGCGGAGTTAGATCCGACAATCGAGTACAAGGCTCCGTCGAAATCTCCCTCAGCCGCACGCTCCCGAACCCGCACTGACCCTGGACCCGACAAACGAGCCTAGCTCCGTCGTAATCCACGGCCACTACGCGCTCCGGGACCGGCAACAGCCTCGGATCCGACAAGCGAGTGCAAGACTCCGTAGTAATCCTTGGCCACTACGCGGTCCAACCACGATCGGCAGAGACAGCAACAAAAGTAAAGGAAGGGGGTTTTGTGGGCACTGTTACCCAGAGATGCCGACCATGGGCCGAAACCTGCAGCGGGGTTAGATCCGACAATCGAGTACAAGACTCCGTCAAAATCTCTCCCAGCCGCACGCTCCGGAACCCGCACTGACCCTGGACCCGACAAACGAGCATAGCTCCGTCGTAATCCACGGCCACTACGCGCTCCGGGACCGGCAACAGCCTCGGATCCGACAAGCGAGTGCAAGACTCCGTCGTAATCCTTGGCCACCACGCGGTCCGGCAACGATCGGCAGAGAAAGGGGGTTTTCTTAGATGGAGGCAAGAGAAAATAGTTACCATTTCCCTCCTACGTTCACTCACACACAAAACACGGTCAGGCAAATAGTTTTCGGGTTTTCAAATATTTATGCTTTCTTTATTTAAGTTTTGTGCAAGGGGTGTACAGAGCCTCCTTGTCACGCCACTCCAGTCCAGTCGTTGTTTTTTTCAAAAAAAACAAAATATATCCGGAAAAATATATATTAGACGCTTACGTTTCCGTCCACAGCAAATCCATCCAGTTGATTTCCCATGCCTCCGCACCGGGAATAGCGTCGTTCACTCCATCCACATCGCCACTGTCGGTTGACATTTTTCCCACACGTTTCACGCACTTGTCAGAAATTTTTCACGGCGGGGCGGTTTCCCGGGTTTTATCAGGTCTCACGATTTTTGTCTGGCACGCGCGAAGCCTCAAGAGTAATTGCCTTTCCCCTCTTTGCTATTGGCGCGCGTTCCCCATGCATTGCGTCGGCGTCGCTGCCGCTGCGCTTGCGCTTCGGCAGTTTTCAGGCAGAATTATTTCCCCTTGCTCGAAAACATCGGTCGGGTCGGTTGCAATTTGGTTCGATCGTGCGAAATTATTTTCCCCTTGCTCGAAAACATCGGTCGGGTTGGTTGCAACTTGGTTCGATCGTGCGAAATTATTTTTCCCTTGCTCGAAAACATCGGTCGGGTTGGTTGCGATTTGGTTCGATCGTGCGACGAAAAGCTTATGTGTGTGTTGGCTTTGTGCAGGTGTTCAAACTGTTCGAAGCGGGCGAGAGTGTGTTGGTTGCGCTCAGGCGTTAGATGGTTCAAATGTGTGCAGCCGCTGATGTTTGAAGTGTGTGAAGAAGAGAGCGAGAGCGTGTTGGTCGCGCTCAGGCGTTCGATGGTTCAAATGTGTGCAGTCGCTGATGTTTGAAGTGTGTGAAGAAGAGAGCGAGAGCGTGTTGGTCGCGCTCAGCCGTTCGATGGTTCAAATGTGTGCAGCCGCTGATGTTTGAAGTGTGTGAAGAAGAGAGCGAGAGCGTGTTGGTCGCGCTCAGCCGTTCGATGGTTCAAATGTGTGCAGCCGCTGATGTTTATACTCGAGTATAAAAATACTCGAGTATTTTTAAAAATAAAGTTGATTGTATTTTCGTTTAATATTTTTGCAAGTATTTTATGCACGCCGCTCCCATAGAATTTAAGTGAATAAGAAGTCGCTCTTTAAAAACGTTAAATGTGAGCCAAACAAAACGATCTTGCAGAGATCAAATAAAAAGTGGCAACAACAAGAAGGCTATAAAACTATTATTGTCCACCAGGTTGCAAATGGGTGGGTCATCATTGCTGATTGTCGTTGCTCAGAGGTAGCTTTTGACCACCTTTTATTGGCCTTTTAAATATTTACAAGGCCAGTCCAATGAAGAATAGTTTGTGGGGCTCCTAAGGGGTTTTGGGATATTGCCTCGAACGTGTTGACGATTCTATCGTGCGCAGTGGCTCCATTTGCTCAATTCGCTTTCCGTTGCGGTCATTTGGGCATGTTGGAAATGGTTCCCCTTGTTTACTTATAAACTGCCGTTTTCCACGCTGCTTATGAGTAATTTTGTGGTTTCTGTAAGTGGTTTGATTTAATGCCTGTAATATCGATATATTTTAAGTTAAGAAATCGAAAATAATGCATTATTATAATGAATTCAAATAGGAAACTATTTTCTGTGCGTTTAAATTTCATATTATGATTTATTTACTTTATTATTACCTTATATGTATAAGGACTAACTTTTAAACAAATAATCGATAACCAATCTGGGGTGGAAACCACCGTAAAATCATTCGAAAGTTTTATTTTTGTGTATTATATGTGTTTTCTTTATTGTTCCAGACCTTTGGCATGTTGTTTTTATTATTTATGTTTTGGCATTTTATGTTTCCTGTTTGCCTTTTGTGTCATGTGTGTTTGCGTCGCCAAAACAAATCACACGCATGACACACAGGCACACACACGCACACCCACGCACTGGAACACACACACTCACAACTCCGTACGCACACAGGCACACCTCACACCCACTCAGACGCAGAGCTTAGCGCGTTGGCAATAAAATGAAGGGGATTTATGGGTACGTGTCATCATTGGCTTGTTTGTCTGCTCCTCACTTTGCAACAGATAAACACAAGGAGTGTAGCTTCGTGAGTGCCCAAGGATGTATCGTTTTGAAAGTGCCTAATGGCTTGCTGTCGCATTTCGAATTCATTACACTTTTACCGCAATGTTTGTTCCGCTCCTAATAAATATAAAGATAGTTTAAACTTATTAGAAGTGTAACTACATACTTCGGAGTTTTGTTCATATAATATTATTATATATATAATAATATATATATTTATACCCGTTACTCGTAGAGTAAAAGGGTATATTGTATTCGTGCAAAAGTATGTAACAGCTAGAAGAAAGCGTTTCCGACCCTATAAAGTATATATATTCTTGATCAGGGTCACTAGCCGAGTCGATATAGCCATGTCCGTCTGTCCGTCTGTCTGTCCGTCCGTATGAACGCTGAGATCTCGGAAACTATAAAAGCTAGAAGATTGGCATTTTGCATGCAGATTTTAAGAGTTCCTACGCAGCGCAAGTTTGTTTCAAAAAGGTGCCACGCCCCCTTTAACGCCCACAATCGCTAATATACGATTTTAAAAATTTAAATATTTCGGAAAAGTAAAAATGCAGTTTTATTGAGTTTATCACTACCTATCGAAATGTAGAAGAAATTTTTCAAATCGGACCATTCGTTAAAAAGTTATACGTGATCAAAGTTTCTATCTCCATCTCCCTCGCACTCCCTTTACCTGAGTAACGGGTATCTGATAGTCGGGGCACCCGACTATAGCGTTCTCTCTTGTTACTATTAAAAAGCTAAACTAAAAATATTCCTACATGGCTACAAAATCCTACATGGCTACAAAAATCCTAAATGGCTACAAAATCCTACATGGCTACAAGCTAGCGGTCGGAAGCTAGCTTCGGCAAGCCGAAGTTTTAATACCCTTATAGACTTTGTCGAAATTGCTAAAATTAAAAAATTAGCAAAAGTAATACGGTATACATAAATAAACTAGATTTTTATAGCTATATGTCAATAGCTTACACACTGCGCGAAATATTCTGAAAAAATACTCTGATCAAGGTATGCATAAAAAAATAAAATTTTGGAAAGACTTTTGTCAATAGCTTTTACACTGCGCGAAATATCTTCCATTCTTGCAAATTATATCCGATTGTTCCTATGGGAGCTATAGGATATAGACATCCGATCGGTGCGGTTTTCAAACCTGATCTGCGTACACATGTTTTAGGATGATTGTGAAAGTTTCAGATCGCTAGCTTTTAAACTGAGCTCGCAAACGGTATTGAAACAGACGGACAGACGGACGGACGGACAGACGGACATGGCTATATCGACTCCCCTATTGATCCTGATCAAGAATATATGTACTTTATAGGGTCGGAAACGTCTCCTTTACTGCATTACAAACTTCTTACCAAGATTATAATACCCTCTGCAAGGGTATACAAATATATATATCTATATATATAAAAGAAAGTCGTGTTAGTTACGTTTTAGTTACTTCACTTATAACTCAAGAATGGCTAAACCGATTTAGCTGAAAATTGGCAGGGAGGTAGATTAGAGCCAGGAGAACAACATAGGATACCGGTTCAACAGAATTCCCGTTGAGGAGATAAATAATCGTGCTTTAGTTTTGATCGAAGATATGTGTTACCTCATGTGCGCTAATTTATTAGTCAGGTTAGGAATGCCAGCACTATATCGTGAAAGGAATGACGCATTTAATCGAGAATTGGAACGGGAACGTGAATATGATTTAGTAGTTCAAACGAATGTACCCCTGTTTAATTAACAATAAAAGGAAGTTTATGATACTTTAATAAAGGCAATCGATGATGAAAATGGTGGTTTATATTTCCTAGATGCCCCTGGTGGAACTGGAAAGACATTCCTCATGTCATTAGTTTGAACATAGCGGTTGCAGTTGCTTCTTCTGGAATATCAGCCACATTGTTAGAAGGATGCCGCACGGCTCATTCAGCATTCAAATTACCGTTAAATCTTTAAACTATTGAAGAACCAACGTGTAATATTGCAAAACCCTCAGCAATGGCAAAAGTTTTAGCGGTATCGAAAATCATCATCTGGGACGAATGCACAATGGCGCATATACGTGAATTAGAAGCACTTAACCGAACATTAAAACATGCTGACTATCGGTAATGGTCAAGTACCTGTCGATGAATCGAGCGTATTAATATCATTTCAAAATAATTTCTGTAATTTTGTCTCATCAAAAGACGAACTTATCAATAATGTATTTCCAGAAATTATTTCTAACTACAAATATAATGAATGGTTAAGTCAGAGAGCAATTTTAGCGGCTAAGAATAAAGATGTAGATGACCTAAACTACATAATTCAAAATAAGATCATTGGAACAATGCATTCATTGAAATCTATTGACTGCGTCACAAATGAAGATGAAGCCACCAACTATCCAATTGAATTTTTAAACTCTTTGGACCTGCCTGGCTTACCACCGCACAATTTACGCCTAAAGGTTGGCTCCTTAGTAATAATGCTTCGAAACATAAACCAACCAAAACTGTGCAACGGTACGCGTTTGGTGGTTAGAAAATTGATGAACAATGTATGGAAGTTCTCATTCCGAGGATACCGATGATCCCAACCGATATGCCGTTTGAATTTAAAAGACTTCAATTTCCGATACATCTTGCATTTGCCATGATCATCAACAAATCACAAGGCCAATCCTTAAAAGTTTGTGGTTTAAATCTGGAACATTCATGTTTTTCCCATGGTCAATTATACGTGGCATGTTCACGGGTTGAAAGACCATCTGCGTTGTTTGTTTTTGCGCGTGATAATAAAACAAAAAATGTCGTGTATCACAAGGTACTTAAATGAAGAGCAACCTATGTACTAAAATACAGAAATAATTATGAATAATTAATATACGTATTAAATTTTTTTTGTATTTTTTCCAAAAAAAAAAAATGCTAATTTATTGACATTAAGATAAGACGGAACACAGTTCGCCGGGTCAGCTAGTATTATAATAAAATAACTTCATATATAATATTACGTTATTTTTTAAAAGGAGGGAGATGTAGTGTGCATACATACAGAGTATACACTGTACCATCGGCAACAATGTTAGCCAAATCTGCAGGATCAGCACTCTGCAAGTGCAAACGTAATTTGACTACACACGCCATCAGCGAGTGATAAGTCGCGCCAGCTTATTCCCACAGCTGGGCGACTGCAACAAATACACTGCGCGTCACCAGATTAGCGCCCCCCTTGGTGTTCTCATTTGAAGTGAAATATTATCAAAACTATTAAAGATTGAGCTGTACAATTATTTTCCAGTATAATTCGATTAATTCTCTAAATAAAAACATATACTAGAACGCAGTTGGAATTTTTATAGATTTTTATTAAATTAAAAACTAAAGAAACAGGTTTATTTGGAAGAAATAACTGCGTCATCAGGATAGCGCCAGCTACGTTAACTTAACTTTTTTCGATGAATTTCTTAAAAAATATTATCTTTAACAATTTTATGATTAAGTTAAAGCATTTTTAAGGAATATTAATAATGGTTTGCCTTTCCCTTGTTTACAAAGACTTCGCAAACTCGATTGGGGAGAGAGTCACACAAGTTTTTTAGATATTTAAACGTTATTGTTGACCAGGCCTGTTTTATACCGGAAATTAAATCCTAGCTAACCATCCCCAGACGTTTTCTATTATGTTCAAGTCTGGGGAGTATGGGGGCCACTCCAGGACACTGACATTTTCCTTTGAATCCATAGTTTTACGGTCCTGGCTGTATGGATTGGGGCATTGTCGTGCTGAAATTGCCATTTGAGATTTCCAAATAAGTTTTTAAAAACGGGAAATGCAGTTTTTAGAACGCAATTGTAATTTTCCGCGTTCATCTTTGGGGTTAAAAACTGCAGTTCGCAGTTGCCATAATAGGATATGGCTCACCCATACCATTACTCCACCAACCCGGCTATGTAAGCGATCCAGATGATGCTCTTCCTTGCGTGAATTGTGGAAATAATAATTATATCCGTCAGGACCCTCTAGGTTAAATTTTTTTCGTCTGAAAATACGACGTTATGCCACCCGTTGGACCATGTCATATGCGTTCGAGCAAACTTTAGTCGGAGTTCTTTTCGCTCTTTGTTAAGAGGTGGCTTTTTTTTAGTTTTAGCCTCTTTAAATGGTCAACTTTCTTGATCACTCTTAAAACAGGCGATTTGCTTGCCTTAACACCAGTTTTTTCTATTATTTTGGCGGTAGAGTCGTGGGAGTTGGACGCCTCTCGGAGTATAGCCCTGCGATCTGCTGAACTAATAACACTGTTATTACCTCCTTTATAATTTTTTCCATAGATTTCCTTATTTTGAAGAAAATTTGCAATGGTTTTGCGATGTCTTCCCGTTTTTTCGGCGATTTTGTGGAAAGAAACTCCACATTCATTCAACGCTACGATTTTCGATTTTTCGTCCGAAGATAATATTGTTCCTCTGCCCATATTGTATGTCAAATTAAAGAAAAATGTTTAATTTAACAGCAAAACAAAAATGCTTGCTGTGCTCAGCAAATTAAGAAAGATATTTAAATTTTTATTTGGAGGGCGCTAATCTGATGACGCAAAACACGTGCAGACTTTTTCGGCGAAAATATAACAAAGTAGATTAAAAATGTAAAGATTAATCTCACATGCTTCATTTTATTCTACAAATTACATATAGCAAAACAAATTACAAATTTAAGAGAAATACAAAACAAGAATGGAAAGCTAACTTCGGGCGGAGCCGAAGTTGATATACCCTTGCAGAATACTCTGTAAATTATATTCTCCAAAATTATTCATATGATGCATTCTTAATACTCATCAAAAATCCCAACTTCCTAACTTTAAAAACACCAAAGTTATGGCATTTCCAATCGTTCAGTTATATGGCAGCTATAGGATATAGTCGGCCGATCCTTATGAAATTTGATAGGTCGGATTGATTGGCTAAAAATAAAACCCATAGAAAATCCCAACTTCCTAACTTAACAAACACCAAAGTTATGGCATTTCCGATCGTTCAGTTATATGGCAGCTATAAGATATAGTCGGCCGATTCTCATGAAATTCGGTAGGTCAGATTGATTGGCCAAAAATAAAACCTATAGAAAATCTCAACTTCCTAACTTTACAAACACCAAAGTTATGGCATTTCCGATCGTTCAGTTATATGACAGCTATAGGATATAGTCGTCCGATCCCGGCCGTTCCGACTTATATACTGCGTGCAAAGGAAAGAAGGGTGTGTGCAAAGTTTTAATTCGATATCTTTAAAACTGAGAGACTAGTTCGCGTAGAAACAGACAGACGAGCAGACAGACGGACAGAAAAAGTAAAAATGCAGTTTTATTGAGTTTATCACTACCTATCGAAATGTAGAAGAAATTTTTCAAATCGGACCATTCGTTAAAAAGTTATACGTGATCAAAGTTTCTATCTCCATCTCCCTCGCACTCCCTTTACCTGAGTAACGGGTATCTGATAGTCGGGGCACCCGACTATAGCGTTCTCTCTTGTTACTATTAAAAAGCTAAACTAAAAATATTCCTACATGGCTACAAAATCCTACATGGCTACAAAAATCCTAAATGGCTACAAAATCCTACATGGCTACAAGCTAGCGGTCGGAAGCTAGCTTCGGCAAGCCGAAGTTTTAATACCCTTATAGACTTTGTCGAAATTGCTAAAATTAAAAAATTAGCAAAAGTAATACGGTATACATAAATAAACTAGATTTTTATAGCTATATGTCAATAGCTTACACACTGCGCGAAATATTCTGAAAAAATACTCTGATCAAGGTATGCATAAAAAAATAAAATTTTGGAAAGACTTTTGTCAATAGCTTTTACACTGCGCGAAATATCTTCCATTCTTGCAAATTATATCCGATTGTTCCTATGGGAGCTATAGGATATAGACATCCGATCGGTGCGGTTTTCAAACCTGATCTGCGTACACATGTTTTAGGATGATTGTGAAAGTTTCAGATCGCTAGCTTTTAAACTGAGCTCGCAAACGGTATTGAAACAGACGGACAGACGGACGGACGGACAGACGGACATGGCTATATCGACTCCCCTATTGATCCTGATCAAGAATATATGTACTTTATAGGGTCGGAAACGTCTCCTTTACTGCATTACAAACTTCTTACCAAGATTATAATACCCTCTGCAAGGGTATACAAATATATATATCTATATATATAAAAGAAAGTCGTGTTAGTTACGTTTTAGTTACTTCACTTATAACTCAAGAATGGCTAAACCGATTTAGCTGAAAATTGGCAGGGAGGTAGATTAGAGCCAGGAGAACAACATAGGATACCGGTTCAACAGAATTCCCGTTGAGGAGATAAATAATCGTGCTTTAGTTTTGATCGAAGATATGTGTTACCTCATGTGCGCTAATTTATTAGTCAGGTTAGGAATGCCAGCACTATATCGTGAAAGGAATGACGCATTTAATCGAGAATTGGAACGGGAACGTGAATATGATTTAGTAGTTCAAACGAATGTACCCCTGTTTAATTAACAATAAAAGGAAGTTTATGATACTTTAATAAAGGCAATCGATGATGAAAATGGTGGTTTATATTTCCTAGATGCCCCTGGTGGAACTGGAAAGACATTCCTCATGTCATTAGTTTGAACATAGCGGTTGCAGTTGCTTCTTCTGGAATATCAGCCACATTGTTAGAAGGATGCCGCACGGCTCATTCAGCATTCAAATTACCGTTAAATCTTTAAACTATTGAAGAACCAACGTGTAATATTGCAAAACCCTCAGCAATGGCAAAAGTTTTAGCGGTATCGAAAATCATCATCTGGGACGAATGCACAATGGCGCATATACGTGAATTAGAAGCACTTAACCGAACATTAAAACATGCTGACTATCGGTAATGGTCAAGTACCTGTCGATGAATCGAGCGTATTAATATCATTTCAAAATAATTTCTGTAATTTTGTCTCATCAAAAGACGAACTTATCAATAATGTATTTCCAGAAATTATTTCTAACTACAAATATAATGAATGGTTAAGTCAGAGAGCAATTTTAGCGGCTAAGAATAAAGATGTAGATGACCTAAACTACATAATTCAAAATAAGATCATTGGAACAATGCATTCATTGAAATCTATTGACTGCGTCACAAATGAAGATGAAGCCACCAACTATCCAATTGAATTTTTAAACTCTTTGGACCTGCCTGGCTTACCACCGCACAATTTACGCCTAAAGGTTGGCTCCTTAGTAATAATGCTTCGAAACATAAACCAACCAAAACTGTGCAACGGTACGCGTTTGGTGGTTAGAAAATTGATGAACAATGTATGGAAGTTCTCATTCCGAGGATACCGATGATCCCAACCGATATGCCGTTTGAATTTAAAAGACTTCAATTTCCGATACATCTTGCATTTGCCATGATCATCAACAAATCACAAGGCCAATCCTTAAAAGTTTGTGGTTTAAATCTGGAACATTCATGTTTTTCCCATGGTCAATTATACGTGGCATGTTCACGGGTTGAAAGACCATCTGCGTTGTTTGTTTTTGCGCGTGATAATAAAACAAAAAATGTCGTGTATCACAAGGTACTTAAATGAAGAGCAACCTATGTACTAAAATACAGAAATAATTATGAATAATTAATATACGTATTAAATTTTTTTTGTATTTTTTCCAAAAAAAAAAATGCTAATTTATTGACATTAAGATAAGACGGAACACAGTTCGCCGGGTCAGCTAGTATTATAATAAAATAACTTCATATATAATATTACGTTATTTTTTAAAAGGAGGGAGATGTAGTGTGCATACATACAGAGTATACACTGTACCATCGGCAACAATGTTAGCCAAATCTGCAGGATCAGCACTCTGCAAGTGCAAACGTAATTTGACTACACACGCCATCAGCGAGTGATAAGTCGCGCCAGCTTATTCCCACAGCTGGGCGACTGCAACAAATACACTGCGCGTCACCAGATTAGCGCCCCCCTTGGTGTTCTCATTTGAAGTGAAATATTATCAAAACTATTAAAGATTGAGCTGTACAATTATTTTCCAGTATAATTCGATTAATTCTCTAAATAAAAACATATACTAGAACGCAGTTGGAATTTTTATAGATTTTTATTAAATTAAAAACTAAAGAAACAGGTTTATTTGGAAGAAATAACTGCGTCATCAGGATAGCGCCAGCTACGTTAACTTAACTTTTTCGATGAATTTCTTAAAAAATATTATCTTTAACAATTTTATGATTAAGTTAAAGCATTTTTAAGGAATATTAATAATGGTTTGCCTTTCCCTTGTTTACAAAGACTTCGCAAACTCGATTGGGGAGAGAGTCACACAAGTTTTTTAGATATTTAAACGTTATTGTTGACCAGGCCTGTTTTATACCGGAAATTAAATCCTAGCTAACCATCCCCAGACGTTTTCTATTATGTTCAAGTCTGGGGAGTATGGGGGCCACTCCAGGACACTGACATTTTCCTTTGAATCCATAGTTTTACGGTCCTGGCTGTATGGATTGGGGCATTGTCGTGCTGAAATTGCCATTTGAGATTTCCAAATAAGTTTTTAAAAACGGGAAATGCAGTTTTTAGAACGCAATTGTAATTTTCCGCGTTCATCTTTGGGGTTAAAAACTGCAGTTCGCAGTTGCCATAATAGGATATGGCTCACCCATACCATTACTCCACCAACCCGGCTATGTAAGCGATCCAGATGATGCTCTTCCTTGCGTGAATTGTGGAAATAATAATTATATCCGTCAGGACCCTCTAGGTTAAATTTTTTTTCGTCTGAAAATACGACGTTATGCCACCCGTTGGACCATGTCATATGCGTTCGAGCAAACTTTAGTCGGAGTTCTTTTCGCTCTTTGTTAAGAGGTGGCTTTTTTTTAGTTTTAGCCTCTTTAAATGGTCAACTTTCTTGATCACTCTTAAAACAGGCGATTTGCTTGCCTTAACACCAGTTTTTTCTATTATTTTGGCGGTAGAGTCGTGGGAGTTGGACGCCTCTCGGAGTATAGCCCTGCGATCTGCTGAACTAATAACACTGTTATTACCTCCTTTATAATTTTTTCCATAGATTTCCTTATTTTGAAGAAAATTTGCAATGGTTTTGCGATGTCTTCCCGTTTTTTCGGCGATTTTGTGGAAAGAAACTCCACATTCATTCAACGCTACGATTTTCGATTTTTCGTCCGAAGATAATATTGTTCCTCTGCCCATATTGTATGTCAAATTAAAGAAAAATGTTTAATTTAACAGCAAAACAAAAATGCTTGCTGTGCTCAGCAAATTAAGAAAGATATTTAAATTTTTATTTGGAGGGCGCTAATCTGATGACGCAAAACACGTGCAGACTTTTTCGGCGAAAATATAACAAAGTAGATTAAAAATGTAAAGATTAATCTCACATGCTTCATTTTATTCTACAAATTACATATAGCAAAACAAATTACAAATTTAAGAGAAATACAAAACAAGAATGGAAAGCTAACTTCGGGCGGAGCCGAAGTTGATATACCCTTGCAGAATACTCTGTAAATTATATTCTCCAAAATTATTCATATGATGCATTCTTAATACTCATCAAAAATCCCAACTTCCTAACTTTAAAAACACCAAAGTTATGGCATTTCCAATCGTTCAGTTATATGGCAGCTATAGGATATAGTCGGCCGATCCTTATGAAATTTGATAGGTCGGATTGATTGGCTAAAAATAAAACCCATAGAAAATCCCAACTTCCTAACTTAACAAACACCAAAGTTATGGCATTTCCGATCGTTCAGTTATATGGCAGCTATAAGATATAGTCGGCCGATTCTCATGAAATTCGGTAGGTCAGATTGATTGGCCAAAAATAAAACCTATAGAAAATCTCAACTTCCTAACTTTACAAACACCAAAGTTATGGCATTTCCGATCGTTCAGTTATATGACAGCTATAGGATATAGTCGTCCGATCCCGGCCGTTCCGACTTATATACTGCGTGCAAAGGAAAGAAGGGTGTGTGCAAAGTTTTAATTCGATATCTTTAAAACTGAGAGACTAGTTCGCGTAGAAACAGACAGACGAGCAGACAGACGGACAGAAAAAGTAAAAATGCAGTTTTATTGAGTTTATCACTACCTATCGAAATGTAGAAGAAATTTTTCAAATCGGACCATTCGTTAAAAAGTTATACGTGATCAAAGTTTCTATCTCCATCTCCCTCGCACTCCCTTTACCTGAGTAACGGGTATCTGATAGTCGGGGCACCCGACTATAGCGTTCTCTCTTGTTACTATTAAAAAGCTAAACTAAAAATATTCCTACATGGCTACAAAATCCTACATGGCTACAAAAATCCTAAATGGCTACAAAATCCTACATGGCTACAAGCTAGCGGTCGGAAGCTAGCTTCGGCAAGCCGAAGTTTTAATACCCTTATAGACTTTGTCGAAATTGCTAAAATTAAAAAATTAGCAAAAGTAATACGGTATACATAAATAAACTAGATTTTTATAGCTATATGTCAATAGCTTACACACTGCGCGAAATATTCTGAAAAAATACTCTGATCAAGGTATGCATAAAAAAATAAAATTTTGGAAAGACTTTTGTCAATAGCTTTTACACTGCGCGAAATATCTTCCATTCTTGCAAATTATATCCGATTGTTCCTATGGGAGCTATAGGATATAGACATCCGATCGGTGCGGTTTTCAAACCTGATCTGCGTACACATGTTTTAGGATGATTGTGAAAGTTTCAGATCGCTAGCTTTTAAACTGAGCTCGCAAACGGTATTGAAACAGACGGACAGACGGACGGACGGACAGACGGACAGACGGACATGGCTATATCGACTCCCCTATTGATCCTGATCAAGAATATATGTACTTTATAGGGTCGGAAACGTCTCCTTTACTGCATTACAAACTTCTTACCAAGATTATAATACCCTCTGCAAGGGTATACAAATATATATCCCTAAAGATTATAAAATGAAAGACCGATTTTTAAGGGGATACGGCCACAGCCCAAACCGTAAGAGCAAGAGCAGCCAAATTTTTCACAGTATTCCATTGGGGGCGTGGGCGCCCACTAAGATCCGATATGCCCCCAGTGGCCCCAAACAGCTCCAACATCCATTATTCGGAGCAAAAAAAAGTTGATGTATTTAAGCTTAACTTCTAAACTGGTTGGAATTTCGATATTTGGTTTTTTCCGAATTTTAGGTTTTGAAAAGGCCTAATTAGAAATCTAAAAGAAATTTTGATATCCCCCATAATTTGGGGGCTACATTTAAAATTAACTTTTCGATTTAAAAAATCTAAACCGCTGCTCCGATCAAGATGAGTTTTCGCTCAATAGTTATTCTATGGCCCAAATGCTTAAGTTTAATTTTTCAAGTTTTTAACATTTTTTTAAGTATTTTTAACGAATTTATTTAGATTTTCTAAGTCATTGCGTTGCATTTTGCGGGAGCCTGTCGAGAGAACGAAACCCAGAAGCCAAGAGAGCGACGGCCGAGAGAGCAACAGCCAAGAAAACTGATGAGGGGGAGGGGTAGTGCTGCAGGGAAAGGGGGAGGGGAAAGAGGCAATTTAAGTTAAATTTGTTTAGGATTTTAAAAACTTAAACTGCTGCTCCGATCAATATGATTTTCGATCAATAGTCAGTCCTGTGGATCAAATGCTTAGGTTTTATTTTTCATTTTGTAGCAGAAGTAAGAGCTTTATTTAATTTCCACCATGGAAGAAAATAGAAAATTACTACAAATTCTGTAAGCAAAGCCAAAATGTTTCCAAGTTAAATATTAATATTAAGATTCGAACTTTTGACCAAATACGTATGTACATATGTATATTTGGATATGTTTTGATTTGCTTATATGTACAATACATGTACATACATACAATGTGTGTGTATGTTTCTATTCGAAAGTAGATAATGTGCTTAAATACAAATAAAATGATTTATTATACCCGTTTATCGATCAAATGTGGAATCTGAAAATAATACGATACTTTGCTGTTTTTGTATTGGATGCCAATCTTTTACTGTGTGTACAAAGGTTTTCGTTTCATTCAAAACAAGAAATTTGAAAACAACAAATTCCAATTTACAAACAAGTATACATATTTGAGCGCAAATTAAAATTGCATTGATAACATTGTAACTGATAAAAAGTATACTAGCTCACGACTTTTACTTGGATCACTTTCATTTATTATATAGCTCTGCCAGTATCCTTCTGATTCTCTCTCTTGAAGGATCTTCTACAAAGGTTGTTAACACAAAGGTTTTCAAAAAACGCGCAAATAAGAAATAAGAAAGTCCTGACAACCCAATTTCCTAACTCCAAACTAATATTAAGCGAACGAGCAAAAAGTCGTATACAATACAATTTTACAAAGCGTTGGGGCTGAGATGGGTGAAATATTTTTTTGGATGCACCTGGAGGAACAGGTAAAACCTTCTTGACAAACTTATTGTTGGCAAAAGTTCGAAGTTAAAAAAAATAGCCCTAGCTGTAGTATCTTCCGGTATAGCTGCTACCCTGCTCAATGGAGGTCGAACTGCTCATTCTACATTTAAACTTCCTTTGGATTTAGTTAATTTAGAAACACCTCATTGCTCTATTTCAAAGCAATGTAATATGGCTGCGGTGTTTAAAGATTGTAAGTTAATTGTTTGGGATGAGTGCACAATGTCACATAAAGGTGGGCTTGAAGCCATAAATAGAACCCTGCAAGATAATGAGAATACTATGTTGGTGGGCGGTATTACAGTCCTGCTAGCTGGAGACTTTCGCCAAACCCTTTCTGTTGTTCCAAGAGGTACAAGAGCTGACGAAATAAAGGCCTGTTTAAAATCTTCATTTTTATGGCCACAGATAAACAAACTAGCGCTCACGAAAAATATTCGAGTGCACTTAAAAGGAGACAGTTCTGCAGGTATTTTTGCCGAAACTCTTTTAAAAATTGGGAATGGCGTCCATCCAACAGTTGATGGAAAAATAGTTATAACATCACGCTTAGGAAATGTAGTCAAAAACGTTCAAGACCTTACATCCAAAATATTTCCTGACATTTCCAACATATCATGTAAAAGCTTAGATTGGCTATCTGAGCGCGCCATTTTGACAACGAAAAATGAAAGAGCAACCACTATTAATAATTTATTGCTAAACTCATTTGATGGTTTAGAAGTCTCCTATAAATCGGTCGACTCTGTTCCTGATGCTGATAATGCTGTTCATTACCCTGTTGAATTTTTAAATTCCTTGAATCCTCCAGGAATTCCTCAGCATAATCTGTCTCTTAGGATTGGAGCACCCGTAATGTTATTGCGAAATTTCAGTCCCCCAAAGTTATGCAATGGGACACGATTGCAGATAAAAGGTCTTCATAAGAATGTAATCGAAGCAACAGTATTTACGGGGTGCGCGAAGGGGGAAACAGTGTTTATACCCAGGATCCCATTAATACCATCCAGTCTGCCGTTTAAGTTTAAAAGGCTACAATTCCCTCTAAAAGTTTGCTTTGCAATAACTATAAATAAATCGCAGGAGCAGACTTTGAAGCTGGCTGGACTAGATCTTAGAGAAGATTGCTTCTCTCATGGACAATTTTATGTCGCATGCTCTAGAGTTAGCTCTGCCAGTAGCTTTATTATTCTCGCTCCTGAATGATCTTCTAAAAATGTTGTTTACACAGAGGTTTTAAAGTAATCATATTAATTAACATTATTAAACCTAGAAAGTTTCAGTGGAATAGGTCTAATTGAAGATACCACATTAAAAAAAAACGCGCCAATTTCTCTACCTCAGGGGAGGTGTGGAAATAGGAAAGTCTTGACAACCGTACTCAAAACTAATTTTAAGCGAACGAAGTCGCGCCGGGTACAGCTAGTCTTAGATAAATTCATCATCACAAACAACATATCACAAACTCAAATCCCTCCATACTTACCAACTGAACTAATCACCATACACCATAGAAATGATCTCATGGAAAAAGGAATTCTGTACGACGAGGTCGGAAATCTTATTTTCTTTCCAAAGAAACTAAATTTTGAATACCATTCGCAATCCCTAAAGATTATAAAATAAAAGACCGATTTTTAAGGGGATACGGCCACAGCCCAAACCGTAAGAGCAAGAGCAGCCAAATTTTTTCACAGTATTCCATTGGGGGCGTGGGCGCCCACTAAGATCCGATATGTCCCCCCAGTGGCCCCAAACAGCTCCAACATCCATTATTCTGAGCAAAAAAAAGTTGATGTATATAAGCTTAACTTCTAAACTGGTTGGAATTTCGATATTTGGTTTTTTCCGAATTTTAGGTTTTGAAAAGGCCTAATTAGAAATCCAAAAGAAATTTTGATATCCCCCATAATTTGGGGGCTACATTTAAAATTAACTTTTCGATTTAAAAAATCTAAACCGCTGCTCCGATCAAGATGATTTTTCGCTCAATAGTTATTCTATGGCCCAAATGCTTAAGTTTAATTTTTCAAGTTTTTAACATTTTTTTAAGAATTTTTAACGAATTTATTTAGATTTTCTAAGTTATTGCGTTGCATTTTGCGGGAGCCTGTCGAGAGAACGAAACCCAGAAGCCAAGAGAGCGACGGCCGAGAGAGCAACAGCCAAGAAAACTGATGAGGGGGAGGGGTAGTGCTGCAGGGAAAGGGGGGAGGGGAAAGAGGCAATTTAAGTTAAATTTGTTTTGGATTTTAAAAACTTAAACTGCTGCTCCGATCAATATGATTTTCGATCAATAGTCAGTCCTGTGGATCAAATGCTTAGGTTTTATTTTTCATTTTGTAGCAGAAGTAAGAGCCTTATTTAATTTCCACCATGGAAGAAAATAGAAAATTACTACAAATTCTGTAAGCAAAGCCAAAATGTTTCCAAGTTAAATATTAATCTTAAGATTCGAACTTTTGACCAAATACGTATGTACATATGTATATTTGGATATGTTTTGATTTGCTTATATGTACAATACATGTACATACATACAATGTGTGTGTATGTTTCTATTCGAAAGTAGATAATGTGCTTAAATACAAATAAAATGATTTATTATACCCGTTTATCGATCAAATGTGGAATCTGAAAATAATACGTTACTTTGCTGTTTTTGTATTGGATGCCAATCTTTTTCTGTGTGTACAAAGGTTTTCGTTTCATTCAAAACAAGAAATTTGAAAACAACAAATTCCAATTTACAAACAAGTATACATATTTGTGCGCAAATTAAAATTGCATTGATAACATTGTAACTGATAAAAAGTATACAAGCTCACGACTTTTACTTGGATCACTTTCATCCCTAAAGATTATAAAATGAAAGACCGATTTTTAAGGGGATACGGCCACAGCCCAAACCGTAAGAGCAAGAGCAGCCAAATTTTTCACAGTATTCCATTGGGGGCGTGGGCGCCCACTAAGATCCGATATGTCCCCCCAGTGGCCCCAAACAGCTCCAACATCCATTATTCTGAGCAAAAAAAAGTTGATGTATTTAAGCTTAACTTCTAAACTGGTTGGAATTTCGATATTTGGTTTTTTCCGAATTTGAGGTTTTGAAAAGGCCTAATTAGAAATCTAAAGAAATTTTGATATCCCCCATAATTTGGGGGCTACATTTAAAATTAACTTTTCGATTTAAAAAATCTAAACCGCTGCTCCGATCAAGATGAGTTTTCGCTCAATAGTTATTCTATGGCCCAAATGCTTAAGTTTAATTTTTCAAGTTTTTAACATTTTTTTAAGTATTTTTAACGAATTTATTTAGATTTTCTAAGTTATTGCGTTGCATTTTGCGGGAGCCTGTCGAGAGAACGAAACCCAGAAGCCAAGAGAGCGACGGCCGAGAGAGCAACAGCCAAGAAAACTGATGAGGGGGAGGGGTAGTGCTGCAGGGAAAGGGGAGGGGAAAGAGGCAATTTAAGTTAAATTTGTTTTGGATTTTAAAAACTTAAACTGCTGCTCCGATCAATATGATTTTCGATCAATAGTCAGTCCTGTGGATCAAATGCTTAGGTTTTATTTTTCATTTTGTAGCAGAAGTAAGAGCCTTATTTAATTTCCACCATGGAAGAAAATAGAAAATTACTACAAATTCTGTAAGCAAAGCCAAAATGTTTCCAAGTTAAATATTAATCTTAAGATTCGAACTTTTGACCAAATACGTATGTACATATGTATATTTGGATATGTTTTGATTTGCTTATATGTACAATACATGTACATACATACAATGTGTGTGTATGTTTCTATTCGAAAGTAGATAATGTGCTTAAATACAAATAAAATGATTTATTATACCCGTTTATCGATCAAATGTGGAATCTGAAAATAATACGTTACTTTGCTGTTTTTGTATTGGATGCCAATCTTTTTCTGTGTGTACAAAGGTTTTCGTTTCATTCAAAACAAGAAATTTGAAAACAACAAATTCCAATTTACAAACAAGTATACATATTTGTGCGCAAATTAAAATTGCATTGATAACATTGTAACTGATAAAAAGTATACAAGCTCACGACTTTTACTTGGATCACTTTCATCCCTAAAGATTATAAAATGAAAGACCGATTTTTAAGGGGATACGGCCACAGCCCAAACCGTAAGAGCAAGAGCAGCCAAATTTTTTCACAGTATTCCATTGGGGGCGTGGGCGCCCACTAAGATCCGATATGTCCCCCCAGTGGCCCCAAACAGCTCCAACATCCATTATTCTGAGCAAAAAAAGTTGATGTATTTAAGCTTAACTTCTAAACTGGTTGGAATTTCGATATTTGGTTTTTTCCGAATTTGAGGTTTTGAAAAGGCCTAATTAGAAATCTAAAGAAATTTTGATATCCCCCATAATTTGGGGGCTACATTTAAAATTAACTTTTCGATTTAAAAAATCTAAACCGCTGCTCCGATCAAGATGAGTTTTCGCTCAATAGTTATTCTATGGCCCAAATGCTTAAGTTTAATTTTTCAAGTTTTTAACATTTTTTAAGTATTTTTAACGAATTTATTTAGATTTTCTAAGTCATTGCGTTGCATTTTGCGGGAGCCTGTCGAGAGAACGAAACCCAGAAGCCAAGAGAGCGACGGCCGAGAGAGCAACAGCCAAGAAAACTGATGAGGGGGAGGGGTAGTGCTGCAGGGAAAGGGGAGGGGAAAGAGGCAATTTAAGTTAAATTTGTTTTGGATTTTAAAAACTTAAACTGCTGCTCCGATCAATATGATTTTCGATCAATAGTCAGTCCTGTGGATCAAATGCTTAGGTTTTATTTTTCATTTTGTAGCAGAAGTAAGAGCCTTATTTAATTTCCACCATGGAAGAAAATAGAAAATTACTACAAATTCTGTAAGCAAAGCCAAAATGTTTCCAAGTTAAATATTAATCTTAAGATTCGAACTTTTGACCAAATACGTATGTAAATTAACTTTCTCCTTAGTGATTCGGTTAAAAAAATTTATTTTTATTTAATTAACTTCACTTATCACTAACATTTCATAGGTTGCACTTAAAATAGTTCACTGCTCCGATCTTATACTTAATTCACTTATATTGGTCTTTTTCTTTCGGATATCAAAAACGGACTGCCGCACTTGGGCTGAAAGATTAATAATCAAACCTCGGCTTAAGAGATTTTATCTTCAAAAATTGATTAAGAGATTGACTCAAGAGAGTCGGAAAAATAGGATGATGAAATTTGGCAATTAAATCTGAAATCGAGATTCTGCCGGAAATCGGTGTTTACATTATCGAGCTTCGAGGGTCGCTTTGGGTCTCCGATGTTTAGAATATCGGCTGAGGATGTTTACAGAATCCGTTTAATGCGGAGTGTGAAATGATATGGGTGGGAACCAGTCGAAGGCGTAGTTGAATGAAATAGCTGACTACGGGTTTATCTTGGAGTCAAATCTGAATTATTTGGAAATTGGGCTGGGCTCAAAGTTGTTTATAAATCGGGTAAGTGGCCCTAAGTAATGTGCTATATAACTCCCCCCATCCTAAATTGAATCGTCCCGATTCATTGGAATTGAAGGGTATATTGACTGTAATTGATTAGTCAGTTCGACAATGATATTTTCTTCTAGGGTGTTTTCATTGTCGGGAATATTGGTATTTTCATTTTCGGGTATAATATTTTCTTCATTAATTTCTACATGGGTTTGCCGTGGTTTGAATATTAAAAAATTTCTGTATTTAATTATAAGCATAATCATTAAATATATAAATGTAAGTATTACCAATATTAACGAAATTGGTATTTGGGTTTGTTTGATTTGAATAAAAGGATTTAGTATGTTAATATTATCGAATGAAAGTTCCGAATTATTTGACATTATATATTCGGTTACTAAAAAATTGGTATGTTTACGAGCAGTGATGTATTCCAATATCTTATTTTCTACATTAGTGTAGGTTACATTATTAATTATAGAAGTGCCATTAAAAGTTACTAAATACGACCCTTCTAAATGGGTGTCATTGATTACATTTTTTCCGTTTACAAAAATGGCTCCTTCTTGGATTACATCTACATTTTTATTTTTTTCTCTGATTTTTTTACATTTTGTTTTTTCTCCATTTAATAAATTTGTAAAACACGATCCTTCTGGATTTATTGTGCAGTAATTATTAAACAATTCTTTCTTAAAATTAGACATTACATAATACTTGTTTTTACATTTTGCGACGTGATTGTCGATTAATAATTTTCCATCTTTATGTGAAATTGATCTTGAATTGTATACTTCGCAACGATCGGTAATAATGGGGTATTTTATGTATATAATAAAAAGTTCTTGGTGCAAAGCAATTTTAAATTCAGATATATCCAATAGGTCAGTTATAATTACAGGCTTTTGTTCATGTTTATAAATTTCTTGTAGGTCCTCATTGTTTAAAATTTTGGTGTTAAAAACATCAATTTTTGCAAGTGTAATTGTATCCATTAAATTTGTAAGATCGTAAGTAAGCAAACGTAAACGATATTTTCTAAGTGGATTTTCTTGATTTTTAAATGCAGATTTGAAATCATCAGATAACGTTTTTATTTCTTTAAATAATTTAGAGTTAATAACGAATTGATCGTTGTTATTTTGTATTAAATCATCAATTTTATTCTGAACAGCTATGAAATCATCATGATCTGGAGTGCCAGCTAACCATTTCCAAATAGTGCCTAATTCATTAATTCCTCGCTTTGATCTATTGGGTATAATTTGTGCGATAAGTATTTTAATTATTTTTAAATCCTGTGCTATTTCCCAATGTAAATTCTGGTCAGTTTTTATAAATTCAGATTCAAGATTAATTATTTCTTTATAAAAACTTATATTAGTAATATGAAATAAATCCGCGTATGATTCATAAATAAGAGCATCTTTGGTATCCTTGTAAAGGAAGAAATCATGGTTTGTATAATCCATAATTTCGGCTTTGGATATAGCCACCATCAATAATAAGAATGTTAATGATATCATTATCTGGAATTTGAAATTAAATATTTTTTATTTAGCATTTAATATTGTCTTTATGAATCGTACGGTTTCGATTATTAATAATAACCTTATTAGGATGATTCTCCTTTACTACTTGTTTTTTGTATCTTGAATTAAGTTTGTTTCTTTCCCCGTGTTTTTTTTCAAAAATTACCTCACCTACGTGATAGTTTTTCCCTCGTTTATTTTTATTGTGAAAATCTAACATTTTTTCCTGAGCTTGTTTAAGCAGTTGGGGAGTTGTATCATGCTTAATTTTATTAAATAATATGTCATATGGTCTTTGATTAGTAATTGAGTGTATGGTTAAATTATATTTTTGTGCTGCTCTAATAATAATTTCTGAATAATCGACTAAATTAAGCTCGTCTTTAATGCAACGGGCAATTTCTGTCAGTGTCGAGTGTGCCCTTTCAATTTGTCCATTGGAGGTACTATGCCGTGGGTCGGCGAAATATAATGATAACCCATTTCTTTGTGCAAAAGATTTAAATTGGGAAGATGAAAAACTTGGCTCGTTATCTAACATTATAGTTTTGGCTAGTGGAAATTGTTGTAAAATTTCCGAAACTTTATTTTCTATATTTAATTTATTTTGGATTTCTTTAACTATTAAATATTTTGAATAGGAATCTATACAAGTAATGAATATTAAATTTTGAGCATAATATATATCAATATGTAAATTTTCACCCTCTCTTTCTGGAATAGGAGCCTCTCCGATAGGAATTTGCACTGGGTGTCTATCGTATTTATTCTGATTACAAATTTGACAATTTTTAATATATTCTTTAAGTTTCTTGTATAATTTTGGCCAATAATATAATCTACATATTTGCTTATAATTTTCATCAAGCCCTCTATGAGCTCTACAATGAGTTTCCGTGATAATAAGAGCCTGGTCTTCCGCATTTTCAACATCTTGGACAAATATTTTCGTATATAAAAATGTATTAATAAAATTATCTTTAAGTGGTTTTTGTATTCTATATAAATCTTCTAAAGTACAATGAATTCCTATATTTATATTTGGTGGAATATATTCCCTTAGAATTGATACCAAATTTTCTGGAGTATCATATTCTATTATATGCCTTGTATTTCCAAATGAGTTTATCGACTCATGTATTGTATACCTCCCCGTTGCTATTAGCAGTTGTTGCTTAAACTGGTTTAAGGGCTTTCGGGTTTCTTGTATAACATTCTCAAAACTACTCTCTGCTGAATGCTGAGTGTTTTGATCTGAGACCGATTCATTACTTTCTGTCAAGTTATTTATTTGGATTCTTGATAAGGCATCTGCGACAACATTTGTTACTCCTGGCTTATAAATAATTTTTGGTGAATAACTTTCAATAAAAGAATACCATCTCTTCATTTCAATATTTGGGTTTTTTTGAGAAATGGAAAATGATAAAGGTTGATGATCTGTATAGATCTCAATGTTATTAACTCCATATAAATAATTTCGTAAATTTTTAAATGCCCAAACTATGGCTAAAAGTTCCTTTTTATTAGTAGCATATAATTGTTCAGTTTTGGATAAAGTTTTAGAAATAAAAGTAATTGGTTTTCCTTCTTGAGAGAGAACAGCTCCAATTGCTAAATCAGATGCGTCAGTGGTTAAAGTAAATTTTTTATTATAATCCGGTTGTACTAATTCTATTTGTGCGATTAAATTATCTTTGAGCTCGTTAAAAGCTCTTACAGCTGAATCATCCAACTGTATGAAAGTTCTACGTGAAGCTTTTTTAGATACTTTGCCAGTTTCGCCTTCCAAATATTTGGTTAATGGTTTTGCAATTTTGGCGTAATTTTGCACGAATTTTCTGTAATATCCTGTTAGGCCTAGGAAGCTTCTAAGCTCTCGGATATTTTTTGGAATTGGGTATTTTAAAATGGTAGAAATTTTTTCGGGATCGGTTTTGATCACATTGTGAGATACAACGTAACCAAGAAAATTTGTTTCTAATTTAAAGAACTTTGATTTTTCAATAGAAATTTTCATGTTTGCGTTTAGCAAAATTTTAATTATGACAATTAAATCTTTGTAATGTTGTTCAACAGTATTTGAAAAAATAATAATGTCATCCATATAGACATGACAAATTTTACCAACTTCATCTCTTAATATATCATCCATTGCTCTTTGGAAAATTCTGGGAGCGTTAGTTAACCCGAATGGCAATCGAAGGAATTCGTATTTACCATTATTTATTGAAAAAGAGGTTTTTTTAATGTCTGTTTCTTTCATTAGAATCTGATGAAATCCAGATTCTAAATCAATTGTTGAAAAGTATTTTGCCTTTCCTAGGTTTGACAAAATTACTGAAGGATCCTGCATTGGGTATCTGTCAGGTATTGTATTTTCGTTTAATTTTTTAAAGTCAATTACGAGACGGAGTTTTGCAGTTCCATCTTCGTTGAAGCCCTTTTTTGGTACTACTAATACAGGGGAATTATAAGGACTCCTACTTGGTCTTATAATTTCTTCGTTTAACATTCGGTTTATTTCCGAATTTACAAAATCTGATGCTGACAAAGCATAAGGATATTGTTTACTATATATGGGTCTATCATTTTCTGTATTTATTTCACCTCGAATATCAGTTCTAAATGGAATCTGCATATTTATTTTCGAGTGTTCTTTGTTGATAATGTTTTGAATCTCATTCTCCAAATCATTTAATTGATTGGAAGATGATATTTTTATATTGTTAATTAAATCTTTGTCGGATACTTCTACGACGGCGTGTTCAGGATTTTTGTATCCCAAACTGTTTTCACTTTGATTGCCCACTTCAGAATCGGATCTGACTTGAGTCTCTTTATCAAAATATTTTTTTATGATAAATTCTCTTAACGGAAGAATGGTATTTTCTTCAGATAAAGAATGTTGATTTAAAAAGTTCCCATTATCGTAATTCAATTTTTCTTCTTTTCCATTATATTTTAGTATTCCCTTAGCTGTATCGATTACAGCTCCAATTTTCTTTAATAGATTATATCCTATTAATAAATCTGATTCTAGTCCCTCTATTTCATAAAACGTGTATCGCATATTAAATATAGTTATCATATGATAATATTTAATTATTGAATATCCATTCACGGTGGACACCCTTTTATAAATTGGAAGTTCATTCTTATTTTTATATATTCCTGTCTTTATATAACAAGAAGTTGCCCCCGTGTCAATTAATATTTTTAATTTTTTATTAATTGTTTTATCTGTACGAATTAAGTAGGGTAAGCCTACTCCTGAGCTTCGCCTAAAAAATGATCTTCCTCAATATTGTTGAGCCTCATTGTTTTGTTAACCGGTTGATTAACAGTTCCTGCGGGCATTCTTTTATTTTGTACTTGTTCCTGCTGATTGTATGGTTTCCTATTTTGATTCCATTTATTATAATTATTATTCTGATAATTATTTCCCTGATTAAAGTTATTATTGGGCCTATTCTGAATCTGCAAGGATTCGTCTATTTCCATAGGCTCTGGCTTATTCTGAGGTTGTCTGTATGAATTCCATTGATTTTGTTGATTATAAAAAGGTCTTCCCTGATTGAAATTATTATTTCGGTTCTGATTAAAATTGTTTTGATTTTGCCAATTTTTATTAAAGTTATTATTTTCCTGATTAAATCTAAAGTTGTTATTGTTCCTTTGATTATTGTTGTAATTGTTTAGTTGTCTTGGTTTGTTGTTTAAAAATATTATACCGTTACCACCTTGGTTGGGCTCGGTAATTTTTTTCTGTGTAGTTGTAAACGAATTTGCAAAATGTGCTCTCATGCTATTACTTTGAAGTTCCTGTACTATAGCCATAGCATTAGGTAAATCTTGGGGATTCATAGAAAAGATTGTGTCGGAAATTTGACCGTTAAGGCCAGATATAAAAACTCGAAGGGCGGTTTTTCTATGTTTTTCATTCATTTCTTGAGTAATCGGTTTGTTTCGTCCGTAAGTCATAATTGTTTTGTTAATTAATAAAGTCAATTTACTATTGACTGTTCCATAATAGTCCATTATGGATAATTTACCCTGGCTGAGAACACTTAACTCCTGTTCAATAATATGGATAGGACGTTTGTCACTGTAGACAAAGTCTAGTCTGGCCATTATGGCGTCGAAGTTTAAAACTGTACCGTTATGGGTTAAGGCGTCATTGGCCATCCCTGTTATTTTGTTTCTTAATATTGATAATGCTGAATAAAATTTTTCGCTACCTCTGGTATATTGACCCATAGCTATTTCAGCTGATTCCCTCCAGCTAACATATTTGTCTTCTTCACCCCTATACTCTCTAACAGATTTGATGATCTCATAAGATGTTTCGCAATTAATATTTGGATCAACTATTTCTACTTGATAATCTTCAACTTCCTTTATTTTATTAGCAAGCTGTAATTTTAAACTTGCTATCTCTTCTTTTAATGGATTCAATTCACAATTAACAATGTGTTTAATTAATTCTCCTATATTTATCATTGTGTTATTTGCATTTGTAGGCTCTTGAGGGGTAATTACGTTGTGAGGCCTTTTATTACTTGGACCAGCTTGTTCTGGATTCATTTTTAAAATATTTTCAAAATCTTTAATTAACTCTTCCACTTTTGTATTCTTATATTTCTTATAATTTTTCTTTATTAATATATAAAAAAAAAAAATATTCTCGCTCACGACTTGTCCTTCTTCTAGCCGATGATCCTTGTTGGGGTCTTCTATTAGTCTTCCTTCTAAATTAATTTGTCTTCCTTTTTTATTTGGCGAGGGATTGCCCTACAGCCTGGTATTTTTTTGTTTTTTCTTTTTGATGATTTTTTGTAGATTTTTGTATTCAACTTATTAGTTGAATTTTTTATTTTGTAGATTTTCCTTTTGTATAATTAATTGTTCACTTTTTTGAATTGTTTGCTGATGTTGGTTCTTTTTTATTTTATTGTTCACTTTTGTAAATTTTTGGTTGGTAATTTTATTTTTATTAATTTTATAAATTTATGTGTCCGGAGCAGTAAAAAATTTTTTTGACAAGCACTACTTTTATTAGGGAGATTTTTATATTTTTTTTTTTTTTAAAAAAATAGATTATAGCATTTATTGATTTCTACTTTTAAAGGTTTATTTAGATCAACACTCACTTTTTTTGGTTTTCGTTGGTTGTTTTGATTTAAGGAGGATTATTACATTTACTGATTTCCTGCCCTATTTTTTATAACACAACTTTTTTTTATTTTCAGCGGGTTGTATCTGGGTTTTTTTGGCCGCACTAAATTCCTTTTTCACATAAAAACTTTTTTGAACTTTTTTTAATTTTTATGCCTTGCTTTAGAATATGTTTTAACTATGCGGCCCCACGTTGGGCGCCAATTAACTTTCTCCTTAGTGATTCGGTTAAAAAAATTTATTTTTATTTAATTAACTTCACTTATCACTAACATTTCATAGGTTGCACTTAAAATAGTTCACTGCTCCGATCTTATACTTAATTCACTTATATTGGTCTTTTTCTTTCGGATATCAAAAACGGACTGCCGCACTTGGGCTGAAAGATTAATAATCAAACCTCGGCTTAAGAGATTTTATCTTCAAAAATTGATTAAGAGATTGACTCAAGAGAGTCGGAAAAATAGGATGATGAAATTTGGCAATTAAATCTGAAATCGAGATTCTGCCGGAAATCGGTGTTTACATTATCGAGCTTCGAGGGTCGCTTTGGGTCTCCGATGTTTAGAATATCGGCTGAGGATGTTTACAGAATCCGTTTAATGCGGAGTGTGAAATGATATGGGTGGGAACCAGTCGAAGGCGTAGTTGAATGAAATAGCTGACTACGGGTTTATCTTGGAGTCAAATCTGAATTATTTGGAAATTGGGCTGGGCTCAAAGTTGTTTATAAATCGGGTAAGTGGCCCTAAGTAATGTGCTATATAACTTGTACATATGTATATTTGGATATGTTTTGATTTGCTTATATGTACAATACATGTACATACATACAATGTGTGTGTATGTTTCTATTCGAAAGTAGATAATGTGCTTAAATACAAATAAAATGATTTATTATACCCGTTTATCGATCAAATGTGGAATCTGAAAATAATACGTTACTTTGCTGTTTTTGTATTGGATGCCAATCTTTTTCTGTGTGTACAAAGGTTTTCGTTTCATTCAAAACAAGAAATTTGAAAACAACAAATTCCAATTTACAAACAAGTATACATATTTGTGCGCAAATTAAAATTGCATTGATAACATTGTAACTGATAAAAAGTATACAAGCTCACGACTTTTACTTGGATCACTTTCATCCCTAAAGATTATAAAATGAAAGACCGATTTTTAAGGGGATACGGCCACAGCCCAAACCGTAAGAGCAAGAGCAGCCAAATTTTTTCACAGTATTCCATTGGGGGCGTGGGCGCCCACTAAGATCCGATATGTCCCCCCAGTGGCCCCAAACAGCTCCAACATCCATTATTCTGAGCAAAAAAAGTTGATGTATTTAAGCTTAACTTCTAAACTGGTTGGAATTTCGATATTTGGTTTTTTCCGAATTTGAGGTTTTGAAAAGGCCTAATTAGAAATCTAAAGAAATTTTGATATCCCCCATAATTTGGGGGCTACATTTAAAATTAACTTTTCGATTTAAAAAATCTAAACCGCTGCTCCGATCAAGATGAGTTTTCGCTCAATAGTTATTCTATGGCCCAAATGCTTAAGTTTAATTTTTCAAGTTTTTAACATTTTTTTAAGTATTTTTAACGAATTTATTTAGATTTTCTAAGTCATTGCGTTGCATTTTGCGGGAGCCTGTCGAGAGAACGAAACCCAGAAGCCAAGAGAGCGACGGCCGAGAGAGCAACAGCCAAGAAAACTGATGAGGGGGAGGGGTAGTGCTGCAGGGAAAGGGGAGGGGAAAGAGGCAATTTAAGTTAAATTTGTTTAGGATTTTAAAAACTTAAACTGCTGCTCCGATCAATATGATTTTCGATCAATAGTCAGTCCTGTGGATCAAATGCTTAGGTTTTATTTTTCATTTTGTAGCAGAAGTAAGAGCCTTATTTAATTTCCACCATGGAAGAAAATAGAAAATTACTACAAATTCTGTAAGCAAAGCCAAAATGTTTCCAAGTTAAATATTAATCTTAAGATTCGAACTTTTGACCAAATACGTATGTACATATGTATATTTGGATATGTTTTGATTTGCTTATATGTACAATACATGTACATACATACAATGTGTGTGTATGTTTCTATTCGAAAGTAGATAATGTGCTTAAATACAAATAAAATGATTTATTATACCCGTTTATCGATCAAATGTGGAATCTGAAAATAATACGATACTTTGCTGTTTTTGTATTGGATGCCAATCTTTTACTGTGTGTACAAAGGTTTTCGTTTCATTCAAAACAAGAAATTTGAAAACAACAAATTCCAATTTACAAACAAGTATACATATTTGAGCGCAAATTAAAATTGCATTGATAACATTGTAACTGATAAAAAGTATACTAGCTCACGACTTTTACTTGGATCACTTTCATTTATTATATAGCTCTGCCAGTATCCTTCTGATTCTCTCTCTTGAAGGATCTTCTACAAAGGTTGTTTACACAAAGGTTTTCAAAAAACGCCCAAATAAGAAATAAGAAAGTCCTGACCACCCAATTTCCTAACTCTAAACTAATATTAAGCGAACGAGCAAAAAGTCGTATACAATACAGTTTTACAAAGCGTTGGGCTGAGATGGGTGAAATATTTTTTTTGGATGCACCTGGAGGGACAGGTAAAACCTTCTTGACAAACTTATTGTTGGCATTTGATGGTTTAGAAGTCTCCTATAAATCGGTCGACTCTGTTCCTGATGCTGATAATGCTGTTCATTACCCTGTTGAATTTTTAAATTCTTTGAATCCTCCAGGAATTCCTCAGCATAATCTGTCTCTTAGGATTGGAGCACCCGTAATGTTATTGCGAAATTTAAGTCCCCCAAAGTTATGCAATGGGACACGATTGCAGATAAAAGGTCTTCATAAGAATGTAATCGAAGCAACAGTATTTACGGGGGGCGCGAAGGGGGAAACAGTGTTTATACCCAGGATCCCATTAATACCATCCAGTCTGCCGTTTCAGTTTAAAAGGCTACAATTCCCTCTAAAAGTTTGCTTTGCAATAACTATAAATAAATCTCAGGGGCAGACTTTGAAGCTGGCTGGACTAGATCTTAGAGAAGATTGCTTCTCTCATGGACAATTTTATGTCGCATGCTCTAGAGTTAGCTCTGCCAGTAGCCTTATTATTTTCGCTCCTGAAGGATCTTTTAAAAATGTTGTTTACACAGAGGTTTTAAAGTAATCATATTAATTAACATTATTAAACCTAGAAAGTTTCAGTGGAATAGGTCTAATTAGAATTACCACATTAAAAAAAACGCACCAATTTCTCTACCTCAGGGGTGGTGTGGAAATGGGAAAGTCTTGACAACCGTACTAAAAACTAATTTTAAGCGAACGAAGTCGCGCCGGGTACAGCTAGTATCTATATAATAACAAATTCGGGATTTAGCACTTTGAAAAAAATATAATTTTTATTTATCAAAATAGTGTAAACGCGAACTGGGAGAGATAGGTCTGCTCCTTACAAGATTCAACTTAAAACTCGAACTTAAAAACTAAGCTGGCGCTTATCAAACCTTCGATTGGGAGAAAGAACTTTATTGATAAATTGAGAGTGTCCAAAATGAGAGCACTGAGCAAGAGAGCGATCCAGGTTTGAGCTGCGTCTGCAATTTTACAGTATTGGGGGATAAAAGCTTTTTGGAGTTTGGGGACATTTGTTTATAATGCAAGAGGATGTTTACATAAATTGGTCAGTCGTGGGAGCCGACAATTTGGGGTTCTTTCATTTGTTTATAACTCAAGAGGATGTTTATATTAATTGGCGACTCTTGGGAGCCGATGATTTTGAGTGTGACAAATGCGTAATGTAAATATGTTTATGTGGTAGGTGTGTGTATGTTACTTTATGTGGTAGATATGTGGGTGTGGATATGTTACTTCCCCATCCATTAGAAAAAAGCCTGTCCTCAGGCGGATATATTAGGGTATATGTGAGTGGGTATATTAGTTTGTGTAGTATTTTCGTTTAATTGTAGGGTATTTTCATTTGGTGCAATATTGTTTAATTCTGTTATATTTTCTGGGTTCTTAGTATTGTTTTTGTTTTGATTTTTATATTTAATTACAGTGTTTCTCGGAATACTCTTAAATTTATAGATGAAGTAAATAATTAAAAAATTATTACAATTAAAATAGTAAGTATTATAATTTGAAAAGTGTTTTTTTTTTTTTTTTTTTTTGTATGTATTCATATTATATCTTTTGCTTCAATTATTGACAGTGGTTCTATCATTGTTACATTATTGTTAACATAAATAGTTTCTGTGTAATCCATTATAGTATTTGTTATTAAGATTTCTTCGACAACTATTGCTTGATTTATACATGTTTGGTTTAAAATAGTTTTCGGTAAGTTCCAAGTAATTATAATATTTGGCTCTATATAATTTGTTTCATATTTTTTATACATTTTTGTGTATTTACATTCGGCATTGGCTTGGTTTAATATTCCTATAATGCATTTATTTGTAACTCTTTCTTTTCTGTTAATATGTCATTAAATTCATTTGGGTAAGGCAAAATTTTAAATATTGAAGTTTTTATAATGTCTTTTGGGATATGAGAAATTATCAATATTTGATTAGTATTGGTTTGTAAAATGTATTAAAATTAATAAGATGTTGATAGTCTTGATCAACAAGTTAGGTTTGGTTTTCATTTGGCGTGCATCTTGAATTATCGTATTTATTTTCGTTAATTTTCTTTGTTTTCTTATATTTAGACTTATAATGTATTATTTTTCTTCCTCTGTTAACTTCTTCGTAATGATTATCATCTAATTTTGTGATTTTTCCTGTCTTTTTAAACGGATTAGTGGTTTTTGATTTTACTAGTGGAGCTTGTCGATATCTAGTATCAAATTCAAATTTATTTCGTGATTCATTTAGTTTTTCTATTTTATTGATTTTATTTGACGGTGTATTATATTTTGGAGTTCCAGCGAAAATAAAAATATCTGCAGGAGTTCTGCCTGTCGTGTTATGTTTTGTTTTATGATTATAGACATAAAGAATAGTTTCAAATTTTGTTAGCTTATTTTCTATGTCTGTTTCACTGTTTATGATTCTTAACTTTTCATTTACTGTTTTATGAAATCTCTCAACGTCAGAAATTCCATTTTTGCTTGTTGTTATATCAATAACAACATCTTCAGATTTTAACCAAAGTTGCAATGCTGCACACATGAAAGCTGAATCTTTGTCTGCTTTAATTTGGTTTGGTTTACCCATTTCATTAAAAACTTTAGTTAATGCTCTTTTTGCTTCTAACCAATCTCGACTGTTGACTTCTATTAAGGTGGCAAATTTTGAATAAATGTCTATACAAGATAAAAATTGTTTATTATCTATCATATAAAAATCAATGACATATTTTTCTCTTGGATTAAAAATTTCTGGTGTTATTTCGAATTCTAATTTAGTATTTCTGTGTTCTGTTTTTGCGATGTTGCATACTTCGCATTCATTAATAAAATTTTGAATTAATTTTTGGTGATCGGGAAAATAATATTTTTCTTTAAAAAGTGCTGTTTGTTTTTCTATTCCTGGATGTAATAGTTCTCTGTGTGTTTTAATAATAATATCTTTGAATTCTGCGTAAGTGTTAATATCTATTAATTTACTATTAGTTTTCATTGTTTTAGTTAAGTTATCTGGGGAAATAATTTCAACGTATGCCTTTTGAAAAATTAAAAAGTCTATTTCAATTGGAAAGTATATTACGCTTTTCTTATTAGAAAAGTATTCAATTATTAATAGTTTTGCGTATTCTATTGTCATCTCTTTATATGTTATTATGATTTTTGTTTTATGAAAATAATTTATTACTTCGACTTCATTTAAGTCTCCTCTTATATAATATATATATATTATAATAATTCAGTGGTCTTTCTGTTATTGAAATGTGGTTTTGGTTATCTTCTGGTGCACTATGCACTGTAGCTACTGTTGTTATTGTATTTGAATTACTGGAAGTCTCTCCTAAATAGGCTTCCTCTATTCTTATTCTAGATAAGGCGTCTGCCACATGGTTTTCTTTACCGGGCAAATATTTTATTTCATAATCAAACTCATTTAGTTTGATTTTCCAGCGTTGTAATTTCATATTAGGTTCTTTAATATTATTGACCCATACTAGAGGCCTGTGATCACTTAGGATCAGAAATTTTCTGCCAAAAAGATAGGACCTGAAATATTTGGTGGCCCAGACAATAGCTAAAAGTTCTTTTTCTATTGCCGAATAATTAATTTCGTGTTCATTAAGAGTTCTGCTGGCATAACAGATTGGTTTATGATTTTGCGATAATACTGCTCCTATAGCAATATTACTTGCATCTGTTGTTAGTGAAAATGGTTTTTCGAAATTTGGGTATATAAGTATTGGATCGGACATTATTAAAAGTTTAAGTTTTTCAAACGCTTGTACATAATCATTGTCTTTTACATTTAAAGTTACGCCTTTTTTAAGCTTTGCTGTCATTGGTTTTGCTATTTTAGCAAAGTTTGGGATAAATTTCCTATAAAAACCACAAAGACCTAAAAAGGATTTTATTTGTTTTGGGGATTTGGGTATAGGGAAATTTTGTATTGCCTCTATTTTGAGAGGATTTGGTTTTATACCAGTTGTTGTTATAATATGTCCAAGGAATTCTGTTTCCTTTTTCATAAACTCGCATTTGTCGAGTTGAAGCTTGAGATTAGCTTCTCGTAATTTTTCAAATACCTTTCGCAAAGATAATACATGTTCCTCCAATGAAGTGGAGTACACGATAATATCGTCCATGTAGACCAAACAATCCTTGTAGATCAAATCTTCTAAGAGATTGTTCATGCACCTTTGAAAGGTAGCAGGGGCATTTTTCAATCCAAAGGGCATACGAGTATATTCATAATGGCCATTTTTGGTGGAAAAAGCTGTCTTTGGAATAGAATTTTCATCCATTTGTATTTGGTGAAAACCTTTTGCAAGGTGAATAGTGGTAAAATATTGGCATCTACCAAGTTTGTCCAATATTTCATCCATGACCGGGATAGGGTATTTGTCATCTACCGTAATTTCATTTAAATTACGATAGTCAATTACGATACGGAACTTTTTTGTTCCAGATGCATCACCTTTCTTTGGTACTATCCAAATGGGTGAGCAATAAGGGGAATTTGACTTTCGAATTATTCCCTGTTTTATCATATCTCTCATTTGCGAATCGACTTCTTGGTCGTAAGCTTGAGGATATTTGTATGGTTTTTTGTAAACCGGTTGCTCATTTTTTGTATGAATGACATGCTTGATAGTACTAGTGAAAGTCAAATTCTCACTTTCTTTGTACTGTATGTCGCTAAATTCATATTAAATTTTCTTAAGATTATCTTTTTCCTCGTCATTAAGGTGTTCTAATCTAAACTTATTGGTTTCTTGCAAGTCGTTATTTATTGCAAAATTAAAGGGTGTATCTGTTGAAAATGGGGGATCGCAGCAATCAATTTCTGCTTCTCCTTGTTTATATTCGAAATCGTTATAATTAAATCTCATTCCGAATTGATAACCGTTTAAATTAACTGTTTTTGATTTATAATTAATAATTGCGTTACAAGCTTCGAGATATTCTCTTCCTATGAGCATATCATACCTATCGGAAAAATTATGGACCCAAAATGTTTGTTTGGTCGGACAAAGTTTACTTGCATGGTAAGACACGGATGTATTTAACTGAATATTACCATTTATGGTATGAACTTTAAGAGGTGTATTTTTGGTTGGAAAATGAAAGTAATTTTCTTTAATTAAATTAATAGAAGAGCCTGTGTCTACAACACATCGGAACTCTTGGTTATTCATGATGATTCGTATGTAAGGGTTTCTATTGCCTGTTCGGTGTCCGAGGCTTGTTGATGAAAATTTTCGGTATCCATTTTCATATGGCCACTCGTACTTTCGCGATTTCTTTTTATTGGTCGATTAGGAGCATTAGCCCCATTTTGTTGTGATTGATAATTTATAGGATTCCTAACCTGATTATAATTTAATTTTTGTTGGAATTCTTGTTTTGTTGCTTGATATAATGGGTGGTTTTCATAAAAGGTTTCGCTGTTATTTTTATTATAATTAGGCTTATGTTGGCCTTGAGATGTACTAGCCTGTTGCTTATATTGATTTGGGGAAATATTATTCTGTTGTCTGTATTGGTTTTGGGAATTATAATTTTGTTGTTTATTAGTATTTTGTTGGGGTTGATAATTTCTCTTATCTTGGTTTTGACTTTGTGAATTCTTTGTTCGATCTGAATAAAATGTTTCATAACAACCTTCTTGTTGTGCTACACATTTTAGTTTATTAGCATTAGTAATATCATACCTATCCAATGTCATAAAAAGTCTGTCTGGCAATTTTTTCATAATAACATCTTTAACTGTATTATTAAGAGCATTTGTGTATAAAATTGTATTTGAAGCGTTATTTTCTAAGGCTAATTTATTTAATATTACAAAAGATTTGGACTCAATGTCCTCAACAAACTTACGTATACACCCAGGAAAGGGGGTGTTATACAAACGTCGTAGTAGTTCTTCGCAGGGCGTCTGGGTTTTATATTCGTTGATGAGGGCGTTCCTTAAATCCCTCCAGCATCTGGCTGTTGATAATTGAGATATCCTCTGGGCATCTCCGCGAAGCTGCATTTCAATCGCACTGAAGAATACGCTTGACTGGCGTATACATGTTGTGGGGTACAACTCCAGGATGAAGTCTATTCTCCTGATGAACGGGCTGAGTTCGAGCGTGTTGCCTCCAAATTGCGGCACTTGCCTGATTTGGTTCAGGGCTTGATTTAGATGGTTTTCTGACAATAATAGCACTGGTTCTGCCATTTTTGGTTTTTAATTTTATAAAATTTTCACAATTTTAAAAGTTTTGTATTATGAATTTGATTTAAATTTGTTATATTTTGTCTCTTACCACTGGTGGGGGAGAACTAAGGTGTTTTATTTTTTAGTAACCCTTGTGTTACGAACAAAGGCACTAGCTTTAAACGGGATTTTGCAAAAAATTTGTTTTAGTTACTTGACAGTCACACGGGTCAAGATTTATGTTTTAAAAAACCTCGCAACCTGAGCTTCGATAGCGTGTTGCAAAAATTGAGGTTTCCGTTCGTATATTAGCGACACAAACCGACACTGCGATAGCTGGTTTATAATTGCACTGGGACGAACGACGTTTGGGTTCTTTAAGGATATAACCGTATAAAAAGTTATATCCTACCGGCTGCGCCAATAACAAATTCGGTATTTAGCACTTTGAAAAAAATATAATTTTTATTTATCAAAATAGTGTAAACGCGAACTGGGAGAGATAGGTCTGCTCCTTACAAGATTCAACTTAAAAGTGGAACTTAAAAACTAAGCTGGCGCTTATCAAACCTTCGATTGGGAGAAAGAACTTTATTGATAAATTGAGAGTGTCCAAAATGAGAGCACTGAGCAAGAGAGCGATCCAGGTTTGAGCTGCGTCTGCAATTTTACAGTATTGGGGGATAAAAGCTTTTTGGAGTTTGGGGACATTTGTTTATAATGCAAGAGGATGTTTACATAAATTGGTCAGTCGTGGGAGCCGACAATTTGGGGTTCTTTCATTTGTTTATAACTCAAGAGGATGTTTATATTAATTGGCGACTCTTGGGAGCCGATGATTTTGAGTGTGACAAATGCGTAATGTAAATATGTTTATGTGGTAGGTGTGTGTATGTTACTTTATGTGGTAGATATGTGGGTGTGTATATGTTACTATATATATAAAAGAAAGTCGTGTTAGTTACGTTTTAGTTACTTCACTTATAACTCAAGAACGGCTAAACCGATTTAGCTGAAAATTGGCAGGGAGGTAGATTAGAGCCAGGAGAACAACATAGGATACCGGTTCAACAGCATTCCCGTTGAGGAGATAAATAATCGTGCTTTAGTTTTGATCGAAGATATGTGTTACCTCATGTGCGCTAATTTATTAGTCAGGTTAGGAATGCCAGCACTATATCGTGAAAGGAATGACGCATTTAATCGAGAATTGGAACGGGAACGTGAATATGATTTAGTAGTTCAAACGAATGTACCCCTGTTGAATTACCAATAAAAGGAAGTTTATGATACTTTAATAAAGGCAATCGATGATGAAAATGGTGGTTTATATTTCCTAGATGCCCCTGGTGGAACTGGAAAGACATTCCTCATGTCATTAGTTTTAACATAGCGGTTGCAGTTGCTTCTTCTGGAATATCAGCCACATTGTTAGAAGGATGTGGCACGGCTCATTCAGCATTCAAATTACCGTTAAATCTTTAAACTATTGAAGAGCCAACGTGTAATATTGCAAAACCCTCAGCAATGGCCAAAGTTTTAGCGGTATCGAAAATCATCATCTGGGATAACCACCATTTTCCTCCGAAGATAATATTGTTCCTCTGCCCATATTGTATGTCAAATTAAAGAAAAATGTTTAATTTAACAGCAAAACAAAAATGCTTGCTGGGCTCAGCAAATTAAGAAAGATATTTAAATTTTTATTTGGAGGGCGCTAATCTGATGACGCAAAACACGTGCAGACTTTTTCGGCGAAATTATAACAAAGTAGATTAAAAATGTAAAGATTAATCTCACATGCTTCATTTTATTCTCAATGAGAGAGATACCATTTAATTACATATAGCAAAACAAATTACAAATTTAAGAGAAATACAAAAAAAGATAAGATAATTCAAAGAAAAGAGTAACAGGGGGCGCTAACCTGGTGACGCGCAGTGTATATCTATGAATGAACATCGCATTCCATTCCCTCTCTCTGGGCACCGCTCTCACGGATAAACATAAGCTAACATATAAGGCGGTTGCCTCGCTGCCGGCTTGACCGACAGCGCCGACTGTGCAACATAGAGCTAAGCTAAGCTAGGCCGGCAGTCGAGAGACGACGGCAAACCAAAGGAGTGCCAAAATAAACGTGTTGATAAATTCAAATAAAACCAGTGCTTTTGATTCAAATAATAAAAACTGTGAACTATAAATACTAACATAAGAAACCACTTATTCACTATTATATTTTTGAATAGGTCGAACTTATTTTATTCACTGCTCTTTAACTTTCACTTGATTTATTCAACTGCTCGATTCGGATATCAAAAAAAGGACTCCCATCTTAATTATAAAATTCTATCCAAGGAATCTCGGGCAGGAGCTTTTCTTTCTTAGGTTTCTAGAACTTTTGATTTTTGTTTAAAATAAAAACTTATGCTGAAACTGTCGTATCTCGTTGTGAAATAAAATTATGCTGACCGATGAGATTGTGATTGAAAATCGGAACGCAATATAATTGAACTTAGAACGCAATACTTTCGGCTTCGAACGTAAGAGCTTGGGCTTCGAATGAAAGCTTGTGTTTACTTTACGATTGGTTTATTTATCTAAGCAGGACAGTCAACCGCGGCCCTCGAAGTTAATGGAAAAGGCAAAGGCAGAATTATAAACAAAGCAAAGGCAATGTCGCTGAAGGCAATATAACGGAGATTGAATTTTGAAAATTTGTTTATTAATTCCATAAATGGAACCGTTTCATAGGTTGGATAACTCTCCCCCTTCCAAAATGGATCGTCCCGATTCATTATGGATTTCGTTTAAATGATCTCTTAATTCTGTTTAAAGTATTTCTTCGTTAATAGGTTTTTCTAATTCTAGCCGTTGTTTTTTGGTTACAAATATATTTTTGTATTTAATAATAGGTATAGAAATCAAATATAAAATGATTAAAATTAATAATGTAAAGGATATAGATGTAAGGAACAGATCAGTTGCTGCAGGTTGGCAGCCCTACAGAAGAGAAGTGGCAGTAGAAGAGAAGTAGCAAAAGTGACCAGACGCAAGTTGTCGTGAATCAAGTCCGAAATATACGAAAAAAAAGTTGAAATAGTCGTTATATGATGCGGAGAATTAAGTTGTACCAATTTTGTCAAATCGTATTTAACCTATAGAAAATATAAACAATAAAACTTCATTACATTTGAGGGCTCAACCAAACTTAAAAAATTGCGAAAAATTGTGGTGTTGCCAAATTTTAACGATTTCATCATCCAGTGAGTACGAGAGCATCAGTGAAGAGGAGGAAAAAGAGACAACAACCTGGTGTACAGACACGAACACAAGCCAGAAACCAACAGCTAGCCATCCTGGAGAGAGGAGGCATAGAGAACGAAACGGAATTCATAAGAAGCGGTGTACAAGAAAAACGCAATTCAATACACAACTGTACTCTGGAAGACGCCAACGCAATGGCTGAGATGAACAACAGAAGCTTGCCACAAATTATACAGTTGCTGACCCTTAAAATTGAAGCTGATGAAATAAACCAAAGATCACAGAATGAAACTAAAATTACAGCAGAACATTTTTCGCAAATAGATCCAAGCTTCGACGGAGAAACAATACCAGTGGAGCAGTGGTTCACAAACTTTGAACAAAATGCAGCTGCATATGAATTGAGTGAGAAGCAGAAATATGTGCAAGCACACGGAAAAATTACGAAAATGGCTAAACTTTACCTCGAATTAGTTTAGGTTAGCACTTATGATCAGTTGAAAAGTGTTCTAACGGGGGAATTTAAACGCGTCCTTCGGAGCGCCGATATTCTTGCAAAGTTGGCCGAGAGAAAGAAAAAAAGAGACGAGAACTTTCATGAATATGTACTCAACATGAAGAAGATCACAGTAATGGGACAAGTAGATGAGCAATCTGTGATCGGATATATAGTGGACGAATTGGACATCAAAGAGGAGTATATGTTCAATATGTACGATTCTCGTTGCTTTAATTGCGGATCAACCGAACACATGAGAAAAGTTAGCACCACAGAGACAAAATGCTTTAAATGTGATGGTGTCGGACAATTTTCTACAAACTGTCCACAGGCCGTAAGGAAAGTAAACGTCATCAAGAATACGCAGCGCTGCAACGGTCTAAGACTTTCCGGACTCGTTGATACTGGTTCCGATGTATCACTCGTTCGTCTGTCGGTGTTCAATAGACTAAAAAACGTGAATCTCCAAAACTCCAACTCTGTGCTTCGAGGTGTTGGAAATCGCAGAGTAGAACCTCTGGGCGCGTTTATGGCGACTGTATACGTCGATGGAAACGAAGTAGAGCAACTTTTCCTGGTTTGACCTGATGGAAATATCCCAACTTCCTAACTTTAAAAACACCAAAGTTATGGCATTTCCAATCGTTCAGTTATATGGCAGCTATAGGATATATTCGGCCGATCCTTATGAAGTTTGGTAGGTCGGATTGATTGGCCAAAAATAAAACCCATAGAAAATCCCAACTTCCTAACTTTACAAACACCAAAGTTATGGCATTTCCGATTAATCAGTTATATGGCAGCCATAGGATATATTCGGCCGATCCTTATGAAGTTTAGTAGGTCGGATTGATTGGCCAAAAATAAAACCCATAGAAAATCCCAACTTCCTAACTTCACAAACACCAAAGTTATGGCATTTCCGATTAATCAGTTATATGGATCCTTATGAAGTTTAGTAGGTCGGATTGATTGGCCAAAAATAAAACCCATAGAAAATCCCAACTTCCTAACTTTACAAACACCAAAGTTATGGCATTTCCGATCATTCAGTTATATGGCAGCTATAGGATATAGTCGGCCGATCCTTATGAAATTTGGTAGGTCGGATTGAGAGACTAGTTCGCGTAGAAACAGACAGACGGACAGACGCACAGATGGACATGGCTATATCAACTCAGGAGGTGATCCTGATCAAGAATATATATACTTTATAGGGTCGGAGATGTCTCCTTCCCTGCGTTGCACACTTTTGACCAAAATTATAATACCCTCTGCAAGGGTATAATGATATTGATGTTCCCCTACAGTTTAAACCGCTTGTCGAGTCATTGATTGAGGAGTACAAACCGTTAACTCCGCTCTCTATCAGTCCAGTTCAGATGAAGATAACTCCTGATGAACAGATTAAGCCGTTTTGCCATCAGAAAAGCCGTTACTTTCCTTCAGAATGCGACGCGATCAAAGATCAGATTGACAAGTGGCTATCAGAGGGAGTCATCCGAAAGTCATCTTCCAACTTTGCCAGTAGAGTTGTGTTGGCAAAGAAGAAAAATGGGTCGTACAGAATCTGCGTGGACTTCCGCCAGTTAAACAGCATGGTACTTAAAGACTGTTTTCCGGTCCCACTGATTGACGACGTCCCGGAAAAACTGGAAGCGGCCAAAGTGTTCATTGTAATAGACTTGGAGAACAGCTTTCTTCATGTGCCTATCGAGGAAGCCAGTCGCAAGTTCACCGCTTTTATCAAAAAAGAAGGATTATTTGAATTTTGCAGAGCGCCTTATGGTTTCTGCAATTCTCCGGCCGTATTCAACTGCTTCGTTAACAACATTTTCCAAGATTTAACAACTGGAGATGTCATGCAGATGTATGTCGACGACATCATTATATATGCGCAAACCAACGATGAATTACCAATCTGAAGGCAGTGCTACACGAAGCTGCCAAGTACGATTTGAAAATCAAGTGGGAGAAGTGTCATTTCTTGGGACACACAGTTCAGAACGGTCAAATTTGGCCCGGCCAAGAGAAGACACACGCAGTAAAGAGTTTCGCGTACCCAAAGAACATTAAGGGCGTTCAATCGTTCTTGGGACTCACAGGGTTCTTCAGAAAATTTATTAAAGGAAATGCCCATATCGCTCGACTTTTGACAGAGCTGTTAAAGAAAGGTGCTGTGTTCAAGTTTGAGACTCGCGAGAAAACAGCAATGAATCAGCTCAAAGACTTTTTATCTACGGAGCCAGTCTTATGTTTGTACTGCAGAGAGGCAGCTACAGAACTTCACACAGATGCTTCAAAAGATGGCTTACTCATACAGCGTATTGAGGAGGAACTTCATCCAGTCGCCTATTGGAGCAAAAAAACTTCAGAAGCAGATGAAAAGCGCCACAGCTACATACTGGATGTAAAAGCCGCATATCTCGCTGTTAATAAATTTCGTCACTACCTCCTGGGAATGCCATTTAAACTGGTCACCGATTGTGCTGCATTTACGATGACAGTCAAGAAAAAAGATGTACCACGCGAAGTGGCGCAATGGATACTGCATCTACAGGACTTTAATTTTCAAGTCGAACATCGCTCAACTGATAGGATGAAGCACGTTGACGGACTCAGCCACTATCCTCAGGATGTTTACACGATCACTTCGGAAATTTCCGCTCAATTCAAGGGTGAATTCATTAGCACGGTTTTGGAAATTCTAAAATCTCGTCCCTATAAAGACTTTTAACTTAAGGGAGGTGTGTTGTTTAAGCACGTTGACGGGAACGACCTGTTGGTAGTGCCAAAAACGTTGGAACATAAAATTATTTCCGATTCGCATAATATGGGACAAAAAACGTTGCACTCGCTGCGCCAACAATTTTGGATCTCACATGTGGAGAACAAGGTCGCTCAAGTTATAAAATCGTGCATTAAGTGCATTATATGCAACAAAAAATTGGGAAAGCAGGAAGGTAAGCTTTATTGCATAAGGGGACTGTCCACTACACACACTGCACATAGATCACTTGGGACCTATGAATGCAACGAGCAAGCAGTACAAATATATTTTCGCAGTAGTTGATGCTTTTAGCAAATTCGTCTGGGTGTTTACAACGAAGGCCACAAACGGCGATGAAGTTCTCAAAAGCCTCAAGGATTGGTCAGCTGTTTTTGGATACCCATCCAGCGTCGGCAGCGACAGAGGAGTAGCCTTCACAACCAATGTTTTCATGGACCTCGTAAGGCAAAATGGTATTGATCATGTCTGGACAACTACTGGTGTACCTCGAGGCAACGGACAAATAGAACGGGTGAACCGATCCATTCTTTCAATCATATCCAAGCTGTCGCCTGAAGATACCTCCAAATCCAAATGGTATAAATTTGTTCCTCAGGTTCAGAGAGCAATAAACATCCACGTCAATTGTTCGACAAAGAAGACGCCGTTCCTACTTATGTTTGCGGAGTAAGACCAACGATAATCTTATTGCCTTGCTAGAACAAGAGTTGCTGGACGAATTCGATACAAAGAGATTCAGAAAGCACAGGCGAAATATAAAAGGAATTACGACAAAAAACGAAAAAACGAAAGCATCTACAAAGAAGGCGATTTAGTTGCAATAAAACGCACCCAGTTTGTTGCCGGAAAGAAGCTTGGGAGTACCTACCTTGGACCTTATGTAGTATCCAATATTAAGAGAAATGGACGTTATGATGCCAAAAAAGCTGCTCCAATTGAGGGGCAAAACTCTACGTCAACTAGCTCTGACAACATGAAGATGTGGAAATATGTTAACTCGAACGAGGATAATTTGCCGTCTGGGACAGACTGGAGTGGCCAGGATGACCGAAAATAAGGAACAGATAAGTTGCTGCAGGTTGGCAGCCCTAGTGGCAGTAGAAGAAAAGTAGCAAAAGTGAGCAGACGGAAGTTGTCGTGAATCAAGTCCGGAATATACGAAAAATAAGTCGAAAAAGTCGTTATATGTCTCGGAGAATTAAGTTTTACCAATTTTGTCAAATCATATTTAACCTATATAAAATATTAACAATAAAACTTCATTACGTAGATATTTTGGTATTATTAATTTTAATAAATGGATTTAAAATGTGAATTTTATCTAGAGTTCCGAGTTATTTTTATTTTTTTTTTTTTTTTATTTGGACGTTGATGCAGTGCTTGTTACGCGCGGAGCCTAATAGGCGTAAAAACGAGATCGCGCATTCCTTGCATTCCAGTTAAGGCCCCGTAGAGCAAATAATAAAAAGTTCTTTTGCACAGACTCTATCCGGTCTATATGTACACCATACTGAGGACTTAAACTGCAGAACAGTACTCCAGGATTGGACGGACTAGTGAAATGAACAGAGTCGTTGTAACATAGGGATCATCGAATTCCTTTGACCACCTTTTAATAAATCCAAGTACTCCCCTGGCTTTATTCACCATAGAAGTAATATGGTCACAAAACTTAAGTTTAGGGTCAAGGAGGACGCCAAGGTCATCAACATGCGTAATTCTAGGCAACCACCCAGCGTATACGTTGCATATTGTGGGTTCACCCGAAAAAATGTCATTACTTTGCACTTAGCGCTATTTAAATCCAAAAGATTTTCACAACACCATGTTTGAAAAGCGTTTAGGCAGGTTGTAAGTCTGAACTGCTAGAAATTTCGTTATATTACAGGCATAACTTAACGTCATCTGCGTACATAAGGAAACGCAACTTTGTCAAGACTAGAGGGAGATCGCTTATAAATAAAGTAAAAAAAAGTGGGCCAAGGTGACTTCCTTGTGGGACGCCTGAAGTAACTCGGATCAAATCAGAGATCGAGTTTTTAAAGAGGACTCGTTGAGTCCTACCACTCAGATAACTTGAGATCCATGTTAGAAGATCACATGGAAACCCTAATAAGTCTAGCTTTAATACAAGAAGCGAGTGATTTACTGAATCAAACGCTTTACTAAAATCAGTGTAAACTACTAGTGATGCAGGGTAACAGGCTGATTTACGCTTAGTGTTAACAAAATTATAAAACTGTTTTGGATCTTGTGAGAATTGGACCCTACAACGAGTCAAATAGCTTTTATAACACCGGGCGTTAAGCACGATAAAATTTGACCGAGCCCTTAGGTACCGAGAGAAGGCAGATTGTGAACCGCACATTTTAAATTTATTGAAAAGTCTGGACTTAATATTTTTTAGGTGTGACAACTCTTTATTAAACCACGGAGGTTTATTTGAAATTGACGGATAGTATAACAGAACACACAGATAAAAGAAGAAATTTAATGCATTATAAATTTAATGCATTATATTAACGGCCTTAGAGAATTGGTGCGTTAGTGCATGAATAAAATTCGGACCAGTCATAGCAGGATATAAAAGTATTTAAAAGATGAAAGTTTGCCTTACGAAAGCAGCGGATTCGTTTAACCGACTTTTCGGATTTTTTATTCAGCTCTGTTCTTGCGCCTACAGTCAGCTCTAGAGTTGGATGATAAGGATCTTCCGGTTGTGTAAGTGGTGACGTTCTTGATAGGCAAACGCCTTCTGAATTTGAAACAAAACACAAGTCCAGTATGGTTCACTTGGGATAGCGCAATGTCAAGCAAGCCGTCAATAAAGTCATGCTGCGCTAAATGAAGTAAAATGTTAGAGTTTTCGTCAGGGGACCATGTCGCACTAGGTATATTAAAATCACCCAATACTATTAACTGATCTCGATCTGACAGTTTTTTGGAAATGGACTGAATAACGGAAAGGTGATTTGCGTAAATAGGGAACTCAGATGATGGTGGGATATATGAACAAGTAATATATACAAAACTACCGGGAAGCGATAATTTTATACCTAGGAATTCGATGTCATAAAATTCTTCGAAAGTTAGTAATTCAGACGAAAAGGTGGAGTCGACAGCAATCAGGACTCCACCTCCCCGTCAGGACTGACCATCAAGCCTATAAATTGTGTACTTACCCGGGAGAATTTCGGAGCTAAGAATATCCGGCCTTAATCAGGTCTCTGTACATACCATAATATTATATGGGAAAGAAAAACTATCCGAATACAATTTAGTCAGCTTACTAAGTAAGCCTCTTGTATTCTGATAGCAAAGAAGAAAAGAGGAGGCTAGTTTTTTGGGACAGAAGAGGATGTAAAGGGCGCTGGGGATGGTTCTTTAATGGTATTTTCCATTTCCCCTGAACTATTCTTTTTATACCCTTGCAGAGGGTATTATAATTTTGGTCAAAAGTGTGCAACGCAGTGAAAGAGACATCTCCGACCATATAAAGTATATATATTCTTGATCAGGATCACCTCCTGAGTTGATATAGCCATGTCCGTCTGTCTGTCCGTCTGTCTGTTTTTACGCAAACTAGTCTCTCAGTTTTAAAGATATCGAACTGAAACTTTGCACACACCCTTCTTTCCTTTGTACGCAGTATATATGTCGAAACGGCCGGGATCGGACGACTATATCCTATAGCTGCCATATAACTGATTGATCGGAAATGCCATAACTTTGGTGTTTGTTAAGTTAGGAAGTTGGGATTTTCTATGGGTTTTATTTTTTGACAATCAATCCGACCTATCAAATTTCATAAGGATCGGCCGACTATATCCTATAGCTGCCATATAACTGAACGATTGGAAATGCCATAACTTTAGTGTTTTTAAAGTTAGGAAGTTGGGATTTTTTTTTGAGTATTAAGAATGCATCATATGAATAATTTTGGAGAATATAATTTACAGAGTATTCTGCAAGGGTATATCAACTTCGGCTCCGCCCGAAGTTAGCTTTCCTTTCTTGTTTCTCTTAGCTTCGTACTCTTTTACAAATATGCCCTCGGGTAAGAAACTGGTGGAACACACAGTTGCAAAAAGAGCACAAAGAATACCAATCTTAAATGATGATACTTTCCTAGCATAAGAAAATTTAAATTGTTCGACCTTCAAATCATCAATTTGGATTTTGTTACTGATATAAGCCGTAATATCCAGTGATGAGAGGTCTGGGGCGAGCCGTGAAACAAATACATGTTTTAGCTTGGGCACCCGAACACAAGTAACCGTATTTGGTACAACACATGCAACCCTTTTTGGTACTACAGAATTTGTATCTGTACTACCAGTATCGGCCGGTAATCCGGACGTTAAGTCTACATGAGGTGTTGGGGCCACTACTTTATTTTGATCGGACAGAGCGGAAGTACCTAGCGGAGCCACATCGATTCCAGCAACTTCGGATACCGAATCACTTTTTACCCCCGATCTTAGTACCATTTGAGTGGCGCCTAAGATTGCCAGCTGAGCTGGAGTCGAATCGCGGGCAGCAGGTTGCACAGCACCTGCCATAGAATGCCCACCGACCGCGACTTTTTTGCGCTTTGGGTATTTTTACGGCAGTTCCGGATTAATTCCGTAACACTGCTTTTTGTGAGCCGCAACTGCATTCATCGCAGTAGTAGCGTAGGCCACTCCTCTTATCGATGGCATCACGAACCAGGCCAGAATAGCCAAGACACTTTGCGTGATAAATTTTATCACATGAATGGCAGGGAATACTTTGCTGTCCAGCCGAGATAACTTTCTTGCAATTTTTTAATGAACAGAAAGCCATTTTCGCTGACCGCGGACCACTGTGCACTATAGCGGACAAAAAAATCGAAAGCGCTTAAGAACTTTTTAATGAGAGATCAAGGAGAGCGACAGAGCGGGAGCGAAACACCGAATAACTTTGATGTTAGGCACCACGAAACGATATAGAAACGATAAGAGAGAGAAAACGGGATTATTAACCGATTAACTCCGGTATAAAACACACTCCGTTGGAGTGCGTGCCGTTCCAACAGCGTTCAACGACGAAGAGAAAGACTGAAAAGAGGGGCAATAGAAAACAAAAACAACAAACCAGCACCGAATTAAATTATGATAAAAACTTTTTGTTTACTAAACACAAGTTAATCACGATGCACTCGCGAAGCGAACGGAAAGTTGTTAGAAATCACTTAAAGGTGTAGAAACGTTAAAGAGATTTAAGTGGTTTCAATAAGAAAAATGAAAATTCGGAGCGCAAAACAAAAACACGATCGTTCTCTGTGAAGACGTTCCTCTATGATTATATATATATTAGGATATTTCATAATTTTTGAAGTGGTTTGTAGTAATATAATTAAAAATGTTCTCTAAATTGGTATATGAAACGTATTTTTTTTGTTGTTGTACCATTAAATGTTATTAAGAATGAACCGTCTAAAGTAGAGTTGTTAACAATATTGTTACCATATATTAAAATGGCACCATCTTGGATAAAGTCTATTTTTTAATTTTTTTTCTCTTATTTTTTTACAAATTGATTGTGCAATAATTATTAAAGAGTCTTCCTTAAATGGTGATATTTCATAATATGTATTTTCGCATTTTGCGACTTGATTACTTATTAATAATTTTCAATCGTTTTGGGAAATGGATCGAGCGTAATATATTTCGAATCTGTTTTTATTATTGGGTATTTTATATTAATTATTAAATGTTCTTTATGTAGTGCGATTTTGAACACTGAGATATCCATTAAGTCACCGACAATTACTGACCTTTGTTCCTGTTTTAATATTTTTTTTATATCTTCATTTCTTTAAATTGTTGTATTAAGAGTGATAATATCTATTACATTTTGTCGGGGAAATGTTAGCAATTGTAAGCGATGTTTTCTTAGTGGTAAATCTTGATCAATAAAAACCTTTTAAAATTTTCAGAAAGAGATTATATTTCTTTAAACAATTTGGAATTTATAAAATAATTTTTATTATTATTTTTAATTAAGTTATTCTTGAACGCTTGCAGCTTAATCATCTCTAATATATAGGCGCATAATACCATCTCTATTCTATTCTATATATTTAAATATTACATACATACTAGGTGGGGTGAAAAGTAACCTCCTTGACCGCCAGAATGCGCTACTACTGCAAAGAAGGTTATGGTTCATTACGGTGCGTTCATATTTAGGCAAGCATTCCAAATTTCAGTGCGATGCTGCCCTTAGTTTTGTTTTGGCAGCTTATTGTTGTTGACGTGTTTGGCATCATGTTTTTTTTTTTTTGTAACATTTGCATTTTATTTATTGGATCTTCTCTGAAATGAGACTAACAATAAGTATATAGAATCTTAAATTAAAAAGCTATCTGACAGTCAAGGTGACTGGCGCGAAAATTTAGGGGCTCTAATAACTATTGCTGAGCTGGAAGGTCATTGCGTTGCAATCGGGTCCGGATGGAAGCCCTGGCTAGGCCCCTGGCGAGCTGGTTTGGATGAGAAGTTAGCTTGGTGTGGTAGGACGCTTTTTGTTTTGATATTTCATCTTTTACGGGTAGAATGCCAAGATCTCTGTGGATGTTGTCGTTCCGAACATACCAAGGTGCCCCAGTGATAGTTCTCAGGATTTTTGATTGTGCTCGCTGAATAATGTCGATGTTGCTGCTGCTCGCGTTTCCCCACAATTGGGAGCCGTAGGTCCAGACTGGCTTAAGCGTTGAATTGTAGAGCAGGACCTTGAAGTCCAGGCAGAGGGGGGAGCGCGCGTTTAAAAGCCAATGGAGACTGTTTGATTTTAGTTTTAGGTGAATTTTCTTAGCTTCGATATGTCTCCGCCATGTAAGTCTCCTTGGTGGATGCCAAGGTACGTTACATCATCAGCTTGTGGAAGTGGCGTATTATTCAGGGTTAGCGGGGGACACGTTTGTCTGTTAAGAGTAAACGTTATGTGTTTACACTTTTGCGCATTTATTTTTATACGCCAGTCTGATAACCACCTCTCCACTACAACGAGATGATCAGCTTGAAGTGCTGTTGCCTGAATTGGGCATTTGGACCGACTTATGATCGCGGTATCGTCTGCGAATGTAGAAGTAGTTAGCCGCTCGTTCGTGGGAATATCTGCGGTGTAGAGGAGAAATAGAGTTGGACCAAGGGCGCTACCTTGGGGAACTCCAGCCTCTATAGCGTAGTCATAGGTGTGGTGTTGCATCTTACGGCGAAGGCTCTGTTGTAAAGGTACGATTCAAGTATCCTGTGAGTGTTTCCCGGCAGGATTGTTCTGATTTTATGGATAAGGCCATCAAGCCAGACTCGGTCGAAAGCCTGTGCAACGTCAAGGAATACCGCACTGCAGTATTCCCGAAGCTCGAATGCAGTCCTTATTTTTGTTGTTAATCTGTTAACTTGCTCTATTGTTCCATGGCTTTCTCGAAAGCCAAATTGATGTGCTGGAATAACGTTGTGCTCTTTCAGATATGGAATGATGCGCGTCAGAAGGCATTTTTCGAGCAGTTTTGACAGAGAGTAAACTTATCGGTCTATACGAAGCTGGTATTGTGTGATCTTTCCCTGGCTTTGGGATCATTATGATTACCGATTTTTTCCATTTTTTTGGGAAATAGCCAAGTCGTGTAATCCCGTTGAAGAGTTTACAAATAACCTCAACTGCACAGTTTGGAAGTTCGATTAACATTTTGGGAGTTATTTGATCACCGCATGGGGCCTTTTTTGGTTTCAATTGCTCGCTGATTACTTTTGCAATTTCATTTGGTTGAAACAGAATTGGCTCCGTCTCAGATTCAATTCGAATTGACGGCGACGGTAGTGCGAATGAATTAGTTGCAGGGTTTGGCTGAAAAACATTTCGAAGGTGTAGGGCAAATGTACAAGCTCTGTCTTTGTCGCTTCTGGCCCAGTTGCCTGAAGAGTCTCTTATGGGGATTACTGTTTCGGCCGGCGCACTTAGTTTTGGGTGGGCCCTCCACAAGGGATGCTTAGTGCTGGTGGGTGAAAGTTTCTCAATGTACTGGCGTTGTGCTTTTTCTTCTTCTTGCCTTAGAGCCCTGGTAAGTCTGCGACCAGCTTCTTTAAGACTTTGTTTTGAGGATGGCGATCTGCTGGTTTGCCAAGTACGTCTCAAACGTCTTTTCTCCAGAACAAGCTGTTCGATTTCATGGTTAGTTTTGTGTTGGTGTGTGTGCCCATCCCTCCCTTGCGGTGTTGAGACTTTGGCTGCTGCGACGAGTACAGACTCCAGGGCATCGGCGTAGCAGTCGATGTCCTCTTTGATGTTGAGCTGTGGAGTTAGTTCAATGTGGGAACTTACGTACTTTTTGAACTTCAGCCAGTTGGTTCGATGCGACGTCAGCCTGAGAGGGTGCTCGATTAATTCCGGGCTTTGAAGAAGAGTTATTAGCACTGGTGAGTGGTCCGATGATAGATCCAAAAGCGATTTTGCAGATATTAGATTGCGAGAGATGTTTTTTGTCACAGCAAAATCAATTAAATCAGGTAGTTTTCTAGGATCTGTAGGCCAGTATGTAGGGCTGCCTGGTGAAACGTAGTCCAGTTTGTTGCATGTTTTAATGAGTGCATTATATAGTTGTCTTCCTTTGGGGGTCACAAGGCGGGATCCCCAGTGCGTGTGCTTGGCGTTGTAATCTCCTGCTGCTATGAATCGCTCCCCAAGCGAATTGTAGAAGTCCATGAATTGGTCTTCGGAGACTGTAAAGCGGGGTGGGCAGTAGACAGCGGCAATGGCAAGGTTGCAGTTGCCCAACTGTAATTTTATCGATGTAGCTTGCAGATGATTTTTAGCAAACCGTTGGTGAAAGTGGTGTTTGACGCGGTCTCTTATTAAGATTCCAGTGCCGCCATGCGCTTTACCATCTGGATGATCTGTGCCATAGAACGTGTATCCCCGTATTTGAAAGTTATATTTGCTGGTGAGATGCGTTTCTGCCAGCAACATAACGTCGATGTGGTTTTCGTTCAGAAATTGAGTTATTTCAGGTTTATGCCGTGAAACACCGTTGGCGTTCCACAGAGTTATTTGAAGGCTAGGCATGGTTTATTTGGACTGCTGAGCTGCAAGCATTTGTAGTAAGATATTTTGGTTTTGCATAAGGGTTTCATGGTGGTTTTCATGAAGGACATAAATTCCATCATATTTTGTTGCAAAGTAATCATCATAGATTCCATGTTACTTTGTGGCTGTCCCATGGCCTGCTGGATGTTATCAATTTTCGGCTTTATGTGAGCTGTGCCTGATCTTAGAGCACTGGCGTAAGAAATTCCGTTGGTGGTAATTGAAGGGCCAAATGATGATCTGGCTGCTTTTGCGAAGAAAACTTCCGGTGTCGTTTGTGATCTCATGTAAGTGTTTTGTGTGTTCAGGGAGCGTGCCGTTGTTGCTCGTTGCATCCGACTTTTCATCGCCTCTGTAGTTAGCTGTGTGGTTTCCTTGGCAGCTTACACACTTTTTAGTGAGAGAGTCTTCCTTGTTGGCAGGGCAGGGTTCGGAGCCGTGGCAGTTTCCACAAGCTACACATACTGACCTGAGGGTGCAGTAAGCCCTGGTATGACCGTATTCCTGGCAGTTTGTGCATTGCAGAGGTCCGGTCCGTTTGTGAGGCTCTTCCACTGTGATCCTACGGTGCAGAAGGTACTGCAACTTGTAGATCGGGTGCACTGCGTTTTTTTTCAAAGTTCTGCTGTCTGGCTCCAGCTCGACCTTGAAGAGTGGTTGCGGCTTCTTGTTTTTGTTCATAATGTTTATAACATTTTTTGCGCAAAAACCGTTTTCTTTAAGGCGTCTGTAATTTCGCAGGGGGTCACATCGGGTTCTATTCCCTTAAGCACAACTTGCAAACCTTTGCAACTTTTCAGCTGGTACGTGTAGTAATTCTTTTTGGCATCGTTTAAGTACTTCGACACTGCTCGGAAATCGTCTTCGGTTTTGGTTTGGTTTAGTTTCGCTTATATTCCCTTTCATAAGCGGAATAACATGAAAGTTATCTTTTCCGACAAGCTCAACTATTTTGTTGACTAGGGCATTCGAGATCTTCTCCCGAATAAAAATAGGTGGGGGCTTTAGTTTCCTTGGGGCTAATTGTTCAGACTCTGTTTCAGGCTCCGCCAGAATGGAAAATCTGTTTTCATCTAATGGCCCGGGATTTACAGGGCCTTTGTTGGAACGATTTATTTTGGGCTTATTGCCGTCCGAGTTTTTTGGGGGTGTTAGCTTGCGCTTGGAGATATTAATGTAGCGATCCATGCCTGTCTGAATGGCCGAACCCGCTTGCAGAATTGTCACTTCTTCTACCGTAGCTTTGTTTTTGCCGTTTGAACCGATTTTTTCACTTGGTTATGTTGTTGCTTTACCCGCAGCACAAGAAGAGGGTGGAGTCGTTATTGCATTGTTGGCGACAGAGACCGTTGTAGTAGTCGTAGTAGTTTCTGTTGTTGTTGCGCTAGGCGGCAGAAGCTCTGTTGGAGTCTTGCATTGCTCACTCCATGGCGTTCGAGCGGTGAAGAGCAGGGCGGGAGAGCAAGAGTTAGCTCTCTGGTTTTCGGCGGTCAGTAAACTTGCACCTTCAAGCACTTTCGGTTCTAGAGTATTACTCGTCACCGTAAAATAGGCGTTGTTACGGGCCAAAGAGAGACGACGTTTGTCTTGTTCTCTCTGAATTTTTTCACGGGTTTCGTCTTGTTGTTTTTGTCGTTGAGTGCGCTGATCCACGTTCTTACTCATTTGTTTATAGTTAGTGCGTAAAGATTAATTATTTAATTAATTAAAACTTTAGTTTACGATATGCGATTTGCATCGCGAAACGCAAAACCTCGCGCTTATTTTTTTTCGAACGTTTTCGACTGATTGGCTAATTGTTTTTCCGGAGCGTTAATAAAACACGTCTGCACGCAGCCGAATTGATTTAGCTCACTCATCATGTTGAATTTGTATTTTCGTTTGATTTTCGTTCTCTCATAAAACATTATTTTTTGAGAGGCAAAACGGCGAAGGAAACAAAAGAAAAATTGGACAAATATTATGGGGCAAATGCTCCGTCAGATTACACCGTGAGTATTGGTTTCGAGAGTTTCGTGGTGGCCGCAACTCCACTACCGATGAAGTCCGCAGCGGCAGTCCTTCCGATGCGGTTACAGAGGACAATGTCAAAAAAATACATTAAATGGTATAGGCTGATCGCAAAGTGAAAGTGCGCGAGTTAGCAAATGCCACAAAGATCAGTACTGAGCGCACACGCCATATTTTGAGCGAGATTCTGCATATGAAAAAGTTATCCTGCCGCTGGGTGCCGTGCATGCTCACTCCGGACGAAAAACTCGAACGCGAGAGCAGTTCGAAAGAGTGTTTGGACTTACTGAAGCGGAATCCGGCGGTCTTTTGGCGTCGATTGGTAACTGTTGATGAAACCTGGATCCACTATTATACACCAGAGAACAGAATGAGTGCCCGGCAATGGACCAAGGCCGGCACGAGTGCTCCCAAGCGGCCGAGGGAGGCTCGATGGGTCGGAAAGGTTATGGCCTCAGTATTTTGGGATTGTCATGGCATACTCTTCGTGGACTACCTTTGTTTTTGCAAGACAATGCACCGACGCACAAGAGCGTAGCAACCACGGCTAAAATAAGTGACTTAGGGCTCCAATTGCTTCGGCATCCACCTTATTCACCCGATTTGGCTCCCTCGGACTATTATCTCTTCCCTCATTAATAAAAAATTGACCTCACGCGAGTAAGTCATCGACGCCGCAGAGGAGTATTTTGCAGACCTTCCGAAAAATTACTTTTCAGATGGGATCAAGAAGTTGAAAAATCACTGGAATAAGTGTATCGAGCTAAAAGGGAACTACACTGAAAAAACAAAAAAAACATTTGAGAAAAAACTATTTTTTCATTCCCAAGGAGGTGACTTTTCACTCCATCTATGTCTTTGAAAATTTCTGGCAGCGCCGCTAATACGGCGTCGTACTGCGAAATTCAATTTAGTGTAGTTTAGGCTTCGCAACTGGCAAGAATAAAATTAATACAGTCCACTCATACCCAACTCAACTCGTTCTTATTTCTGACCATATTGTTGGTCTTTCGATCCGGATTATTGGACAGTTAGTGAAGTGCTTTGATTCTCAGGTTAATTGTTTGCTATGGAACAATTAAAGCCATTGGTGAAAAGCCGTTCCAGGCTCAAGGGCAACATCACACGTTGTCACTCATGGGCTGAGGAAGCGGAATCTGCAACACAGGCACCACGCGCATACAACTTCTCCACGAAGTTTGGAAGGAGTTCAACCAGTTCGGCGATTGCATTGCTCTTCACGAGGAAGTAGAAGGTTACTTTGATCCGAAGATCGATAATGCGATTTACGAAGAAAAGTACCTAAGGGGGAACTCAATTCTCAAGGACAGTGATGCTCTGCAACCGAGTACATCCACAGGCATTGTGAATGGCAGCAACGGTCTGCACTCCAAAGGCGACACAATTGTAAATTTGAGCGACTGGCTTCAAATCAGGCTAATTCGAGCACGCCAGTTCATGTTTGTGGTACAAGTTCGGTACATGCGGTGAATTCCAATCTGAGGGAATTGCGAAAACTTCAAATCAAACGGTTCTCTGGCAACTACACAGAGTGGCCCTCTTTTCAAGACATTTATGAAAGCACAATTCATAACAAGCAACATTTGTCCAACTTGTCCAAAAGTTCCATCACTTAAAAACACTTCTTGTTGATGAGGCTGCCAACTTGATACTGCACTAGCCCAAAAAAAAAAAAATTATTTTTGGAGCAGTTTATGAGCCTACCAACAACTTCAAAGGTGGATGCATCAATTCTACGAATGGTGTCAGACGGATCATCTATCTGGCCCTGGAGAAACTTGATGCCGACACGCGGCGCTGGAGGCACTGTCGAGGAATTTTTCAAATATCTGAATTCTCGTTGCGAGGATTTGGAACTGAGTAAAAGGGAGATTGCGACTGGTAGCAAGACAACAACACATGCAGAAAAACCAAAAAGGGTCACACAATCGATGGTTGTGGTCGAAGGCAGTGGCTGCACCAAATGTAATTCAACAGAACACACTCTGTATAACTGTTAGATGTTCTTGGATATGTCTCGGATGCATAGGCGATCCTTCGTAAAAGAGAAATCACTGTGCTACAACTGATTGCGACCTGGTCATGGGGTCAGCAAGTGCAAGTCGACATACAAATGAAGGCAATACAGGGGAAATCATCACTCCCTTCTACATGTCCAAGCGAATCCACAGGCTATTGGGTCCCAAATAGCAGGGGAGGACGAGCGAAATATAAGAGCGTCCAACAACACTTCGGTGACTCTCGATCATTTCGCCCAAGGAGAGGGCACTCAATCGGTTGTATATGCCCAGGGCACTGCAAAATCTGCACAGGAAACGGAAGTTAAGCGAAGCATATTATCAACTGCCATGGTTTATGTTCAAAATGCAAAAGGTGACCACGTAACATGCCGTCTCTTATTGGACACAGGCTCAGAGCTTTCGTACGTATCCGAGCGTTGCATCCAAACTCTCGGATTGACACGTTCGGCATCACGCATCTTGGTTACGGGAATCTCTTCGGTGAAAGCAGACACGTCAAGGGGATGCAGCACCTTACATATCAAGTCCCGTATCTCCGAGGATCATTTGGTTGTCTACGCCCACGTGCTAGGCAGAATTACTTCTTTGCCGGGACGCCAAAACATCGATGCATCGGCACTCGAGGCATTCAAGAATCTGCAGTTGGCGGATACTGAATTCAACACAAACTCACCTGTTGACATTCAATTGGGAAGCGAACACGTATGGTCACTGTTTACAGGACGAAAGATGTACGACAACAAGGGTAATCTTATCGCCATTTCTTCGGTGTTCGGATGGGTAATTATCTCACTCATCTCATTGAATCCAAGCAACGCTATTGCACTGACTACAACTGTAGACATAGGCGCCACGCTTCAGAAATTGGAACGGGAGGATGATCAAGTGGAGAAAGTCTTTCTCGCCACTCACAGTCCAGTTCCATTCAACACTGAAAACCCCGATTTCGGAGAAACTCTGCATGGAGCGTTCAAACGCTTTAAATCGGTTGAGCGGCGGCAGAACAGTACGCATACTTTATGCGGGAATACACAAATCTGGGGCACATGCGAGAGGTGCCACCTGAGGAAAATCAGTTTTATTACCACACCGCCCAGTGCTGGGTCGGAAGCTACGAGAAGTTTTCGATGGATCTTTTCGTGACGCCAATGCTAAGGCTTTAAATGACACCGTGTTTACAGGTCCCAGTATCCAGCGCGATCTATTCGCTGTGTGCCTTCGATTTCGAATGTAGAAATTTGCATTCTCAGCGGACATCGTAAAAATGTTCCGCCAGATATGGGTCAACGAAAAATACAGAAACTTCCAGAAACTTCCAGAAAATCGTTTGGAGAGAAGATCCATCCGATCCCATTAAGCATTTCCAATTGGGCACAGTAACCTACGAAACTTCATGAGCACCATTCCCGGCGGGGCGATTGCTGGAACAACTTGCCGTCGATCATCAAGAGGAATACCCAAATGCGTCGAAAATCCTGCTGGAGGATTCCTATGTAGATGACGATCTTACTGGGTCAAAAAGTGAGGATTAGCTACTTCACAACCGAAACGAGCTGATTCAGCTGATTTCCCATGCAAACCTTGAATTCAGGAAATGGGTATTTAATACACCATGTATACAAACGGATGACATCGACACACAATCTCCACAAACGTCACCAGTAAAGGTTCTCGGACTGTATTGGCATCCTGAAAAAGACATTCTAACGTACAATGTCGGCCTAGCTGAAAATCCTGATTGCACAAAAAGACAAGCCTTGTCCGACGTCTCGAGGATATTTGATCCTCTCGGACTCTTGGCACCCATTGTAATCCAATTCAAAATCCTTTTCCAAAAGCAATGGCTCTTGAATTTGGATTGGGACGACCTACTCCCAACTAACTGGCGGACAACTGGCTGAAATACAGAGCAGATCTGGACACTCTTCAAACATTTCAACCACCACGATTTGTCGCCAACGACCCGGACAACATCGAACTCCACGGATTTTCGGATGCGTCAACCAAGGCATATGCGGCTGTGGTGTACAGCAGAGTCACAAGTGACGATGGCTCCATCTCGGTATCCATTGTGGCTGCGAAAACAAGGGTGGCTCCACTGAAACAACAATTCTTGCCACGTCTGGAATTTTGCGCAGCACTTCTCCTCAGCCAATTGATTCGCTCGATTACATCTGGATTACGCCACAGAAATATAAATGTTTTTGGCTGGTCCGACTCATCAATTGTGCTCACCTGGTTATCGTATGCGCCAGCCCAACTCAATACATTTGTTGGAAACAGAACCTCGGAAATCCTTGACTTTATTCCAAGGATTGCTTGGCGTCACGTAGATTCCAAACCAAACCCAGCTGACTGTGCGTCCAGGGGACTTACCAGTACCAGTTAAGGTTAAACGACTCACGGTACGGTTTATTTCATACAAACAAACGCATTCATTGAGAAGTCAAATCCAACTGTTTGGCTACACTGGCTGAAGCAACCCAGATTCATCCACTTGATGAATTAACCGAACGAGTGACTTCTTGGATCAAGCTCTTCCACATTGTCGCCTACATGAAGCGGTTTATTCTACATACACGAAACCTATCTCGCAAAAGGGTATCTAGCGCTCTCACATTTGACGTGATTAAGGAGGCAAGGATTCTGTGCATTAAACAAGCACAAGGTTCTTTCAAAGACGATTACCAATTGCTCCTCGGTAAAACCCCTCAAGGAACCGATCACAGCTGATCAAACTGGCACCCATAATCGACGAAAACGATTTGCTGAGGGTAGGAGGACGACTGCACCACTCGCAGTTATCAAACGATGCAAAACACCCAGAATTGCTACCAAAAACAGACCGCATCTCAACGCTGATACTGGAACACGAGCACCGAGTGAACCTCCACCCTGGCGTTTCCGCTCTTTTTGTTATTGTTCGGCAAAAATTCCGGACACGACTGTTTAACTTGCTTTCGTCAACGCTACCACACATCCCAGGAACAAATGGCTGATTTACCCAGCGTACGCATTACACAAGCGCTTTCCCTTAAATATACTGGTTGCGACTATGCAGGTCCAATACTTCTGAAGATTGCAAAGGTTCGGAAGCCACGTATCAGCAAGGGCTACATATGCCTATTTGTTTGCATGGTCACCTCGGCCTGGAACTTGCCACAGATTTGAAGATAGAAACCTTCTTGGCTGCCTTGCGGCGCTTTAAGTGCAGTAAGATCTACAGTTACAATGGCACAAACTTTATTGGAGCTATGAGATCCCTCGACGAGATGCAAGAATTGCTTTCTTCACAAACACACAAGGACACCGTGTCTAGCACACTAGCGGATAATGGTATCCAATGTGTACTTATTCCCCCGAGAGTCCCTCACTGGGGAGTGAAATGGGAGTAGAAAGTTCGTCTTGTTAAGCTGCAACGCTCACCTTTGAACAGATGCGCTCACTTCTTGCTCAAATAAGCACAGTGATAAATTCACGACCCTTGTGCTACACACCGGATACGGAAACCAACTACTTATCACCCGCTCACCTTTTAACTGGGGGACTATTAACAACAGTGCCAGATCCCGATTTGAGTCATATCCCAGTGGGCCGATTAGGATATTGGCAAAGCATCCAGTCTATGCTTCCAGGATTCTGGAGAAAATGGAACATACATATATCTTTTCGATTTCTGGAAACGCCGCTAAGACGGCGTCGTACTGCGAAATTCAATTCAGTGTCAAAAAGGCTTCGCAACTAGCAAGAATAAAATTAATACAGTCCACACATACGTAACTCAACTCGTTCTTATTTCTGACCATAAGTCATTGAGTTCATTTTGTACTTTAATAAAATCATCATGATCTGGAGTTCCACCCAAACATTTCCATACGGTGCCTAACTCGTTTATATTATCTGATTCTATATTTATTATTTCTTTATAAACGCTTAAATTAGTTACGTGGAATAAATCGTTGTACGATTCATAGATAAGAACATCCTTGTTGTCTTTGAACAGACAAAATTTATGGTTCGAGTAATCAGTTATTTCTGAACTGGACAATATTACGATCAATAAAATAGGTATTAATTTATTATTATTATTTATTAATTTTTATTATTATCTTTGTGAATAATTCTGTTTCTACTGTTGATTATTATTTTATTAGCCATAACATCCTTTTATACCTTTAACAAAATTTTACTCAGATGTCTGAATAAAATTTTGAAAAAATTGAAAAGTGTTTTTTCGCTTAAGGGGTTACATCCACTTAGGATTTTGAAAAAATCGATTTTTTTTATTGCATTTTCGTAAAGTATATTTATTTAAGAGTACCCTGAAAAAATTTCAAGGTGATCCGATGAATATTTCCCAAGTTATATTATAATTTACATGCATGTGTCGGAGCGACTGAAAGCGGAACGTCGAAATTGAATGCGTTTTTCTCAAAACTATGATTTTAAAGTCGGTGAGCAAGATTTCTCGAAAACGGCTGAACCGATCGGTCTCAGATTTTAACACAAGCTTCTTAATAATATTGTTTAGTGATCAATCGAAGGTTTTTTTTTTACAATAAATATTTTTCATTTTATAAACAATTGATGTCGTGAATTTTTGTCAAAAATTGATACTTTCGCTTTCTGAAGGCGCCATTTTGTTAAAAATTATTTTTTTGTCTATTCCTTCGATTAATCACAAGATAATGTATTATATTAACGAAAAAATCATTGATTTTTAATTTTAGATAATCCAGTTGAGAAATAACGTGCTCACCGCTAGCTGTCTCGATTCGAAGGAGCTCCAGAAAATATTTTATACAAGGTGTAAAAAAAATAATTTTTATAAATAAACTATGCAAAAATAAAGTTAAAAGTACTCTTTATATGTGCATTAATTTGTGAACTAAAATACTCCATTGTTTTACCAGAAAAAATTCCTAAAATATCGACTTTTTTCGGCTGTCTAACTGGATGTAACCCCTTAAAAAATTCTTTAGGGTCTTAAAAATAACATACCATAATATAGAGTCCGGCAAAAGTGTCTCAGTGTCGCAATTTTTCATTCTGCCGCGATGCCTCACAGGTACTTATCCCAGTACTTAAAACATTAAACGTGTTTTTCTCAAAACCACTTTTTTTGAGACTGCCGGACACATAACTCGAACAAATCTTAACCGATCGATCTGAAATTTTGACAGAATATACAAATATAAAATACCTTTATCTATCGACACACGTAGGATTACTTTGCTTACTTTTTTTTTTATTCGTGAAAATTTTAACTTTTTTTCTTTAGTTGGTATTTGGGCTTCCCCAATTTAATGGGGTGTCTGTTATATTTGTTCTCATTTCAAATTTTACAATTTGTTATGTATTCTTTTAGTTTTGTATATAGATTTGGCCAATAAAATAATCTACTGATTTGTTTATGAATTTCGTCTAGTCGCCTATGAGCTCGATTGTGTGTTTCTTGTATTATAGCTCTATCGAAGTTTTCAACGTCTTGTAGAAATAATCGCGTAAAAAGAAATTTGTTAGTAAAACTATTTTTTAAAGGTACTATAATATGATAAAAATCATAAATATAAGTTCAATAAACTCCAACCGTTGTGTTAGGTGAAAGATACTCCCTTAATATGGTAACTAAGTTCTCAACTGTATCATATTCGATTATGTGTCTTATCTTGTCAAAAATTTTGTATCTTGTATTGTATAACTTCCCGTTGTTAATAACAATTGTTGTTTAAATTGATTAAACGGTTTACGGGTCCCTTGTATTACATTTTCAAAATTACTTTCAGCAGAATGCTGTGTGTCTTGATCTGAGTTTGACTGTTCAGAAACATCTATATCGCTTTTGTATTATTATTTATTTGTATTCGTGATAATGCATCGGCTACAACATTTGTTGTTCCGGGTTTATATATAATATTATTCTTGGTGTAAAACTTTCAATGAACGAATACCATCTTTTCATTTCTACGTTTGGATATTTATCTGAAATTGTGAACGATAAGGATTGATAGACCGTTTGTATTTCTATGCCATTACTCCATATAAATAATTCCTGATCTTTTTTAAAGCCCATACTATAGCTAACAATTATTTTTTATTTGTTGCATAAAATTGGTCCGTTTAATTTAATGTTTTAAAAATAAATATAATTGGATTATTACCTTGTGTTAGTACTGCTCCGACAGCTACGTCTGATGCGTCTGTTGTTAAACGAATTTCTTACTATAATCTGGCTGAATTAATTCAATTTGTGCTATTAGATTGTCTTTCCGCTCGTTGAATGCTTGATTCAGCTGATTCGTCGAACTGTATTGACATTTTTGTAGACATTCTTTTAGAAATCTTTCCATTTTCCCCTCCTAGATATTTTGTTAATGGTTTACCAATTTTTGCATAGTTTCGGAAAAATTTTCTGTAATACACCGTTAGTCCTTGAAAACTTCGCAGTTCTCTAATATTGCGTGGAATCGGTTTTTTTAATTGTGGCAATGTTTTCGGGATCCATTTTAATTACATTACTCATAATGTAAATAATGTAACCTAGAATGCGGCTTCTATTTTAAAGAATTTAGATTTTTCGAGAAAAATTTTCATATTAGATCTTTGTTAAATATTAATTATTTTAATTAAATAAGCGTAGTGTTGTTCAATACTGCTTGCAAAAAATAATAATATCGTCCATATAAACATGGCAAGTTTTTCCTACTTGTTCCCTTAAGATCCATGGCTCTTTGAAAATTTCTGGGTGCGTTCGTTAACCCAAAAGGCATTCGTCAAAATTTGAATTTTCCGTTTTTAATAGAAAATGATGTTTTTTAACATCTGAATCTTTCATTAAAATTTGGTGGAAAACAGATTCCGAATCAATTGTTGAGAAATGTTTAGCATTTCCTAAATGAGCTAATATTACAGACGGGTCTTGCATCGAGTATCTATGTTTTCGTTCAGTTTTTTGTAATCTATTACTAATCTATATTTGCGACTGCCATCTTCATTTTGACCTTTTTTGGGTACCACTAACACTTGTGAATTAGGAGTATAAGGACTTCTACTAGGTCTTATAATATTTTCCTTAAACATTCTATTGGTTTCAGTATTAACGAAATCTGAAACTGATAACGCATAGGGATACTGTTTACTATAAATTGTACTGGCATTTTCTGTGGTTATTTCACTTCGAACATCGGTTCGAAATGGAATTTTTATATTTATTTTTTAGTGTTCTTTTCCGATTATGTCAATTATTTTCTTCTGTAGTACTTTTATTCGATTTGTACTTGACAAATTAATATTGTTCATTTTATTTCGCCTGGACTCATTAGTTCCAATATTTTTTAATTTTTTGTTGACGGATTAATCGACATCGTGGTTTTTAGGTATTTTAGATCCTAAACAAGAAAGGAAAGCTAACTTCGGGCGGAGCCGAATTGGTTGACCAAAAATAAAACCTATAAAAAATCCCAACTTTCTAACTTTAAAAACATCAAAGTTATGGCATTTCCGATCAATCAGTTATATGGCGGCTATAGGATATAGTCGGCTATACTGCGTTTTAATTCGATATGGAATATGGATTGGTCGTGTAAAACTATATATAAAGCCCAATCTAGATAAAATAGCTTGAAAATTTAGAACAGTGCCATGATTGGTTAGAGCGTCGTGGGCTGTTCCCATAATTTTATTTCGTAAAATTGTTAACGGAATAATAGTATATACTGCTGACTCTGAATTTTGCAAAGGCTCATTGCAGTTTTTGCAGCTTCCCGGTTAGGTAATGATTTGATTACTTAAAGAGTGGTTTTACATTTTATATTTGGGTCAACTTCTTGAATTTTATAGTCCTCTACTATGTTTGCATGTGTAGCTAACTTTTCTTCTAAGCCACCTATGTTTTTAATCGATTAATTAATTCCACAGTTAAGTTACTTGCGACCTCATGACTTCCAAAATGATCATTGAGCTCCCATATTGCGCCGTTTGCACTATTTTATTCTAAAAATAAGAGAGAGACCTATAGTCGGGTGCCCCGACTATCAGATACCCGTTACTCAGGTAAAGGGAGTGCGAGGGAGATGGAGATAGAAACTTTGATCACGCATAACTTTTTAACGAATGGTCCGATTTGAAAAATTTCTTCTACATTTCGATAGGTATTGATAAACACAATAAAACTGCATTTTTACTTTTCCGAAATATTTAAATTTTTAAAATCAAATATAAGCGATTGTGGGCGTTAAAGGGGGCGTGGTACCTTTTTGGAACAAACTTGCGCTGCGTAGGAACTCCTAGAATCTACATGCAAAATGCCAATCTTCTAGCTTTTATAGTTTCCGAGATCTCAGCGTTCATACGGACAGACAGACAGACGGACAGACAGACGGACAGACAGACGGACAGACAGACGGACAGACAGACGGACAGACAGACGGACAGACAGACGGACAGACAGACGGACAGACAGACGGACAGACAGACGGACAGACAGACGGACAGACGGACATGGCTAGATCGACTCGGCTAGAGATCCTGAACAAGAATATATATACTTTATAGGGTCGGAAACGCTTCCTTCTAGCTGTTACATACTTTTGAACGAATACAATATACCCTTTTACTCTACGAGTAACGGGTATAAATGTGCATACATTCATCATGATTTAATTTTTCATTCAGGATTTATGGTGTTATGTATATTTATGTATGTGTATACATAAGTATATGATTTAAGCACTTCGCTTTTCATTCAGAAAAGTCATAAAGTAAGTTTGTATTAGTATTGCACTAATGAATTGCCAATATAGATTTCAACTGTAATTCTGTGGGGAAGGGAGAGAGAAATTGAGTACAATTATGATTTATTTCAGTTCTTACAAGTAAAATCCGATAAGTATCTTATCCGAAAAAAACTAATAATTTTATTCGTCCGTCGGTGGGATTCGAACCCAGGTCTCCCGCGCGTGAGTTCAAAGACATTGAATGGAGCCACGGTCACGCGCAAAGAACGCACGGCAAACTAAAGACTATATACTGGGGCGTTTGCGAAGAATATTAGTTTAAAAAGTTTTTAGAACTCGTTCAGCCACAACTGTAAAAGTCAAAACAGTGCCATGACTTCCAAAATGATCATTGAGCTCCCATATTGCGCCGTTTGCACTATTTTATTCTAAAAATTAGAAAAATTGTGCATACATTCATCATGATGTAATTTTTCATTCAGGATTTATGGACTTATGTATATTTATGTATGTGTATACATATGTACGTATATGATTTAAGCACTTCGCTTTTCATTCAGAAAAGTCATAAAGTAAGTTTGTATTAGTATTGCACTAATGAATTGCCAATATAGATTTCAACTGTAATTCTGTGGGGAAGGGAGAGAGAAATTGAGTACAATTATGATTTATTTCAGTTCTTACAAGTAAAATCCGATAAGTATCTTATCCGAAAAACTAATAATTTTATTCGTCCGTCGGTGGGATTCGAACCCAGGTCTCCCGCGCGTGAGTTCAAAGACATTGAATGGAGCCACGGTCACGCGCGAAGAACGCCCGGCAAACCAAAGACTATATACTGGGGCGTTTGCAAAGAATATTAGTTTAAAAAAGTTTTTTTTTTTATTTAAAATAAATTTTCTAAGATGATATTTCATATGACAACAAATATTTTAATTACTCTTCAATAAAGGGTAAAACCTTTGGTCGTTCTAAGCATTTCTTCTCTTCTGTGTTTATAACACAAGTAAAAATAAAGAAAAAAAGAAAGATGTCGGCAGCTGAAATTGAACTTGCGGTGCTTAGATTTCTGGTCAGACGTTCTAAACCCTAGGCTACTCGGACAGGGTTAGAACAATTTTATGACCAGGGTGTGATATTGTAGAAAATGTTTCCTATGTTATAGAAAATATTTCTATATTTTGGGACTAATTTTTATTTTTTAGAAAATATTTCTATATTTAAGAAAATATTATATTTCTATATTTAAGAAAGCGCTTCTATTTTTTAGGGTTATCGAATTTTTATGGTTAATTTGAGAAAATTTTTCTATTTTTTAGGGTAAATAATTTTTTAGGACAAAATTCCTAATTTTAAGAAAAAAAATTCTAAAGACAAGTACCATTTTTACTAAAATATAGGAATTCTTTCTTGGATTTAAGGCGAGTTTAGTTTATTGCGACAATTTCTACATTTGAGAAACACTTTCTTGATTCAAGAAAAGTTTTCTTGTTTTAAGAAAAAAATTAATTGAAAATAGAAATCTTTTCTTGGATTTAGAAAAAAATAAAGTTTTATGGCGAATTTCTAAAATTTAGAGTTAATTTTGCTATGAGTGCAGGCAGGAATTCCGTCACATCAATTTGGGTTTCGTGAAAAGCACGGAACAACTGAGCAGGTCAACCGGATAACATCCAAAATTCGGAACGCGTTCGAAAAAGGAGAGTACGGTACTGCCATATTTTTAGATGTCTCTCAAGCATTTGATAGTGGCTATAAGGTCTAGTGTACAAGATCAAGACAATGCTCCCCTACAACACCCACAAGCTTTAAGAGTCTTACCTCTACGACAGAAATTTTGCTGTGAGATGCAACACTGCTATAATTGACAATTTCAGTATTGGAGCTGGAGTTCCTCAAGGTAGCGTGCTTGGGCCAACATTATATGTCCTCTACACAGCAGACATCCCAACAAGTACACATCTACATTTGCTGATGATACAGCTATTCTCAGCCGCTCAAAATGTCCGATGCAAACAACTGCGCAGCTAGCTCTTCATCTGGTCGATGTTCAAAAGTGGCTATTAGATAAAACTAACAAGAACCACCGAACCGCGTAGACGTGTCTTTTTGCTCGCCCTGCTGAAAGACTTCCAAAAATCTACAAAGTGACCACCAAAACTAAGAAAAATAGCGAAAAGACGCTGGCAGCAATGCCATATTCCAAGGTCAACATCTCCTTGTGATTAAAACTAAATTTAAAACCGATCTAGCTAATCAAATCAATTAAAAATGTCGAACGCAAATAAAATATTAACAAGTGCAACCGGTAAAGCCACGAAGCCAAGTCGCGATCGGCAACAAATACAACTAGACGAACGACGGCTGTCTTCTGCACGGAACAATGCTTACATTTCAATTGACTCATCGGAGGCAACAACAAAATTAACGTCACTGACCGCTACCGAAAGAGCCCGCTCACTGTCACCAGCGATTTTATGCTCAAGCAGCGCTGCCGTTACTCAGTCGTGGAGTTCACAATGCCCGTCACCTCTCTCTCTCATCGATGCACCGACTACTTCGGCTTGTGCGCCCACCAGCACTGTACCCTCTCTTACTACAGCAACGTCAACGACAACAACAACTTTAACGTCTGCGGCTACCCAGTGGCCTATCTCAACACCACAAGTAAAACTTTGCTCTACTGACCCTCTTACGAATAATACTCTCGTACAGACGGGGATCGATCGGTATGTACAAATAAAAAGAAAGCTTAGTCCACAAAAAAACGTAAACTCAAATTGGCCAAAAGTACCAAAAACTTTAGGCAACACACGAACATCCGAAAACAGATTTGCCATACTTGGCGAGACCGAAGAAGACAAGGGTCAGGCGCCTCAAGTCATGAAAGCTGTAAAGCCACCGCCAATATATATTAGGAAACACAACAGTGTCGATCTGATTAATAAGCTTAAACAAGTAATCGGGCCTAACCACTTCTATATCAATACCCTAAAAAGAGGAAACATATTAGAAACAAAACTCCAGGTTAACAACGAAGACAACTTCCGTTCTGTAACAAGATATCTCGACAATGAGCTTATAAATTACTACACTTACCAACTAAAAAGTAAGAAAGGCCTACAAGTTGTACTTAAAGGTATAGAATCGACTGTTGCGGTAGCAGAAATAGCTGAAGGCCTCACGGAAAATGGCTTCGACGTTAAGCACATCGTAAACATAGTGAACAGGGATAAAATTCCCCAACCACTGTTTAAGATTGAGCTGGCCCCAGAGACGAAACCTCTAAAGAAAAATGCAGTGCATCCTATTTACAATCTGCAATATCTCCTTCACCGAAGAATCACCGTAGAGGAACCGCATAAGCGGAACGGCCCCGTACAGTGTACAAACTGCCAGGAGTTCGGGCATACAAGAACCTACTGCACCCTGCGTCCAGTTTGTGTCGCCTGTGGAGATTTGCATTGCATTGAAGCATGCCTGGGAAACAAAGAAGACCCTACTCTGAGGAAATGCAGTAATTGTGGGGGAAATCATACTGCCAACTACCGGGGCTGTCCCGTCTACAAAGAACTCAAGAGCCGCCTAAATCAGAGACGCAGTAATCCACTCGCGGCTCAACACTCTGCCCAACCAAACATCTTCACCCCATCAACAACCACTCCTGGTGTCTCCTTTGCCAACGCACTCCGCTACCCTGGAATCTCACAAACATCTACCGCCCAACCTGCAGCATTGCGTCCACAGCCACCCATATCAAACCTAAATGATTTTCCGCTCTTAAGCCAAAATGGCCAAACAACAAGTCAACCTTCTACGCAGCAAAACCAAACTCTTCCCCCACAAACACTTAGCGGTCTAGAATCTACACTAGCTACTCTTGCAAACGTCATGATGACGATTCAAAGTTCCCTTCAAGAACTACTGCGAAACCAGAGCCTTCTAATGGAACTGCTGATCAAACAAAAGTCTGTATAAATGGACTCCTTAAGAATATGCTTCTGGAACGCAAACGGCGTTTCCCGGCACAAAAACGAACTCCTACAGTTCCTAAACAGCCACAATATCGATATCATGCTACTTTCTGAAACCCATCTAACTAATAAAAACTACTTCCATATCATCGGATATATATTCCACGCGACCAACCACCCGGACGGTAAAGCACACGGAGGTACCGGTATACTCATAAAACAACGCATAAAACATCATCCCTTGGAGACATTCGCTACTAACTACCTGCAGGCCACATCCCTACGTATAAACCTAATTGGCGGCCCACTTACCCTATCCGCCATATATTGCCCCCCACGCTTCAGTATTGCAGAAAATGAGTTTATGAATTTCTACAACTCACTAGGACGCTGCTTTATAGCTGCCGGTGATTATAACGCAAAGCATCCCCACTGGGGATCTCGTCTTATCAACCCCAAAGGCCGCCAATTATACAACGCTATTATCACTCCTGGTAATGCGCTTGACTTTGTCTCACCAGCTAGGCCTACATACTGGCCCACAGATCCAAATAAACAACCTGACATTATCGATTTCGCTGTTATTAGAAGAGTCTCGCACAGGCTGATAAACATAAAAACCTTAGAAGAGCTTACATCGGACCATTCGCCAGTTCTCCTCTGTCTATCTGAACAGCCGCAGCTTCTGGAACGCCCCCAACATCTAACATCAAACAAAACAAACTGGCTGAAGTACAAAAAATATGTAAGTGCACACATCGAACTTGATCCTGAAATTTCCTCTGAATCTGACATTGACAAGTCGCTTAAACACCTCACGGACGTAATGTCCTCTGCCGCCAAACATTCTACGCCAGAACCCTCATCCACAAACCCGCTAAGAACTGGACGCTCAAGTATCCAGATCGAGTCTCTCCTACTTGAAAAACGTAGACTTCGCAGAGACTGGCAGACTCATCGGTCCCCAGCTACTAAGAAAAGACTTAATGAAGCATCTCGAAAATTGTCGAAGGCCCTCTCTACCGAAAAGAACCAGGCCCAACGGGCCTACATTGCGAAACTATCCCCGACGGGTAATAAATTCCCACTATGGAGAGCGCACCCAAACATGCAGCCACCAATAGATCCCGATTGGCCAATTCGATCACAAACAGGTGCCTGGGCGCGCAGTGACGAAGAAAGAGCTAACACCTTTGCCCATCACTTGGAAAACGTCTTCAAGCCCCACCCGCCATCCAACCAATTCACTCTACCGAATGTCTCGCTAGCGTCGCCGTCCTCCCCAGTTACCCTTGAAACCAGCACAATACTTAAGGCTATTAAAGAACACATAAACCCAAAAAAGGCTCCTGGTCACGATTTTATTTCTCCAAAAATGATAATTGAATTACCTGCATGCGCAGTCAGATGCATCGCATTTATATTTAACTCAATATTGAAATGGGGCTACTTTCCTGACCAATGGAAAAAGTCTGTCATTACAATGATCCCGAAGCCAGGAAAAGACAAATCCCAGCCTTCCTCGTACCGGCCCATCAGTCTGCTCCCATGTCTATCAAAGCTATTTGAAAAACTGCTTCTTGTTCATCTAGTAACACATCTTCAAAACAACAGAACGATCCCTCTGCACCAATTCGGATTTAGGGAAAAGCATGGAACTATCGAACAGGTAAACCGCTTAACATCTGAAATTCGCACGGCTTTCGAACACAAGCAATATTGCAGTGCCTTATTTCTGGACGTATCACAGGCATTTGATCGCGTCTGGATCGACGGTCTGGTATACAAAATCAAAACCCTCCTACCGGAAAACACTCACAAGTTGCTTGAGTCATACCTCAGAAACAGAGTTTTCACCGTGAGATGTAAAACCTTTACTTCAACCATCCGTAACATCGAAGCTGGAGTACCCCAAGGAAGTGTGCTTGGACCAATCTTGTACATCCTTTACACGGCAGACATTCCAACAAGCCGCCAGACCCTCATCTCAACCTTTGCTGACGACACTGCCATTGTCAGCCGCTCGAAATGCCCAAAAACAGCTACAGCCCATTTAAAAGAACACCTGGTAGCTGTAGAAAAATGGCTCGCAGACTGGCGTATCAAAGTCAATGAGCAAAAGTGTAAGCACATTACATTTACACTAAACTTGTCGAAATGCCCACCACTGACGCTAAACAACAAGCCGGTTCCACAAGCAGACGAAGTCACCTATCTCGGCATACACCTAGACAGGAGGCTTACCTGGAGAAAGCATATAGAAGCAAAGAAGACCCATTTAAAACTAAAGGCCAGCAGCCTTCACTGGCTCATGAACTACCGCTCCCCCCTTCCACTCGAATATAAAGTACTACTGTATAACTCGTGCTTAAAGCCGATCTGGACCTACGGTTCCGAGCTCTGGGGAAACGCAAGCAGCAGCAATATAGAAATTATTCAAAGAGTACAATCAAAGACCCTACGAACAATAACTGGAGCCCCCTGGTACATCCGCAATGCAAACATCCAGAGAGACCTGGATATAAATCCCGTAAAAGAAGAAATTGTTTCCAGAAAAATTAAATATGAAGCCAGATTATCAAATCACCCAAACCTGCTTGCCAGACAACTCAACCGGCTAAGCTATCATTCCCGTCTACAGCGGAATGATTTCCCATCCCTTTTTCAATAACATAAGTTAACGTAACATAGATTAAGATTTGAAAACTTATTGTTAGTCTCTTAAGTAATAGAGAAGATCCAATAAATAAGAATAAAGTATAAAAAAAAAAAAAAAAAAAAAAAGATAGGCGAATTAAAGTAAATGAACAAAAATGCAAGCACGTTACGTTCACCCTGAACAGGCAAAACTGCTCGCAAGAAAACGAAGTAACATATCTACGAGTACACCTCGACAGAAGACTCACATGGCGCAGACACATTGAAGCCAAAAGAATACACCTAAAGCTAAAAGCCTTCATTGGCTTATCAGCGCTTGGTCTCCCCTTAGCCTTGAATATAAAATCCTGCTGCATAACTCGGTACTAAGACCTATATGGATGTACGGCACTCAGTTATGGGGGAATGCCAGCAATAGCAATATTGACATAGTCCAGCGAGCTCAGTCGAAGATCTTGAGAACAATCACCGGGGCACCGTGGTACGTTCGCAACGAAAACATACATCGCGACTTAAACATTCTACCAGTCAAAGAAGTGATCGCAGAATAGAAGGAAAAGTACTTTAACAAGCTATCGTTGCACCCTAACCACCTGGCGAGAGGTCTTACAAGGATGATTAATCAATCACGCCTTCGTCGCAATGACTTACCCACCCAGCGACCGACTTAAGGGACGCGCAACCTGAATGCAGTCTTATTATACAGTTAGTTAAATTTTAATGTAAAGATTCGTAAACTTATTGTTAGTCTCAAAATTAAGAGAAGATTCAATAAATAAAAGCAAAGTTTATAATACCTCCTACTTATAATACCGCCCCAGACCTCTCATCACTGGATATTACGGCTTATATCCGTAACAAAATCCAAGTTGATGATTTGAAGGTCGAACAATTTAAATTTTCTTATGCTAGGAAAGTATCATCATTTAAGATTGGTATTCCTTGTGCTCTTTTTGCATCTGTGTGTTCCACCAGTTTCTGGCCCGAGGGCATATTTGTAAAAGAGTACGAAGCTAAGAGAAAAAAGAATAGTTCAGGGGAAATGGAAAACACCATTAAAGAACCATCCCCAGCGCCCTCCACATCCTCCTCTGTCCCAAAAAACTAGCCTCCTCTTTTCTTCTTTGCTATCAGAATACAAGAGGCTTACTTAGTAAGCTGACTAAATTGTATTCGGATAGTTTTTCTTTCCCATATAATATTATGGTATGTACAGAGACCTGGTTAAGGCCGGATATTCTTAGCTCCGAAATTCTCCCGGGTAAGTACACAATTTATAGGCTTGATCGTCAGTCCAGACGGGGAGGTGGAGTCCTGATTGCTGTCGACTCCACCTTTTCGTCTGAATTACTAACTTTCGAAGAATTTTATGACATCGAACTCCTAGGTATAAAATTATCGTTTCCCGGTAGTTTTGAATATATTACTTGTTCATATATCCCACCATCATCTGAGTTCCCTATTTACGCAAATCACCTTTCCGTTATTCAGTCCATTTCCAAAAAACTGTCGGATCGAGATCAGTTAATTGTATTAGGTGATTTTAATATACCTAGTGCGACATGGTCTCCTGACGAAAACTCTAACATTTTACTTCCTTTGGCGCAGCATGACTTTATTGACGGCTTGCTTGACATTGCGCTATCCCAAGTGAACCATGTTAAGAACTCCTTAGGACGTTTACTGGACTTGTGTTTTGTTTCAAATTCAGAAGGCGTTTGCCTATCAAGAACGTCACCACTTACACAACCGGAAGATCCTTATCATCCAACTCTAGAGCTGACTGTAGACGCAAGAACAGAGCTGAATAAAAAATCCGAAAAGTCGGTTAAACGAATCCGCTGCTTTCGTAAGGCAAACTTTCATCTTTTAAATACTTTTATATCCGGCTATGACTGGTCCGAATTTTATTCATGCACTAACGTGGCTAAGGCCGTTAATATCTTTTATAATGCATTGAATTCCTTCTTTTATCTGTGTGTTCCGTTATACTATCCGTCAATTTCAAATAAACCTCCATGGTTTAATAAAGAGTTGTCACACCTAAAAAATATTAAGTCCAGACTTTTCAATAAATTTAAAATGTGCGGTTCACAATCTGCCTTCTCTCGGTACCTAAGGGCTCGGTCAAATTTTATCGTGCTTAACGCCCGGTGTTATAAAAACTATTTGACTCGTTGTAGGGTCCAATTTTCACAAGATCCAAAACAGTTTTATAATTTTGTTAACACTAAGCGTAAATCCGCCTGTTACCCTGCATCACTATCATTCAAAAACTCTACGGCAAATTCTGATCAGGCAATTGCCGATCTATTTGCCCAGTTTTTCCAGACAACATATTCTGTTTCATCCCGTCCAAATCCGTCTTATTCAAATGACATACCCAAGTCGAACTTGATTTTTGTCCGAGGTTAGGCGAAAGCTCCCTTCTTTTGGATCTTCATAAAGTTAAGCCTGTCTATTCACCGGGTCCGGACGGAGTTCCAGGCTGCGTGCTGAGGTACTGTGCTGAAACTCTGTGTAGACCTCTGTACAAATTGTTTACCTTGTCTTTAAAAACATCTCATTTCCCACTTATTTGGAAGGAGTCATTTGTCATTCCCCTTCATAAGAAAGGAAATAAATGCAATACAAGTAATTACAGAGGCATATCCAAATTATCCGCCATCCCAAAGCTTTTCGAAAACACAATTACACCCCATTTGCAACATCTTTGTAGATCGATTATATCTCCATGTCAACATGGATTTATAAGGCGAAGATCTACGACGACAAACCTCTTGGAGCTAACGTCTTTTGTAATAAATGGCTTTAGAAAGAACATGCAGACTGACGTAGTTTACACTGATTTTAGTAAAGCGTTTGATTCAGTAAATCAATCGCTTCTTGTATTAAAGCTAGACTTATTAGGGTTTCCATGTGATCTTCTAACATGGATCTCAAGTTATCTGAGTGGTAGGACTCAACGAGTCCTCTTTAAAAACTCGATCTCTGATTTGATCCGAGTTACTTCAGGCGTCCCACAAGGAAGCCACCTTGGCCCACTTCTTTTTACTTTATTTATAAACGATCTCCCTCTAGTCTTGACAAAGTCGCGTGTCCTTATGTACGCAGATGACGTTAAGTTATGCCTGCAATATAACGAAATTTCTAGCAGTTCAGACTTACAATCTGACCTAAACGCTTTTCAAACATGGTGTTGTGAAAATCTTTTGGATTTAAATAGCGCTAAGTGCAAAGTAATGACATTTTTTCGGGTGAACCCACAATATGCAACGTATACGCTGGGTGGTTGCGCGTTGTCTAGAATTACGCATGTCGATGACCTTGGCGTCCTCCTTGACCCTAAACTTAAGTTTTGTGACCATATTACTTCTATGGTGAATAAAGCCAGGGGAGTACTTGGATTTATTAAAAGGTGGTCAAAGGAATTCGATGATCCCTATGTTACAAAGACTCTCTTCATTTCACTAGTCCGTCCAATCCTGGAGTACTGTTCTGCAGTTTGGAGTCCTCAGTATGGTGTACATATAGACCGGATAGAGTCTGTGCAAAAGAACTTTTTATTATTTGCTCTACGGGGCCTTAACTGGAATGCAAGCCTTATTTTACCATCCTACTCTAGTAGACTTCTCCTAATTAATCTACCATCCTTAGTAAACCGTAGAACGATGCTTGGCACAACTTTTATCTATAAACTTATTCACGGGGATGTGGAGAGTCCCGAGTTACTGGGTCGCATAAGCTTCTCCGTGCCTAATAGAATTACCAGGAACTATGTTCCTCTTACATTAAATATTTGTAGATCTAACTTTGATATGCATGAACCGTTTAGAGTACTGTGTAACGACTATAATAGACTATACCACATTATTTCTACTACCGACTCTTTGCCAAGCCTAAAATCATTAATTTTATCTTACCTAGCACAAAATTAGTATTAGTATTAGTCTCGTACGTATTTGTAATCTTAGTCTGTCCGCTTCTACATTGTGCTTTTAACTTCTCGCGATCTCGTTTTTGCGCCTATTAGGCTCCGCGCGTAACAAGCACTGCTTGGTGTCGTAAGGGCCACTTGTTTGCGCTGATCATAGTGCATCAACGTCCGAATTAAATACAAAAAAAATTACTGGCTGTGGCTAGGCCACCTGCAGAAAAATTAGTTGAACCTCCAGTTGCCATTGTTAAATTTAATTCACCGAAACTATCTATTAAATTTTCCAGATTGTTTCTTTTAATTCTCAGTGTTTTGTTGTCTTAAGTTTATTTTTTTAAAAAGATCTTATTTAAAATAAAATTATAATTATCCTCACGATACTGTCCGATGGGCTCCTCTACCAGTTTAATCGATGTTTTTCTTGTTGTCGATTTTTTTGTAAATTTTTGTTTTATAGATATTTTTGTATTAAATTGTTTTTTCCGATGATGGTCTTTTTTGACCATTTTTATACCCTTGCAGAGGGTATTAAAATTTTGGTCAAAAGTGTGCAACGCAGTAAAGGAGACATCTCCGACCCTATAAAGTATATGTCGGAGAGCAAGTATGTACATGTTCTTCGTAAAGGAGACATCTCCGACCCTATAAAGTATATGTCGGAGAGCAAGTATGTACATGTTCTTCGTAGGTCAGTGTGTGTTCGCTGCGTAAGTGCATTTCCTAGAACGTCATTTAAAGTAGGCGACGCATTGGCGAGACATATTTTGGAACTTTGGATTGTAAATGGGCAGTTAGCGGGAAAGAAGCATAGTAGCGGAAATTGAGTGTCTGCTACTGAGTGAGGTCTGATCGTATTTCGCGAACTGAGTGAGAACAGAGGCAGGAGCAAAGAAGGAATTGGTAAAATTGAGCTCTGCGTTCTCGAAGGTCAGTTCGATTGGCGGCATAGAGACGAGCAAAACTTGCTGTGCTTTGAAAATTAAATAAAAATGAATCCGTCACCAAACGAGCCCCCGATATCAGAAGTGGGATCGGCTGAGCCTAGAGTTCAAAATTCAAATCAGATCCTCGCAGCTGTTGAAGCATAGAACCGGAATCTAATGGACATTATCAAATCCATGCAGAATCCAAGGCCGGTAGCAGGTTCAAGGCCTGTACATGTTGCTTTGCCGAAATTTAATCCTGACTGTGCGGGAGCAGGCGATGTTTTAAGTGCATCGAACTGGGAAATTACGTTAGTTCATGTCCTAAAATCCGGACCAGCGGAAATGAGATCTTCTTCGAGAAGCGTGTGGACATTTGCATTGTTGCCTGCCCAAGGGAATAATAAAAGTATCCGGTGAGTCAATTCCATTTTGCTTCGACTCAGGAGCTGAATGTTCGTTGGTCAAGAAAAGTGTTGCAGACAAGTTTAAAGGAAAGCGACTTAACATGATGTTTTGATTGTGGCCGAAAATAAGCACGAAGCTTTAGATCGTGCTTTAGATTGTGATAGAAACCTTGAGCAAGGCTGGATTTTCATTCAGTGTTCCTTTCTTAAAACTAGGATAGAATATCTTGGGTTTGAAGTGAGCAAAGGACAGATTCACCCCAATCCACGCAAAATTCAAGCACTGACAGAATTGCCACCCCCAAAAACTGTTACGCAATTAAGACAATTTATAGGGCTAGCATCTTACTTTCAGCAGTTTGTACTAAAATTTTCAGAGACCTTAAAACACTGTATTCGCTCACTTCAAAGAAAAACTCAGCCCATGTTGTTGAGTATTTTAGTAAATTCACGTCACCTGCTGAATCAAAATACCACTCATAGGAGCTTGAGATTTTGACAGTCGTCAATGCCATTAAACATTTTCGTCATTATTTACAGGGGCGTAAATTTGTCGTATTTACTGATTGCAATTCGCTAAAAGCTAGTCGAACAAAATCGGACATTTCACCAAGGGTGCATTGATGGTGGGCTTTTCTACAGTCGTTTGATTTTGACATTCAGTACACGAGAGGTGAAAGAATGGCACACGTAGATTTTTTATCTAGGAATCCGATGATTAAAGAATGCAAGAGCGTAGAGAAAATTGTTGAAAAGCGAATCGAATTCACTGAGGTAACTGACAATTTGATAGTTTCTGAGCAACAACGTGACCCTGAAATAGCAGATTTATTAGCTAAGCTTACAAATAACGAATTGCCGGAAAATTTAAATAAAACATATGAATTGAGAAAAGGCGTTTTATATCGAAAAATACAAAGGAATGGCAAAAACAAGTGTTTACCTGTAATACCTAGGGCATTTAGATGGGCAGTGATTAATCACCTCCACGAATCTATAATGCATTTAGGTTGGAAAAAAACCTTGGATAAAGTATATGGGTTTTATTGGTTTAAAAATATGTCGAAGTACGTTCGAAGGTTTGTCGAAAACTCAATTACCTGTAATCTAGCCAAGCCACCGGTTGGGAAAATTCAGGTGGAATTACTTCCGATTAATAAGGTCGCAATTCCGTGGCATACTGTGCACATAGATATTACAGGAAAGTTGAGTGGAAAGAACGATCTAAAGGAGTATGTAATTGTTTTGGTGGATGCGTTCACAAAATTTGTTTATTTTCATCATACCTTAAGCATTGACACAGAATGTTCCATTAAAGCCGTCGTGTGTTTGTTTGTTGTGTTTGTTCTTCCCAAAAAATTGAGCTTCACTTAATTGCACAGGCGCGAGTAGGACAAATGGCCAGGTAGAACGTATTATGAGCACACTTAAAAGTATGTTGACCGCTGTCGAAACCAGTGAGAGATCGTTGCAAGATGCATTGGCCGAAGTAGAGTTGGCAATGAATTCCACAGCTAATCGAGTCACCAAGGTCAGCCCATTGCTTATCGGTAGGGAAGCTATCGGCCTATTGCCAATAGGTGAAGAAGAGGATAATTTGATTAAAAGAGAATCCGTAAGAAAACAAGCTAAGGAAAATATGGAAGTTAATGCTCGGTACGACAAAAGTAGATTTGATGAGAAATTAATTAAATTTAACGTTGGAGACCATGTATTGTTGAAAAACAAAGAGCGACACCAGACAAAACTTGACCCAAAATTTAAAGGTCCGTTTGAAATCATTGAGTTCCTAGATGGAGATAGCTATGTTTTAAAATCATTAACAAGTAAGAGAACATATAAGTATGCGCATGAATTTTTGAGAGCATTGCCAAATAGACAAATAAGTGAAGAAGTTGATGAAGAATTCGACGACTCAAAAGTAGCTGAGTCTGATTCCCAAGTGGGGAATGAAGATATGGATGGCACTGTAGGTGCTTTGGAATCCCAAGAGGGGGTCGGTGGTGACCGCACCATAGCAGAAGGACATGCTATGGCGGGGGTCAGTGGTGACCGCACCATAAGAGAAGGACTTGCTATGGCGGCGGTCGGTAATTTGGTGTGAATGAAAATGCACAAGTTTATGAAGTTCATAAGTAAGTATGAATTGTTAAATATGGTTAAGAAAGAAAAGTAATGTAAAGAATGTTATCAAGAAACTTATTCGTTTATGTTGGTCTAAATGCCTCAAATTATGTGAAGAAATTTTAATGAAAAGAATAAAAATGAAAGAAGCATAGTAGCGGAAATTGAATGTCTGCTACTGAGTGACGTCTGATCGTATTTCGCGAACTGAGTGAGAACAGAGGCAGGAGCAAAGAAGGAATTGGTAAAATTGAGCTCTGCGTTCTCGGAGGTCAGTTCGATTGGCGGCATAGAGACGAGCAGAACTTGCTGTGCTTTGAAAATTAAATAAAAACGAGGACGGAAGCTAACTTCGGCAAGCCGAAGTTTTTATACCCTTGCAGACTTTGCCGAAATTGCTAAAGTGAAAAAGTAGCGAAAGAAATAAGGTATACATAAGTAAACTAGATTTGCATCGTTTCAAGTCAATTGCTTTTATACTGCAAAAATGTCATATACAAATAGAAAAAAAGGGATACTTTCGCAGCCTTTAACAATTTTTCCTATCTCCTTTAAGATATAGACTTCCGAGCGGCAAGCGCTTTTACCCTAATCAAGATATGCGTAAATAAATAAGAATTGGAAAAATTTATGTTAGTAGCTTACACACTGCGCGAAATATTCTGATAATCATCAAATTTGGACCGATTTCACCCTATTGTTCCTATGGGAGCTATAGTATAATAATGTATGCATAAAAAAATAAGATTTGGAAAGATTCATGTCAATAGCTTGTATAGTGCTCGAAATATCCTAAAAATCATTAAATTTTAACCGATTTTACCCTTTTGTTCCTATGGGAGCTATAGGATATAGATGTCCGATCGTCACGCGCTTTTCCCCTGATCAAGGTATGCATAAAAAAATACGATTTGGAAAGATTCATGTCAATAGCTTTTACACTGCGCGAAATATCACCAATTCTTGCAAGATATATCCGATTGTTCCTATGGGAGCTATAGGATATAGACATCCGATCGGGGCGATTTTCAAACTTGATCTGCGTACACATGTTTTAGGACGAGTGTGAAAGTTTCAGATCGCTAGCTTTTAAACTGAGCTCGCAAACGGTATTGAAACAGACGGACAGACGGACATGGCTATATCGACTCCCCTATTGATCCTGATCAAGAATATATATGCTTTATAGGGTCGGAATCGTCTCCTTCACTGCGTTACAAACTTCTGACCAAAATTATAATACCCTCTGCAAGGGTATTAAACGAGCCCCCGATATATTATATATATATTGGCATAATGCCATAACTTTGGTGTTTGTCAAGTTAGGAAGTTGGGATTTTCTATGGGTTTTATTTTTGGCCAATCAATCCGACCTACCAAATTTCATAAAGGTCGGCCGACTATATCCTACAGCTGTTATATAACTGAACGATCGGAAATGCCATAACTTTGGTGTTTGTAAAGTTAGGAAGTTGGGATTTTTTACGGGTTTTATTTTTGGCCAATCAATCCGACCTACCCAATTTCATAAGGATCGGCCGACTATATCCCTTAGCCGCCATATAACTCAACGATCGGAAATGCCATAACTTTGGTGTTTTTAAAGTTAAGAAGTTGTGATTTTTTATGAGTATTAAGAATGCATAATAGGAATAGTTTTGGCGAAAATAATTTACAGAATAGTCTGCAAGGGTATATCAACTTCGGCTCCGCCCGAAGCTAGCTTTTCTTTCTTGTTTTTATATTTATATTGGCAGAGCACTGAATTTATTGTTACGATCATTTTTTTTTAATTTGAGGTTCAAGGGGATTATTTCATTAATTTCCACCTTAGTTTTTTATCAACACAAACTTTTTTTTTTTAGCGGTTGTATCGAGTTTAAGGGGATTATTACATTTATTAATTTCCACCTTATTTTTATCAACGTAAGGTTTATATTTTCCATTTTTATAATTCCATTTTCCGCTTAAAACTCTTTTAGCATTTATTTTAAAGCCGTGTTTTAGAATTTTTTATCGCACGGCCACACGTTGGGCGCCAATCAACTTTCTCACTAGTGAATTTGTTAAACAAATTTATTATTATTTTTTATAACCACTAATTCACTATTACATTTTTCAATAGATCGAACTTATTTTATTCACTGCTCTTTAACTTTCACTTGATTTATTTAACTGCTCGATTCGGATCTCAAAAACGGACTCCCTTCTTAATTCTAACATCTTATCCAAGAAATCTCGGCCAGAAGCTTTTCTTTCTTAGGGTTCTAGAACTTTTGATTTTTGTTTAAAATAAAAGCTTATGCTGAAACTGTCGCATCTCGTTGTGAAATGAAATTATGCTGACCGATGCGATTTTGATTGAAAATCGGAACGCAATATGCTTAAATTTAGAATGCAATAATTTGGGCTTCGAACGTAAGAGTTTGGGCTTTGAATGGAAGCTTGTGTTTACTTTACGATTGGTTTATTTATCTTAGCAGGACGGTCAAGCGCGGCCCTCGAAGTTAATGGAAAATACAAAGGCAGAGTATTAAACAAAGACAAAGGCAATGTTGAATGTTGAATTGCAAGGCAGTATAACGGAGATTGAATTTTTTATTTTTTAAACTTTATTCTTATTTATTGGATCTTCTCTATTACTTAAGAGACTAACAATCAGTTTTCAAATCTTAATCTATGTTACGTTAATTTATGTTATTGAAAAGGGATGGGAAATCATTCCGCTGTAGACGGGAATGATAGCTTAGCCGGTTGAGTTGTCTGGCTTGCAGGTTTGGGTGATTTGATAGTCTGGCTTCATATTTAAATTTTTTTGGAAACAATTTCTTCTTTTACGGGATTTATATCCAGGTCTCTCTGAATGTTTGCGTTGCGGATGTACCAGGGGTCTCCAGTTATTGTTCGTAGGGTCTTTGTTTGTACTCTTTGAATAATTTCCATGTTGCTGCTGCTTGCGTTTCCCCAGAGCTCGGAACCATAGGTCCAGATCGGCTTTAAGCACGAGTTATACAGTAGTACTTTATATTCGAGTAGAAGGGGAGAGCGGTAGTTCATGAGCCAGTGAAGGCTGCTGGTCTTTAGTTTTAAATGGGTCTTCTTTGCTTCTACATTCTAAATTTAAGCATATTGCGTTCCGATTTTCAATCAAAATCGCATCGGTCAGCATAATTTCATTTCACAACGAGATGCGACAGTTTCAGCATAAGCTTTTATTTTAAACAAAAATCAAAAGTTCTAGAACCCTAAGAAAGAAAAGCTTCTGGCCGAGATTTCTTGGATAAGATGTTAGAATTAAGAAGGGAGTCCGTTTTTGAGATCCGAATCGAGCAGTTAAATAAATCAAGTGAAAGTTAAAGAGCAGTGAATAAAATAAGTTCGATCTATTGAAAAATGTAATAGTGAATTAGTGGTTATAAAAAATAATAATAAATTTGTTTAACAAATTCACTAGTGAGAAAGTTGATTGGCGCCCAACGTGTGGCCGTGCGATAAAAAATTCTAAAACACGGCTTTAAAATAAATGCTAAAAGAGTTTTAAACGGAAAATGGAATTATAAAAATGGAAAATATAAACCTTACGTTGATAAAAATAAGGTGGAAATTAATAAATGTAATAATCCCCTTAAACTCGATACAACCGCTAAAAAAAAAGTTTGTGTTGATAAAAAACTAAGGTGGAAATTAATGAAATAATCCCCTTGAACCTCAAATTAAAAAAAAATGATCGTAACAATAAATTCAGTGCTCTGCCAATATAAATATAAAAACAAGAAAGAAAAGCTAGCTTCGGGCGGAGCCGAAGTTGATATACCCTTGCAGAATATTCTGTAAATTATTTTCTCCAAAACTATTCCTATGATGCATTCTTAATACTCATAAAAAATCACAACTTCTTAACTTTAAAAACACCAAAGTTATGGCATTTCCGATCGTTCAGTTATATGGCGGCTAAGGGATATAGTCGGCCGATCCTTATGAAATTGGGTAGGTCGGATTGATTGGCCAAAAATAAAACCCGTAAAAAATCCCAACTTCCTAACTCTACAAACACCAAAGTTATGGCATTTCCGATCGTTCAGTTATATGAAATTTGGTAGGTCGGATTGATTGGCCAAAAATAAAACCCATAGAAAATCCGAACTTCCTAACTTTACAAACACCAAAGTTATGGCATTATGCCAATATATATATAATATATCGGGGGCTCGTTTAATACCCTTGCAGAGGGTATTATAATTTTGGTCAGAAGTTTGTAACGCAGTGAAGGAGACGATTCCGACCCTATAAAGCATATATATTCTTGATCAGGATCAATAGGGGAGTCGATATAGCCATGTCCGTCTGTCCGTCTGTTTCAATACCGTTTGCGAGCTCAGTTTAAAAGCTAGCGATCTGAAACTTTCACACTCGTCCTAAAACATGTGTACGCAGATCAAGTTTGAAAATCGCCCCGATCGGATGTCTATATCCTATAGCTCCCATAGGAACAATCGGATATATCTTGCAAGAATTGGTGATATTTCGCGCAGTGTAAAAGCTATTGACATGAATCTTTCCAAATCGTATTTTTTTATGCATACCTTGATCAGGGGAAAAGCGCGTGACGATCGGACATCTATATCCTATAGCTCCCATAGGAACAAAAGGGTAAAATCGGTTAAAATTTAATGATTTTTAGGATATTTCGAGCACTATACAAGCTATTGACATGAATCTTTCCAAATCTTATTTTTTTATGCATACATTATTATACTATAGCTCCCATAGGAACAATAGGGTGAAATCGGTCCAAATTTGATGATTATCAGAATATTTCGCGCAGTGTGTAAGCTACTAACATAAATTTTTCCAATTCTTATTTATTTACGCATATCTTGATTAGGGTAAAAGCGCTTGCCGCTCGGAAGTCTATATCTTAAAGGAGATAGGAAAAATTGTTAAAGGCTGCGAAAGTATCCCTTTTTTTCTATTTGTATATGACATTTTTGCAGTATAAAAGCAATTGACTTGAAACGATGCAAATCTAGTTTACTTATGTATACCTTATTTCTTTCGCTACTTTTTCACTTTAGCAATTTCGGCAAAGTCTGCAAGGGTATAAAAACTTCGGCTTGCCGAAGTTAGCTTCCGTCCTCGTTTTTATTTAATTTTCAAAGCACAGCAAGTTCTGCTCGTCTCTATGCCGCCAATCGAACTGACCTCCGAGAACGCAGAGCTCAATTTTACCAATTCCTTCTTTGCTCCTGCCTCTGTTCTCACTCAGTTCGCGAAATACGATCAGACCTCACTCAGTAGCAGACATTCAATTTCCGCTACTATGCTTCTTTCATTTTTATTCTTTTCATTAAAATTTCTTCACATAATTTGAGGCATTTAGACCAACATAAACGAATAAGTTTCTTGATAACATTCCTTACATTACTTTTCTTTCTTAACCATATTTAACAATTCATACTTACTTATGAACTTCATAAACTTGTGCATTTTCATTCACACCAAATTACCGACCGCCGCCATAGCAAGTCCTTCTCTTATGGTGCGGTCACCACTGACACCCGCCATAGCATGTCCTTCTGCTATGGTGCGGTCACCACCGACCCCCTCTTGGGATTCCAAAGCACCTACAGTGCCATCCATATCTTCATTCCCCACTTGGGAATCAGACTCAGCTACTTTTGAGTCGTCGAATTCTTCATCAACTTCTTCACTTATTTGTCTATTTGGCAATGCTCTCAAAAATTCATGCGCATACTTATATGTTCTCTTGTTAATGATTTTAAAACATATCTATCTCCATCTAGGAACTCAATGATTTCAAACGGACCTTTAAATTTTGGGTCAAGTTTTGTCTGGTGTCGCTCTTCGTTTTTCAACAATACATGGTCTCCAACGTTAAATTTAATTATTTTCTCATCAAATCTACGTTTGTCGTACCGAGCATTAACTTCCATATTTTCCTTAGCTTGTTTTCTTACGGATTCTCTTTTAATCAAATTATCCTCTTCTTCACCTATTGGCAATAGGCCGATAGCTTCCCTACCGATAAGCAATAGGCTGACCTTGGTGACTCGATTAGCTGTGGAATTCATTGCCAACTCTACTTCGGCCAACGCATCTTGCAACGATCTCTCACTGGATTCGACAGCGGTCAACATACTTTTAAGTGTGCTCATAATACGTTCTACCTGGCCATTTGCCCTACTCGCGCCTGTTGCAATTAAGTGAAGCTCAATTTTTTGGGAAGAACAAAAATCACGAAATTCTGAGCTGGCAAAGTTACGACCCTGATCCGCTATAATTCGAGTAGGCACACCAAACAAACACACGACGGCTTTAATGGAACTTTCTATGTCAATGTTTAAGGTATGATAAAAATAAACAAATTTTGTGAACGGATCCACCAAAACAATTACATACTCCTTTAGGTCGTTCTTTCCACTCAACTTTCCAGTAATATCTATGTGCACTGTGTGCCACGGAATTTCGACCTTGTTAATCGGATGTAATTCCACCTGAATTTTCCCAACCGGTGGCTTGGCTAGTTTACAGGTAATACAGTTTTCGACAAACCTTCGAACGTACTTCGACATATTTTCAAACCAATAAAACCCATATACTTTATCCAAGGTTTTTTTCCAACCTAAATGCATTATAGATTCGTGGAGGTGATTAATCACTGCCCATCTAAATGCCCTAGGTATTACAGGTAAACACTTGTTTTTGCCATTCCTTTGTATTTTTCGATATAAAACGCCTTTTCTCAATTCATATGTTTTATTTAAATTTTCCGGCAATTCGTTATTTGTAAGCTTAGCTAATAAATCTGCTATTTCAGGGTCACGTTGTTGCTCAGAAACTATCAAATTGTCAGTTACCTCAGTGAATTCGATTCGCTTTTCAACAATTTTCTCTACGCTCTTGCATTCTTTAATCATCGGATTCCTAGATAAAAAATCTACGTGTGCCATTCTTTCACCTCTCGTTTACTGAATGTCAAAATCAAACGACTGTAGAAAAGCCCACCATCAATGCACCCTTGGTGAAATGTCCGATTTTGTTCGACTAGCTTTTAGCGAATTGCAATCAGTAAATACGACAAATTTACGCCCCTGTAAATAATGACGAAAATGTGTAATGGCATTGACGACTGTCAAAATCTCAAGCTCCTATGAGTGGTATTTTGATTCAGCAGGTGACGTGAATTTACTAAAATACTCAACAACATGGGCTGAGTTTTTCTTTGAAGTGAGCGAATACAGTGTTTTAAGGTCTCTGAAAATGTTGGTACAAACTGCCGAAAGTAAGATGCTAGCCCTATAAATTGTTTTAATTGCGTAACCGTTTTTGGGGGTGGCAATTCTGTCAGTGCTTGAATTTTGCGTGGATTGGGGCGAATCTGTCCTTTGCTCACTTCAAACCCAAGATATTCTATCCTAGTTTTAAGAAAGGAACACTGAATGAAAATCCAGCCTTGCTCAAGGTTTCTATCACAATCTAAAGCACGATCTAAAGCTTCGTGCTTATTTTCGGCCACAATCAAAACATCATGTTAAGTCGCTTTCCTTTAAACTTGTCTGCAACACTTTTCTTGACCAACGAACATTCAGCTCCTGAGTCGAAGCAAAATGGAATTGACTCACCGGATACTTTTATTATTCCCTTGGGCAGGCAACAATGCAAATGTCCACACGCTTCTCGAAGAAGATCTCATTTCCGCTGGTCCGGATTTTAGGACATGAACTAACGTAATTTCCCAGTTCGATGCATTTAAAACATCGCCTGCTCCCGCACAGTCAGGATTAAATTTCGGCAAAGCAACATGTACAGGCCTTGAACCTGCTACCGGCCTTGGATTCTGCATGGATTTGATAATGTCCATTAGATTCCGGTTCTATGCTTCAACAGTTGCGAGGATCTGATTTGAATTTTGAACTCTAGGCTCAGCCGATCCCACTTCTGATATCGGGGGCTCGTTTGGTGACGGATTCATTTTTATTTAATTTTCAAAGCACAGCAAGTTTTGCTCGTCTCTAAGCCGCCAATCGAACTGACCTTCGAGAACGCAGAGCTCAATTTTACCAATTCCTTCTTTGCTCCTGCCTCTGTTCTCACTCAGTTCGCGAAATACGATCAGACCTCACTCAGTAGCAGACACTCAATTTCCGCTACTATGCTTCTTTCCCGCTAACTGCCCATTTACAATCCAAAGTTCCAAAATATGTCTCGCCAATGCGTCGCCTACTTTAAATGACGTTCTAGGAAATGCACTTACGCAGCGAACACACACTGACCTACGAAGAACATGTACATACTTGCTCTCCGACATATACTTTATAGGGTCGGAGATGTCTCCTTTACTGCGTTGCACACTTTTGACCAAAATTTTAATACCCTCTGCAAGGGTATAAAAATGGTCAAAAAAGACCATCATCGGAAAAAACAATTTAATACAAAAATATCTATAAAACAAAAATTTACAAAAAAATCGACAACAAGAAAAACATCGCTTAAACTGGTAGAGGAGCCCATCGGACAGTATCGTGAGGATAATTATAATTTTATTTTAAATAAGATCTTTTAAAAAAATAAACTTAAGACAACAGAACACTGAGAATTAAAAGAAACAATCTGGAAAATTTAATAGATAGTTTCGGTGAATTAAATTTAACAATGGCAACTGGAGGTTCAACTAATTTTTTGCAGGTGGCCTAGCCACAGCCAGTAATTTTTTTGTATTATAAACTTTGCTTTTATTTATTGAATCTTCTCTTAATTTTGAGACTAACAATAAGTTTACGAATCTTAACATTAAAATTTAACTAACAGTATAATAAGACTGCATTCTGGTTGCGCGTGCCTCAAGTCGGTCGCTGGGTGGGTAAGTCATTGCGACGAAGGCGTGATTGATTAATCATCCTTGTAAGACCTCTCGCCAGGTGGTTAGGGTGCAACGATAGCTTGTTAAAGTACTTTTCCTTCTGTTCTGCGATCACTTCTTTGACTGGTAGAATGTTTAAGTCGCGATGTATGTTTTCGTTGCGAACGTACCACGGTGCCCCGGTGATTGTTCTCAAGATCTGCTTGCATTTTTGTTCGTTTACTTTAATTCGCCTATCTGATAGCCACTTTTGAACATCGACCAGATGAAGAGCTAGCTGCGCAGTTGTTTGCATCGGACATTTTGAGCGGCTGAGAATAGCTGTATCATCAGCAAATGTAGATGTGTACTTGTTGGGATGTCTGCTGTGTAGAGGACATATAATGTTGGCCCAAGCACGCTACCTTGAGGAACTCCAGCTCCAATACTGAAATTGTCAATTATAGCAGTGTTGCATCTCACAGCAAAATTTCTGTCGTAGAGGTAAGACTCTTAAAGCTTGTGGGTGTTGTAGGGGAGCATTGTCTTGATCTTGTACACTAGACCTTATAGCCACTATCAAATGCTTGAGAGACATCTAAAAATATGGCAGTACCGTACTCTCCTTTTTCGAACGCGTTCCGAATTTTGGATGTTATCCGGTTGACCTGCTCAGTTGTTCCGTGCTTTTCACGAAACCCAAATTGAATTCCTGCCTGCACTCATAGCAAAATTAACCCTAAATTTTAGAAATTCGCCATAAAACTTTATTTTTTTCTAAATCCAAGAAAAGATTTCTATTTTCAATTAATTTTTTTCTTAAAACAAGAAAACATTTCTTGAATCAAGAAAGTGTTTCTCAAATGTAGAAATTGTCGCCATAAACTAAACTCGCCTTAAATTCCTATATTTTAGTAAAAATGGTACTTGTCTTTAGAATTTTTTTTCTTAAAATTAGGAATTCTGTCCTAAAAAATTATTTACCCTAAAAAATAGAAAAATTTTCTCAAATTAACCATAAAAATTCGATAACCCTAAAAAATAGAAGCGCTTTCTTAAATATAGAAATATAATATTTTCTTAAATATAGAAATATTTTCTAAAAATAAAAATTAGTCCCAAAATATAGAAATATTTTCTATAACATAGGAAACAATTTCTACAATATCACACCCTGGTCATAAAATTGTTCTAACCCTGTCCGAGTAGCCTAGGGTTTAGAACGTCTGACCAGAAATCTAAGCACCGCAAGTTCAATTTCAGCTGCCGACATCTTTCTTTTTATACCCTTGCAGAGGGTATTATAATTTTGGTCAAAAGTGTGCAACGCAGTGAAGGAGACATCTCCGACCCTATAAAGTATATATATTCTTGATCAGGATCACCTCCTGAGTTGATATAGCCATGTCCGTCTGTCCGTCTGTCCGTCTGTCCGTCTGTCCGTCTGTCCGTCTGTCTGTTTCTACGCAAACTAGTCTCTCAGTTTTAAAGCTATCGAACTGTGCAAACACACCCTTCTTTCCTTTGCACGCAGTATATAAGTCGGAACGGACGGGATCGGCCGACTATATCCTATAGCTGCCATATAACTGATTGATCGGAAATGCCATAACTTTGGTGTTTGTAAAGTTAGGAAGCTGGGACTTCCTATGGGTTTTATATTTGGCCAATCAATCCGACCTACCAAATTTCATAAGGATCGGCCGACTATATCCTATAGCTGCCATATAACTGAACGATTGGAAATGCCATAACTTTGGTGTTTGCAAAGCTAGGAACCTGGGACTTCCTATGGGTTTTATTTTTGGCCAATCAATCCGACCTATCAAATTTCATAAGGATCAGCCGACTATATCCTATAGCTGCCGTATAACTGAACGATTGGAAATGCCATAACTTTGGTGTTTTTAAAGTAAGAAAGTTGTGATTTTTTATGAGTATTAAGAATGCATCATATGAATAATTTTGGAGAATATAATTTACAGAGTATTCTGCAAGGGTATATCAACTTCGGCTTCGCCCGAAGTTAGCTTTCCTTTCTTGTTTTCTTTATTTTTACTTGTGTTATAAACACAGAAGAGAAGAAATGCTTAGAACGACTAAAGGTTTTACCCTTTATTGAAGAGTAATTAAAATATTTGTTGTCATATGAAATATCATCTTAGAAAATTTTTTTTAAATAAAAAAAAAAAACTTTTTTAAACTAATATTCTTTGCAAACGCCCCAGTATATAGTCTTTGGTTTGCCGGGCGTTCTTCGCGCGTGACCGTGGCTCCATTCAATGTCTTTGAACTCACGCGCGGGAGACCTGGGTTCGAATCCCACCGACGGACGAATAAAATTATTAGTTTTTTCGGATAAGATACTTATCGGATTTTACTTGTAAGAACTGAAATAAATCATAATTGTACTCAATTATCTCTCTCTCTTCCCCACAAAAAGTATGTAACAGCTAGAAGGAAGCGTTTCCGACCCTATAAAGTATATATATTCTTGTTCAGGATCACTAGCCGAGTCGATCTAGCCATGTCCGTCTGTCCGTCTGTCTGTCGGTCTGTCTGTCCGTCTGTCTGTCCGTCTGTCTGTCCGTCTGTCTGTCCGTCTGTCTGTCCGTCTGTCTGTCCGTCTGTCTGTCCGTCTGTCTGTCCGTCTGTCTGTCCGTCTGTCTGTCCGTCTGTCTGTCCGTCTGTCTGTCTGTCCGTATGAACGCTGAGATCTCGGAAACTATAAAAGCTAGAAGATTGGCATTTTGCATGTAGATTCTAGGAGTTCCTACGCAGCGCAAGTTTGTTCCAAAAAGGTACCACGCCCCCTTTAACGCCCACAATCGCTTATATTTGATTTTAAAAATTTAAATATTTCGGAAAAGTAAAAATGCAGTTTTATTGTGTTTATCAATACCTATCGAAATGTAGAAGAAATTTTTCAAATCGGACCATTCGTTAAAAAGTTATGCGTGATCAAAGTTTCTATCTCCATCTCCCTCGCACTCCCTTTACCTGAGTAACGGGTATCTGATAGTCGGGGCATCCGACTATAGCGTTCTCTCTTATTTTTAGATTAAAATAGTGCAAACGGCGCAATATGGGAGCTCAATGATCATTTTGGAAGTCATGAGGTCGCAAGTAACTTAACTGTGGAATTAATTAATCGATTAAAAACATAGGTGGCTTAGAAGAAAAGTTAGCTACACATGCAAACATAGTAGAGGACTATAAAATTCAAGAAGTTGACCCAAATATAAAATGTAAAACCACTCTTTAAGTAATCAAATCATTACCTAACCGGGAAGCTGCAAAAACTGCAATGAGCCTTTGCAAAATTCAGAGTCAGCAGTATATACTATTATTCCGTTAACAATTTTACGAAATAAAATTATGGGAACAGCCCACGACGCTCTAACCAATCATGGCACTGTTCTAAATTTTCAAGCTATTTTATCTAGATTGGGCTTTATATATAGTTTTACACGACCAATCCATATTCTTGAGTCCGCATTAAGTATCCTTAGAAATTGTGTACAATTATCCGAAAAAACTTATAATTTTATTCGTCCGACGCGTCGGTGGGATTCGCACGATAAAACCAAGGAGTATAGATGGGGCGTTAGCGAAGAATATTAGTTTAAAATATTTTTTAGAACTCGTTATATTTCATATGACAAAAAATATTATAATTACTTTTTAATAAAGGGTCGTCTGTCTGTCTGTCCGTCTGTCTGTTTCTACGCGAACTAGTCTCTCAGTTTTAAAGATATCGAATTAAAACGCAGTATAGCCGGCTATAGGAATAGCCGCCATATAACTGATTGATCGGAAATGCCATAACTTTGATGTTTTTAAAGTTAGGAAGTTGGGATTTTTTATAGGTTTTATTTTTGGTCAACCAATATAATTTACAGAATATTCTGCAAGGGTATATCAACTTCGGCTCCGCCCGAAGATAGCTTTCCTTTCTTGTTTAAGCCTAGTATCCAGATCGACAAACGAGTATGCTAGCGTAAAAACTTTAATCTTTCCAGTGTGACCAAAATTTCGAGAGTTCATCGGATTTAAGCGTGCTACGGTCGTACTGTCAATCAGCTGGGTTTGTTGACAAGCAGTTAAAATTCAAATATCGTATTTGCGGGAAAGAGCCTTTAAATGATATTATCAAACACCTTGGCAAGACAAGTCTGCCGCTGTACAAAGAAATTCAAAAACAATACAATTTAAATTTAACAGTATTTTTTTTAAATTACTGATAATTATTTGCTAATTTAAAGTTCATAGCTGCACTTTTATTGTGTTTTTTCGTACATTCTGGACCTAAAAAACATTTTGCTCTGACAAGAGGCACCCCAGATAGTATTAATGTTATTTTGTCCTCACATGTAAACACCTGCAATCGACTTTTGTGAGTTTTTTGAGTTTTTCCCTCCATTTCTTATAATGTTCAGTGAGAAGCGCACGCCAAAAGATTAAATTTTTTAATCTTTTCCGCTAGGGTTCACCCAAAGTTATTTTCCGCAGACTGGCAACGCTATGGAATTTTCTGGTATTTTTTTCGTCGATCAGGAGACCGACGTGAAAAAAAGGCCCGACGAAAAGTGAACGCCAGCTATTTGCCTCTCGCTCTCTCTCATGACTGGCGTACGGTTTACGTCGAAGTGGATACTAGGCTTTAGGATCTAAAATACCTAAAAACCACGACGTCGATTAATCCGTCAAAAAAAAATTAAAAAATATTGGAACTAATGAGTCCAAGCGAAATAAAATGAACAATATTAATTTGTCAAGTACAAATCGAATAAAAGTACTACAGAAGAAAATAATTGACATAATCGATTTTTAGCTTACCTGGAAAAACTTCGGAGCTAAAGATCTCCGGCTTTAACCAGGTTTCTTTGAACACAATAATATGAGATGCAAAGGAAAGGCTATCGGAATACAATTTAGTGAGTTTGCTACGGAAACCTCTTGCATTCTGATAGGAAAGAAGGAGGTTAGAAGTTAGTTTTTTGAAATTGGTACACTGGTTTGGCCTCGACAAGGAAGTTTTACTCCCAAGGGCTCCTTCTTTATCTTAGCCTCAAACTCTTTTACAACCATATTATCCGGCCAAAAGTCGCCCGAGCATATGGCTTCAAAAAGCTCGTTAGGGACAGTTATCTTGAAAGATGAAATGTCTCTAGCATAAGAAAACTTAAACTTTTCCACCTTTACACTATTACAATCGGCTTTAGTTTTGTCTTGTATATAAGACAATACATCAGAAGATGTTTGATCAGGGGAAAGCCGAGAAACGAAAATTTGTTTCTTCAGTGGAACCACTGAAAGGGATTTTGGTGGAGCAGACATTGTTTCTGCAAAACCAACTTGAGCCGGTTGTCCGGACTCAGTAGTCCCTTGTGGTGGTGATCCTACATTCTGAGAGATAGGTGGATCCACTAATTGTGAAACCACTACGGACAAATCGGAATTCTTAGGAGTCCCTGGTTGCATGCATTCTGTAACGGATTGTTCGGATACCGAATCTTTTTTAGCTGCTGATCTTAGCAACATTTGAGGGTTTGCTGAAATCAGGGGACTCTTCTAATAGCTTACGACTATTAAACTGCGAGTCCAGCGCAGAGAGGAGATCATCAGCTCGGCGAAAACTATCTCTAGCAACTCCGAAACAGCTAACCTTTAGTTTGGCGCATGAACGATTTCATCTCGTTCGCAACCTCGACACAAGCGTCACAACAAAACTGCAAATTGGGCCCCTTTGAAAGGTCATCACTTGTCCGGCCAGTAAAACCGGCGCACTTGGTGTGCACCATATTTTCACACAGCCAGCAAGTCATATTAGACTGGTCAGCCCTGATTACGAGGCTGCATTTTTTGCAGAAGCAGACTAAATTTTTATTATTCATTTTATTTATTGGGACCACTGTACCAAGAAAGCGAATTGAAATTTATAAGCGAGCAGTTATAAGTACCGCAAGAGCGCAGAAACTGCACGCTTAGAACTTTCAAAGCAAAGAGAGCAAGAGAGCGGGAGCGTAAATAAGTTAAAGTGCATGCACAAAAGAGAAACGGCGGGGATATAAGAAAAGAAAACACAGATAAGAATTACGAAAACTAAAACAATTTATTAGTATTAATACAAAGTGCACTCGCGAAACGAACGGAGTTTAAATTTATGTTTTAATAACCGGAAGGAAATTAAATTTGTTTTGATAAAACCCACCGATGGGAATAAACGAAAACAAAATACAAAATTCGAAGCGCAGAAAAAAAACACGACCGTTCACTTTGAAAGACAAAGACGAAAATATGGAAGTAATTTTTAATAGTTAGATGGGTTTCAGAAAGTAGCATGATATCGATATTGTGGCTGTTTAGGAACTGTAGGAGTTCGTTTTTGTGCCGGGAAACGCCGTTTGCGTTCCAGAAGCATATTCTTAAGGAGTCCATTTATACAGACCTTTGTTTGATCAGCAGTTCCATTAGAAGGCTCTGGTTTCGCAGTAGTTCTTGAACGGAACTTTGAATCGTCATCACGACGTTTGGAAGAGTAGCTAGTGTAGATTCTAGACCGCTAAGAGTTTGTGGGGGAAGAGTTTGGTTTTGCTGCGTAGAAGGTTGAGTTGTTGTTTGGTCATTTTGGCTTAAGAGCGAAAAATCATTTAGGTTTGGTATGGGTGACTGTGGACGCGATGCTGCAGGCTGGGCGGTAGATGTTTGTGAGATTCCAGGGTAGCGGAGAGCGTTGGCAAAGGAGACACCAGGAGTGTTTGTTGATGGGGTGAAGATGTTTGGTTGGGCAGAGTGTTGAGCGGCAAATTGATTACTGCGTCTCTGATTTAGGCGGCTCTTGAGTTCTTTGTAGACGGGACAGCCCCGGTAGTTGGCAGTATGATTTCGCCCACAGTTACTGCATTTCCTCAGAGTAGGGTCACAAGGCGACACAAACGAAGTTGATATACCCTTGCAGAATATTCTGTAAATTATTTTCTCCAAAACTATTCCTATGATGCATTCTTAATACTCATAAAAAATCACAACTTCTTAACTTTAAAAACACCAAAGTTATGGCATTTCCGATCGTTCAGTTATATGGCGGCTAAGGGATATAGTCGGCCGATCCTTATGAAATTGGGTAGGTCGGATTGATTGGCCAAAAATAAAACCCGTAAAAAATCCCAACTTCCTAACTTTACAAACACCAAAGTTATGGCATTTCCGATCGTTCAGTTATATAACAGCTGTAGGATATAGTCGGCCGACCTTTATGAAATTTGGTAGGTCGGATTGATTGGCCAAAAATAAAACCCATAGAAAATCCCAACTTCCTAACTTGACAAACACCAAAGTTATGGCATTATGCCAATATATATATAATATATCGGGGGCTCGTTTAATACCCTTGCAGAGGGTATTATAATTTTGGTCAGAAGTTTGTAACGCAGTGAAGGAGACGATTCCGACCCTATAAAGCATATATATTCTTGATCAGGATCAATAGGGGAGTCGATATAGCCATGTCCGTCTGTCCGTCTGTTTCAATACCGTTTGCGAGCTCAGTTTAAAAGCTAGCGATCTGAAACTTTCACACTCGTCCTAAAACATGTGTACGCAGATCAAGTTTGAAAATCGCCCCGATCGGATGTCTATATCCTATAGCTCCCATAGGAACAATCGGATATATCTTGCAAGAATTGGTGATATTTCGCGCAGTGTAAAAGCTATTGACATGAATCTTTCCAAATCGTATTTTTTATGCATACCTTGATCAGGGGAAAAGCGCGTGACGATCGGACATCTATATCCTATAGCTCCCATAGGAACAAAAGGGTAAAATCGGTTAAAATTTAATGATTTTTAGGATATTTCGAGCACTATACAAGCTATTGACATGAATCTTTCCAAATCTTATTTTTTTATGCATACATTATTATACTATAGCTCCCATAGGAACAATAGGGTGAAATCGGTCCAAATTTGATGATTATCAGAATATTTCGCGCAGTGTGTAAGCTACTAACATAAATTTTTCCAATTCTTATTTATTTACGCATATCTTGATTAGGGTAAAAGCGCTTGCCGCTCGGAAGTCTATATCTTAAAGGAGATAGGAAAAATTGTTAAAGGCTGCGAAAGTATCCCTTTTTTTCTATTTGTATATGACATTTTTGCAGTATAAAAGCAATTGACTTGAAACGATGCAAATCTAGTTTACTTATGTATACCTTATTTCTTTCGCTACTTTTTCACTTTAGCAATTTCGGCAAAGTCTGCAAGGGTATAAAAACTTCGGCTTGCCGAAGTTAGCTTCCGTCCTCGTTTTTATTTAATTTTCAAAGCACAGCAAGTTCTGCTCGTCTCTATGCCGCCAATCGAACTGACCTCCGAGAACGCAGAGCTCAATTTTACCAATTCCTTCTTTGCTCCTGCCTCTGTTCTCACTCAGTTCGCGAAATACGATCAGACCTCACTCAGTAGCAGACATTCAATTTCCGCTACTATGCTTCTTTCATTTTTATTCTTTTCATTAAAATTTCTTCACATAATTTGAGGCATTTAGACCAACATAAACGAATAAGTTTCTTGATAACATTCCTTACATTACTTTTCTTTCTTAACCATATTTAACAATTCATACTTACTTATGAACTTCATAAACTTGTGCATTTTCATTCACACCAAATTACCGACCGCCGCCATAGCAAGTCCTTCTCTTATGGTGCGGTCACCACTGACACCCGCCATAGCATGTCCTTCTGCTATGGTGCGGTCACCACCGACCCCCTCTTGGGATTCCAAAGCACCTACAGTGCCATCCATATCTTCATTCCCCACTTGGGAATCAGACTCAGCTACTTTTGAGTCGTCGAATTCTTCATCAACTTCTTCACTTATTTGTCTATTTGGCAATGCTCTCAAAAATTCATGCGCATACTTATATGTTCTCTTGTTAATGATTTTAAAACATATCTATCTCCATCTAGGAACTCAATGATTTCAAACGGACCTTTAAATTTTGGGTCAAGTTTTGTCTGGTGTCGCTCTTCGTTTTTCAACAATACATGGTCTCCAACGTTAAATTTAATTATTTTCTCATCAAATCTACGTTTGTCGTACCGAGCATTAACTTCCATATTTTCCTTAGCTTGTTTTCTTACGGATTCTCTTTTAATCAAATTATCCTCTTCTTCACCTATTGGCAATAGGCCGATAGCTTCCCTACCGATAAGCAATAGGCTGACCTTGGTGACTCGATTAGCTGTGGAATTCATTGCCAACTCTACTTCGGCCAACGCATCTTGCAACGATCTCTCACTGGATTCGACAGCGGTCAACATACTTTTAAGTGTGCTCATAATACGTTCTACCTGGCCATTTGCCCTACTCGCGCCTGTTGCAATTAAGTGAAGCTCAATTTTTTGGGAAGAACAAAAATCACGAAATTCTGAGCTGGCAAAGTTACGACCCTGATCCGCTATAATTCGAGTAGGCACACCAAACAAACACACGACGGCTTTAATGGAACTTTCTATGTCAATGTTTAAGGTATGATAAAAATAAACAAATTTTGTGAACGGATCCACCAAAACAATTACATACTCCTTTAGGTCGTTCTTTCCACTCAACTTTCCAGTAATATCTATGTGCACTGTGTGCCACGGAATTTCGACCTTGTTAATCGGATGTAATTCCACCTGAATTTTCCCAACCGGTGGCTTGGCTAGTTTACAGGTAATACAGTTTTCGACAAACCTTCGAACGTACTTCGACATATTTTCAAACCAATAAAACCCATATACTTTATCCAAGGTTTTTTTCCAACCTAAATGCATTATAGATTCGTGGAGGTGATTAATCACTGCCCATCTAAATGCCCTAGGTATTACAGGTAAACACTTGTTTTTGCCATTCCTTTGTATTTTTCGATATAAAACGCCTTTTCTCAATTCATATGTTTTATTTAAATTTTCCGGCAATTCGTTATTTGTAAGCTTAGCTAATAAATCTGCTATTTCAGGGTCACGTTGTTGCTCAGAAACTATCAAATTGTCAGTTACCTCAGTGAATTCGATTCGCTTTTCAACAATTTTCTCTACGCTCTTGCATTCTTTAATCATCGGATTCCTAGATAAAAAATCTACGTGTGCCATTCTTTCACCTCTCGTTTACTGAATGTCAAAATCAAACGACTGTAGAAAAGCCCACCATCAATGCACCCTTGGTGAAATGTCCGATTTTGTTCGACTAGCTTTTAGCGAATTGCAATCAGTAAATACGACAAATTTACGCCCCTGTAAATAATGACGAAAATGTGTAATGGCATTGACGACTGTCAAAATCTCAAGCTCCTATGAGTGGTATTTTGATTCAGCAGGTGACGTGAATTTACTAAAATACTCAACAACATGGGCTGAGTTTTTCTTTGAAGTGAGCGAATACAGTGTTTTAAGGTCTCTGAAAATGTTGGTACAAACTGCCGAAAGTAAGATGCTAGCCCTATAAATTGTTTTAATTGCGTAACCGTTTTTGGGGGTGGCAATTCTGTCAGTGCTTGAATTTTGCGTGGATTGGGGCGAATCTGTCCTTTGCTCACTTCAAACCCAAGATATTCTATCCTAGTTTTAAGAAAGGAACACTGAATGAAAATCCAGCCTTGCTCAAGGTTTCTATCACAATCTAAAGCACGATCTAAAGCTTCGTGCTTATTTTCGGCCACAATCAAAACATCATGTTAAGTCGCTTTCCTTTAAACTTGTCTGCAACACTTTTCTTGACCAACGAACATTCAGCTCCTGAGTCGAAGCAAAATGGAATTGACTCACCGGATACTTTTATTATTCCCTTGGGCAGGCAACAATGCAAATGTCCACACGCTTCTCGAAGAAGATCTCATTTCCGCTGGTCCGGATTTTAGGACATGAACTAACGTAATTTCCCAGTTCGATGCATTTAAAACATCGCCTGCTCCCGCACAGTCAGGATTAAATTTCGGCAAAGCAACATGTACAGGCCTTGAACCTGCTACCGGCCTTGGATTCTGCATGGATTTGATAATGTCCATTAGATTCCGGTTCTATGCTTCAACAGTTGCGAGGATCTGATTTGAATTTTGAACTCTAGGCTCAGCCGATCCCACTTCTGATATCGGGGGCTCGTTTGGTGACGGATTCATTTTTATTTAATTTTCAAAGCACAGCAAGTTTTGCTCGTCTCTAAGCCGCCAATCGAACTGACCTTCGAGAACGCAGAGCTCAATTTTACCAATTCCTTCTTTGCTCCTGCCTCTGTTCTCACTCAGTTCGCGAAATACGATCAGACCTCACTCAGTAGCAGACACTCAATTTCCGCTACTATGCTTCTTTCCCGCTAACTGCCCATTTACAATCCAAAGTTCCAAAATATGTCTCGCCAATGCGTCGCCTACTTTAAATGACGTTCTAGGAAATGCACTTACGCAGCGAACACACACTGACCTACGAAGAACATGTACATACTTGCTCTCCGACATATACTTTATAGGGTCGGAGATGTCTCCTTTACTGCGTTGCACACTTTTGACCAAAATTTTAATACCCTCTGCAAGGGTATAAAAATGGTCAAAAAAGACCATCATCGGAAAAAACAATTTAATACAAAAATATCTATAAAACAAAAATTTACAAAAAAATCGACAACAAGAAAAACATCGCTTAAACTGGTAGAGGAGCCCATCGGACAGTATCGTGAGGATAATTATAATTTTATTTTAAATAAGATCTTTTTAAAAAAATAAACTTAAGACAACAGAACACTGAGAATTAAAAGAAACAATCTGGAAAATTTAATAGATAGTTTCGGTGAATTAAATTTAACAATGGCAACTGGAGGTTCAACTAATTTTTCTGCAGGTGGCCTAGCCACAGCCAGTAATTTTTTTTGTATTATAAACTTTGCTTTTATTTATTGAATCTTCTCTTAATTTTGAGACTAACAATAAGTTTACGAATCTTAACATTAAAATTTAACTAACAGTATAATAAGACTGCATTCTGGTTGCGCGTGCCTCAAGTCGGTCGCTGGGTGGGTAAGTCATTGCGACGAAGGCGTGATTGATTAATCATCCTTGTAAGACCTCTCGCCAGGTGGTTAGGGTGCAACGATAGCTTGTTAAAGTACTTTTCCTTCTGTTCTGCGATCACTTCTTTGACTGGTAGAATGTTTAAGTCGCGATGTATGTTTTCGTTGCGAACGTACCACGGTGCCCCGGTGATTGTTCTCAAGATCTGCTTGCATTTTTGTTCGTTTACTTTAATTCGCCTATCTGATAGCCACTTTTGAACATCGACCAGATGAAGAGCTAGCTGCGCAGTTGTTTGCATCGGACATTTTGAGCGGCTGAGAATAGCTGTATCATCAGCAAATGTAGATGTGTACTTGTTGGGATGTCTGCTGTGTAGAGGACATATAATGTTGGCCCAAGCACGCTACCTTGAGGAACTCCAGCTCCAATACTGAAATTGTCAATTATAGCAGTGTTGCATCTCACAGCAAAATTTCTGTCGTAGAGGTAAGACTCTTAAAGCTTGTGGGTGTTGTAGGGGAGCATTGTCTTGATCTTGTACACTAGACCTTATAGCCACTATCAAATGCTTGAGAGACATCTAAAAATATGGCAGTACCGTACTCTCCTTTTTCGAACGCGTTCCGAATTTTGGATGTTATCCGGTTGACCTGCTCAGTTGTTCCGTGCTTTTCACGAAACCCAAATTGAATTCCTGCCTGCACTCATAGCAAAATTAACCCTAAATTTTAGAAATTCGCCATAAAACTTTATTTTTTTCTAAATCCAAGAAAAGATTTCTATTTTCAATTAATTTTTTTCTTAAAACAAGAAAACATTTCTTGAATCAAGAAAGTGTTTCTCAAATGTAGAAATTGTCGCCATAAACTAAACTCGCCTTAAATTCCTATATTTTAGTAAAAATGGTACTTGTCTTTAGAATTTTTTTTCTTAAAATTAGGAATTCTGTCCTAAAAAATTATTTACCCTAAAAATAGAAAAATTTTCTCAAATTAACCATAAAAATTCGATAACCCTAAAAAATAGAAGCGCTTTCTTAAATATAGAAATATAATATTTTCTTAAATATAGAAATATTTTCTAAAAAATAAAAATTAGTCCCAAAATATAGAAATATTTTCTATAACATAGGAAACAATTTCTACAATATCACACCCTGGTCATAAAATTGTTCTAACCCTGTCCGAGTAGCCTAGGGTTTAGAACGTCTGACCAGAAATCTAAGCACCGCAAGTTCAATTTCAGCTGCCGACATCTTTCTTTTTATACCCTTGCAGAGGGTATTATAATTTTGGTCAAAAGTGTGCAACGCAGTGAAGGAGACATCTCCGACCCTATAAAGTATATATATTCTTGATCAGGATCACCTCCTGAGTTGATATAGCCATGTCCGTCTGTCCGTCTGTCCGTCTGTCCGTCTGTCTGTTTCTACGCAAACTAGTCTCTCAGTTTTAAAGCTATCGAACTGTGCAAACACACCCTTCTTTCCTTTGCACGCAGTATATAAGTCGGAACGGACGGGATCGGCCGACTATATCCTATAGCTGCCATATAACTGATTGATCGGAAATGCCATAACTTTGGTGTTTGTAAAGTTAGGAAGCTGGGACTTCCTATGGGTTTTATATTTGGCCAATCAATCCGACCTACCAAATTTCATAAGGATCGGCCGACTATATCCTATAGCTGCCATATAACTGAACGATTGGAAATGCCATAACTTTGGTGTTTGCAAAGCTAGGAACCTGGGACTTCCTATGGGTTTTATTTTTGGCCAATCAATCCGACCTATCAAATTTCATAAGGATCAGCCGACTATATCCTATAGCTGCCGTATAACTGAACGATTGGAAATGCCATAACTTTGGTGTTTTTAAAGTAAGAAAGTTGTGATTTTTTATGAGTATTAAGAATGCATCATATGAATAATTTTGGAGAATATAATTTACAGAGTATTCTGCAAGGGTATATCAACTTCGGCTTCGCCCGAAGTTAGCTTTCCTTTCTTGTTTTCTTTATTTTTACTTGTGTTATAAACACAGAAGAGAAGAAATGCTTAGAACGACTAAAGGTTTTACCCTTTATTGAAGAGTAATTAAAATATTTGTTGTCATATGAAATATCATCTTAGAAAATTTTTTTTAAATAAAAAAAAAAACTTTTTTAAACTAATATTCTTTGCAAACGCCCCAGTATATAGTCTTTGGTTTGCCGGGCGTTCTTCGCGCGTGACCGTGGCTCCATTCAATGTCTTTGAACTCACGCGCGGGAGACCTGGGTTCGAATCCCACCGACGGACGAATAAAATTATTAGTTTTTTCGGATAAGATACTTATCGGATTTTACTTGTAAGAACTGAAATAAATCATAATTGTACTCAATTATCTCTCTCTCTTCCCCACAAAAAGTATGTAACAGCTAGAAGGAAGCGTTTCCGACCCTATAAAGTATATATATTCTTGTTCAGGATCACTAGCCGAGTCGATCTAGCCATGTCCGTCTGTCCGTCTGTCTGTCGGTCTGTCTGTCCGTCTGTCTGTCCGTCTGTCTGTCCGTCTGTCTGTCCGTCTGTCTGTCCGTCTGTCTGTCCGTCTGTCTGTCCGTCTGTCTGTCCGTCCGTCTGTCTGTCCGTCTGTCTGTCCGTCTGTCTGTCTGTCCGTATGAACGCTGAGATCTCGGAAACTATAAAAGCTAGAAGATTGGCATTTTGCATGTAGATTCTAGGAGTTCCTACGCAGCGCAAGTTTGTTCCAAAAAGGTACCACGCCCCCTTTAACGCCCACAATCGCTTATATTTGATTTTAAAAATTTAAATATTTCGGAAAAGTAAAAATGCAGTTTTATTGTGTTTATCAATACCTATCGAAATGTAGAAGAAATTTTTCAAATCGGACCATTCGTTAAAAAGTTATGCGTGATCAAAGTTTCTATCTCCATCTCCCTCGCACTCCCTTTACCTGAGTAACGGGTATCTGATAGTCGGGGCATCCGACTATAGCGTTCTCTCTTATTTTTAGATTAAAATAGTGCAAACGGCGCAATATGGGAGCTCAATGATCATTTTGGAAGTCATGAGGTCGCAAGTAACTTAACTGTGGAATTAATTAATCGATTAAAAACATAGGTGGCTTAGAAGAAAAGTTAGCTACACATGCAAACATAGTAGAGGACTATAAAATTCAAGAAGTTGACCCAAATATAAAATGTAAAACCACTCTTTAAGTAATCAAATCATTACCTAACCGGGAAGCTGCAAAAACTGCAATGAGCCTTTGCAAAATTCAGAGTCAGCAGTATATACTATTATTCCGTTAACAATTTTACGAAATAAAATTATGGGAACAGCCCACGACGCTCTAACCAATCATGGCACTGTTCTAAATTTTCAAGCTATTTTATCTAGATTGGGCTTTATATATAGTTTTACACGACCAATCCATATTCTTGAGTCCGCATTAAGTATCCTTAGAAATTGTGTACAATTATCCGAAAAAACTTATAATTTTATTCGTCCGACGCGTCGGTGGGATTCGCACGATAAAACCAAGGAGTATAGATGGGGCGTTAGCGAAGAATATTAGTTTAAAATATTTTTTAGAACTCGTTATATTTCATATGACAAAAAATATTATAATTACTTTTTAATAAAGGGTCGTCTGTCTGTCTGTCCGTCTGTCTGTTTCTACGCGAACTAGTCTCTCAGTTTTAAAGATATCGAATTAAAACGCAGTATAGCCGGCTATAGGAATAGCCGCCATATAACTGATTGATCGGAAATGCCATAACTTTGATGTTTTTAAAGTTAGGAAGTTGGGATTTTTTATAGGTTTTATTTTTGGTCAACCAATATAATTTACAGAATATTCTGCAAGGGTATATCAACTTCGGCTCCGCCCGAAGATAGCTTTCCTTTCTTGTTTAAGCCTAGTATCCAGATCGACAAACGAGTATGCTAGCGTAAAAACTTTAATCTTTCCAGTGTGACCAAAATTTCGAGAGTTCATCGGATTTAAGCGTGCTACGGTCGTACTGTCAATCAGCTGGGTTTGTTGACAAGCAGTTAAAATTCAAATATCGTATTTGCGGGAAAGAGCCTTTAAATGATATTATCAAACACCTTGGCAAGACAAGTCTGCCGCTGTACAAAGAAATTCAAAAACAATACAATTTAAATTTAACAGTATTTTTTTTAAATTACTGATAATTATTTGCTAATTTAAAGTTCATAGCTGCACTTTTATTGTGTTTTTTCGTACATTCTGGACCTAAAAAACATTTTGCTCTGACAAGAGGCACCCCAGATAGTATTAATGTTATTTTGTCCTCACATGTAAACACCTGCAATCGACTTTTGTGAGTTTTTTGAGTTTTTCCCTCCATTTCTTATAATGTTCAGTGAGAAGCGCACGCCAAAAGATTAAATTTTTTAATCTTTTCCGCTAGGGTTCACCCAAAGTTATTTTCCGCAGACTGGCAACGCTATGGAATTTTCTGGTATTTTTTTCGTCGATCAGGAGACCGACGTGAAAAAAAGGCCCGACGAAAAGTGAACGCCAGCTATTTGCCTCTCGCTCTCTCTCATGACTGGCGTACGGTTTACGTCGAAGTGGATACTAGGCTTTAGGATCTAAAATACCTAAAAACCACGACGTCGATTAATCCGTCAAAAAAAATTAAAAAATATTGGAACTAATGAGTCCAAGCGAAATAAAATGAACAATATTAATTTGTCAAGTACAAATCGAATAAAAGTACTACAGAAGAAAATAATTGACATAATCGATTTTTAGCTTACCTGGAAAAACTTCGGAGCTAAAGATCTCCGGCTTTAACCAGGTTTCTTTGAACACAATAATATGAGATGCAAAGGAAAGGCTATCGGAATACAATTTAGTGAGTTTGCTACGGAAACCTCTTGCATTCTGATAGGAAAGAAGGAGGTTAGAAGTTAGTTTTTTGAAATTGGTACACTGGTTTGGCCTCGACAAGGAAGTTTTACTCCCAAGGGCTCCTTCTTTATCTTAGCCTCAAACTCTTTTACAACCATATTATCCGGCCAAAAGTCGCCCGAGCATATGGCTTCAAAAAGCTCGTTAGGGACAGTTATCTTGAAAGATGAAATGTCTCTAGCATAAGAAAACTTAAACTTTTCCACCTTTACACTATTACAATCGGCTTTAGTTTTGTCTTGTATATAAGACAATACATCAGAAGATGTTTGATCAGGGGAAAGCCGAGAAACGAAAATTTGTTTCTTCAGTGGAACCACTGAAAGGGATTTTGGTGGAGCAGACATTGTTTCTGCAAAACCAACTTGAGCCGGTTGTCCGGACTCAGTAGTCCCTTGTGGTGGTGATCCTACATTCTGAGAGATAGGTGGATCCACTAATTGTGAAACCACTACGGACAAATCGGAATTCTTAGGAGTCCCTGGTTGCATGCATTCTGTAACGGATTGTTCGGATACCGAATCTTTTTAGCTGCTGATCTTAGCAACATTTGAGGGTTTGCTGAAATCAGGGGACTCTTCTAATAGCTTACGACTATTAAACTGCGAGTCCAGCGCAGAGAGGAGATCATCAGCTCGGCGAAAACTATCTCTAGCAACTCCGAAACAGCTAACCTTTAGTTTGGCGCATGAACGATTTCATCTCGTTCGCAACCTCGACACAAGCGTCACAACAAAACTGCAAATTGGGCCCCTTTGAAAGGTCATCACTTGTCCGGCCAGTAAAACCGGCGCACTTGGTGTGCACCATATTTTCACACAGCCAGCAAGTCATATTAGACTGGTCAGCCCTGATTACGAGGCTGCATTTTTTGCAGAAGCAGACTAAATTTTTATTATTCATTTTATTTATTGGGACCACTGTACCAAGAAAGCGAATTGAAATTTATAAGCGAGCAGTTATAAGTACCGCAAGAGCGCAGAAACTGCACGCTTAGAACTTTCAAAGCAAAGAGAGCAAGAGAGCGGGAGCGTAAATAAGTTAAAGTGCATGCACAAAAGAGAAACGGCGGGGATATAAGAAAAGAAAACACAGATAAGAATTACGAAAACTAAAACAATTTATTAGTATTAATACAAAGTGCACTCGCGAAACGAACGGAGTTTAAATTTATGTTTTAATAACCGGAAGGAAATTAAATTTGTTTTGATAAAACCCACCGATGGGAATAAACGAAAACAAAATACAAAATTCGAAGCGCAGAAAAAAAACACGACCGTTCACTTTGAAAGACAAAGACGAAAATATGGAAGTAATTTTTAATAGTTAGATGGGTTTCAGAAAGTAGCATGATATCGATATTGTGGCTGTTTAGGAACTGTAGGAGTTCGTTTTTGTGCCGGGAAACGCCGTTTGCGTTCCAGAAGCATATTCTTAAGGAGTCCATTTATACAGACCTTTGTTTGATCAGCAGTTCCATTAGAAGGCTCTGGTTTCGCAGTAGTTCTTGAACGGAACTTTGAATCGTCATCACGACGTTTGGAAGAGTAGCTAGTGTAGATTCTAGACCGCTAAGAGTTTGTGGGGGAAGAGTTTGGTTTTGCTGCGTAGAAGGTTGAGTTGTTGTTTGGTCATTTTGGCTTAAGAGCGAAAAATCATTTAGGTTTGGTATGGGTGACTGTGGACGCGATGCTGCAGGCTGGGCGGTAGATGTTTGTGAGATTCCAGGGTAGCGGAGAGCGTTGGCAAAGGAGACACCAGGAGTGTTTGTTGATGGGGTGAAGATGTTTGGTTGGGCAGAGTGTTGAGCGGCAAATTGATTACTGCGTCTCTGATTTAGGCGGCTCTTGAGTTCTTTGTAGACGGGACAGCCCCGGTAGTTGGCAGTATGATTTCGCCCACAGTTACTGCATTTCCTCAGAGTAGGGTCACAAGGCGACACAAACTGGTCGCGGGTGCAGTAGGTTCTTGTATGCCAGAACTCCTGGCAGCTTGTACACTGTACGGGGCCGTTCCGCTTATGCGGTTCCTCTACGGTGATTCTTCGGTGAAGAAAATATTGCAGATTGTAAATAGGATGCACTCCATTTTTCTTTAGACGTTTCGTCTCTGGGGCCAGCTCAATCTTAAACAGTGGTTGAGGAATTTTATCCCTGTTTACTATGTTCACGATGTGCTTTACGTCGAAGCCTTTTTCCGTGAGGCCTTCAGCTATTTCTGCTACCGCAGTTGTTGTTGTCTTCATTGTTAACCTGGAGTTTTGCTTCTAATATGTTTCCTCTTTTTAGGGTGTTGATATAGAAGTGGTTAGGCCCAATTACTTGTTTAAGCTTATTGATCAGATCGACACTGTTGTGTTTCCTTTCATGACTTGAGGCGCCTGACCCTTGTATTCTTCGGTCCCGCCAAGTATGGCAAATCTGTTTTCGGATGTTCGTGTGTTGCCCAAAGTTTTCGGTACTTTTGGCAAATTTGAGTTTACGATTTTTTGTGGACTAAGCTTTCTTTTTATTTGTACATACCGATCGATCCCCGTCTGTACGAGCGTATTATTCGTAAGAGGGTCAGTAGAGATAAGTTTTACTTGTGGTGTTGAGATAGGCCACTGGGTAGCCGCAGACGTTAAAGTTGTTGTTGTCGTTGACGTTGCTGTAGAAAGAGAGGGTACAGTGCTGGTGAGCGCACAAGCCGAAGTAGTCGGTGCATCGATAAGAGAGAGAGGTGACGGGCATTGTGAACTCCACGACTGAGTAACGGCAGCGCTGCTTGAGCATAAAATCGCTGGTGACAGTGAGCGGGCTCTTTCGGTAGCGGTCAGTGACGTTGATTTTGTTGTTGCCTCCGATGAGTCAATTGAAATGTAAGCATTGTTCCGTGCAGAAGACAGTCGTCGTTCGTCTAGTTGTATTTGTTGCCGATCGCGACTTGGCTTCGTGGCTTTACCGGTTGCACTTGCTAATATTTTATTTGCGTTCGACATTTTAATTGTTTTTGATTAGCTATTAGATTGAATTTTAAAATTTTTTTTATTAGTTCCATAAGTGGAACCGTTTCATGGGTTGGAAAACTTACATGGTTTGGGTTAAAAAGGATATTTACTTAGATCTAGTCTAGATAAAAATGGACAACATGGTTTCTTTTCAGTTTACAGCAATAATAGCCTAAATAAGCACTTACATCTACCAGATGGTCGGCTTAAAGTTTCCCAAGGGTTAAGATGGTGTGAAGACTTGTCGGTCGGCTGGGTGCATATGGTTTATGACATGTTATCACATGCAGATGTGCACAGATGAGGATATCAGCTACATATTTATTTAGGTCAAAGTAGCTATCAGCAACGAACGAATTTCTGCTAAGTCGAAATCGTACATACTCCCTGCCTTTGAGCTGATGTTCAACAATCGTTAATGTTAATCGTGAAGGGCTGAATCGAAGAACCGTCTCTATTTACAGTTGCGGTCGGCATCTGATTCAGCTGAAGAGTATTTCTATATTTTTCTCATTTCTTTGTAAAATGAATAACAAAAATGATTGTTATGGTAATTTAAAAATATTGGGAAGCAAGAGTTGTATATTTTCACTGAGTTAACCTTCTACAAAGCACGCATACGATGTACGTAATTCGGTTTCCAACATATATTGACTTGTAACTGTCATTAAAGAATTCCGAATGGTGCATCCAGGTTTTGGAATCATAAATCCTGGACCTCTTAAATTTATATTGAAGATTCCGTGTAAACAAACTGCAGATATTGTTAGTGTGGTTATTGTTGTAAAGATCCATTGATTTTTGGCATGTGTTCTAAACCAGACAAAAAGTCTTTCTGCTTTTATTAATTTGCAAAAAGAATCCATTTTATTATGAAACGTTTTCATTTCGCAGCTTTTTTCCGAAGAAAACATTTCTTGTTTGTTGTAACATGTAAAATAATTTTTGCGCTTTCTTGACAAGCTTTAAAATCAATCTCTTACATCTCAAAGTATTCATCTTGTTGACTGTTAATTGCGATGTATGGTGTTCTAATTGCAAAAATACTGATTCCATCTTTAGTCAAAAATGGAATTGGTGTAAATCTATAGATGTCCAAAATCTGAGTAGACACCAAAGGCATGTTTTCTTTGTTGATAACATGCTCCTTTATGATCGTTCCATCAGCTCCCAACATCTGGTATGCCATTAAAATATTATCAGAAGAGACTGGAAGCGTTTGTCCAGGCTTTAAATGGTTACGTATTTGTTTTAACTACTCTTTAAATTGTCTTGGTGACAGCAACATCGGGCTTATTGTGTTATGCCGAATATCTGTTTGAGAGATAGTTGAGTCGCAAGTGTTATGTAGCGTGAAAATTTATTAAATCTATTTTCAGTACCATGGTACTACTGCAGTAGTTTCTGCAATATAATTCTCTATCGATATTAAATGCTTGGAGTTTGAGATTTCATCACTTTCGATGACATTAATTGTAGAGTCAATCAAAGACGTTTGATTTTTCAGCAACGTAATCAAGTGCTTTCCAATCCTTTCAAAAAATATTCCTAGCTTTGAGGGAAAATTAGTAACGTTGATTGATTACCGCTACTAAGGGTAATAGAAGAAGCATAACAACTAATGTCATTGTCAGCGAAGGCATTGCTGAATTCTTAGGTCTTTTTGCCTGTTTTCCATCAGGTGGATTCTCATATTCCTCTTCGGCAACTGGATGCTTGTGAACAGGCTCCTCCTCTGAGAATAGAGGCAACATGCTGAATATCTCGTTTAAATATTCCTTTTCTTGTTTTTATACCCGTTACTCGTAGAGTAAAAGGGTATATTGTATTCGTGCAAAAGTATGTAACAGCTAGCAGGAAGCGTTTCCGACCCTATAAAGTATATATATTCTTGATCAGGGTCACTAGCCGAGTCGATATAGCCATGTCCGTCTGTCCGTCTGTCTGTCCGTCCGTATGAACGCTGAGATCTCGGAAACTATAAAAGCTAGAAGATTGGCATTTTGCATGCAGATTCTAGGAGTTCCTACGCAGCGCAAGTTTGTTCCAAAAAGGTGCCACGCCCCCTTTAACGCCCACAATCGCTTATATACGATACATTTAAATATTTCGGAAAAGTAAAAATGCAGTTTTATTGTGTTTATCAATACCTATCGAAATGTAGAAGAAATTTTTTAAATCGGACCATTCGTTAAAAAGTTATGCGTGATCAAAGTTTCTATCTCCATCTCCCTCGCACTCCCTTTACCTGAGTAACGGGTATCTGATAGTCGGGGCACCCGACTATAGCGTTCTCTCTTGTTACTTCTACAACCCTGACAAAATTATCTTTGCCATTGATTGTCTTAATTATTCGTCCCAGTGGCCATTGCAGAATTGGAGTATTATCTTCCACTAAAGCTCCTTCCTTTACGTTCGCCGAAGATTTGACGATGCTGAAGTTGTTGCAGATAGTCATTTGACCATTGAGTCCAAAATGCATGCTTTAACTTGGATACGGCTTGCCATCTCTTCCCCAATGATTGTGGTTGCTGAAATGGCTCACTGTCTGCTTGTGCGGCTAACGGTTCTCCAATAAGAATGTGACCCGGGGAAGCGCCGTAACATAATTTGGATCGCTTGACATTGATACCAAGGGTTTTGAATTCATGATAGCTCTATTTCCACTATCACAGTTTCTAATTCTTCATAAGTGCGATTCGATGTACAAACATTTTTTAGTAATAAATGTTTAGCTGATTTTACCGCCGCTTTTCAAAGTCCTCCAAAATGAGGTGCTCTTGGTCGAATAAACTTGAAATTGCCGCCTTTATTATTGCAAGTTTCCAATATAGACATTTTGGCCTTTCACGAGAAGATAGCCTCTTCAAATTCCTGAAGTTTATTCCTGGCTTCAGCAAAATTGGTAGCATTGTCGCAGTGTAAAGTCTGACATTTTCCTCGACCACTTATGCATCGACGAAAAGCTGTCAAGAATGCTTACGTGGTTAAATTGCAGACTAATTCCAATTGAACTTCTTTAGTCGCAAAGCAGAAAAATATTGCTATGCAAGCTGTATGTAGATTCTTTCCACGAATTTTGTAATTAATCTTAAAAGGTCCACACTAGTCAGCTCCAGAATTTAGAAACGGTCGAGCTTGTGTGACTCTTAGTGGTGGTAGCTGTCCCATTAGGGGCTCCATTCTTTTGACTTATCTCTGGTGCATTGACTCATTTTAAAATTAAATTTCGAGCTATATTTTTGCCTTTATCGCCCAATATTTTTGCCTTGATGTGGCTAGTAGAGCTTGGACACCACAATACATATTTTCATTGTGTATTTTTTCAAAAACTATTTTACTATTCGATCATTATATGACAATAATATGGGATGTTTTGCATCGAATGAAAGTACAGATGCTTCTAATCTGCCTCCAACTCGAATGAGATCATCCTAAACCAAGAAAAACGTTAAAACTGTGAGATTGCTAGTTCGTCCCACTTCACGTGATTTCTTTAAATTTTTGATTTCAGCGGTGAAATTATTTCGATGATTTAGTCGAAGAACTATCTTTCGTGATTGTTGCAATTCTTAAAATTTAACAGTTGCCGTTATATTTGAAGATTTATTTTTAAAGCGCAAAATGTAGGCTATTATTTTTAATAGCTTATCGAAAGAATTGCCATTGTTTATATCATAAAGCAAATTCGGAATTTGCGTTGTAGCTAAGACTATTTCTGGGCTTTCGTGGTGAAGTGCAAGCTGTTCTGATTTCGGAGCAACAAATGGTAATGGACATTTTTATGATGGACCATACAAAAACAATGGACCATAAAATAAAAGACTTAAATTGGTGAATTTGGAACCACTTATTCCTCTTGAAGCTATGTCTGCAGAGTAGTTTTCCGATGCAATTTGTTCTTTATTGTTTTTGGCCTATTTATCCAGGACAACACAATTTCAAAATCCGCCCAAAGCTACGTTGTCGTTCCTTGCAGTGACAATTGCTTCTTTATGATAGCTGTAAGTTTAGTACCTAAAACTGTTGCCTTGAATTCCAGTCTCAGGAGTGTGATCGCATTTACTGTGGCCAAACGCGACTTTGCACATAATAATTGTACAGTTTATCCTTGTGAACTGCACGAAAATAAATGGCTGCAGCATATGCATTTTGTGAAGCTTCGACAAAAGTATGTGTCTCCTTGGATACCAGAATTTTATCCATCAAAAACATAACGGGGAATTTTAATGTCATTCAACGATTTTAAGTTTTCATGTTTCCGAAACTACATCGCGTCTCATTATTTTGTCTGTGGTTACGGTTTGTGTTTTTCCACAGAGTTCGTCAGTTGTAGGATTCCATGTGACTCCTAATGTTTTAATACTGCAGTCCTTATAAGCAGCATCTTCAAATTGTACAGAAGGAATTTTATCTTCTTTATTCAATCCTTACTATTAGCGCACCATTTTGTTAATTTAAGTCCGGAACTTAACAAAACATGGTTAAGCTCCTTTTGAATTTGAAGGGCCTCAGGAATTCTTAAATTGGTGAATTTGGAACCACTTATTCATTTTTAAGTGCAGAAGATCCTATAAGATATTTTTGCATTTGCTTCTTTGCTAAATGTTCCAAGCATTTCGTTGCCAGATATGGTGCAGACTTTGGGCCATATGAGACTGTATTCAACCGATAATACTTAAGCCTTTCTGAAGGATCATTTCTCCATACAATCATTTGGTATTGTTGATCATTTGGATTTATCCAAATTTGCCTGTACAGTGTTTCAATGTCAGCGGTAAACAAGTATTTGTGCATTCTAAATCGAAGCAGTATTGACAGTAAACTGTTTTCCCGGAAGATGTCACTGCAGATGCGTCAAATACAACCGTTAATTTGGTTGTCTGACTGTCGGGTTTGACGACACAATGAGGTTATGGGACTTCGGAAGATGTGTCTGGGGTACTTCCATCATGTGTCTAAGAGTTTTGTAGTCCTTCATAAACTCTATGGAACTTTCTTTGATTGCTTCATCCTTTTGCAATCGTCTTTCCAGTGATAAGAACCGTCTCGTGGAAATGTCACGACTCTCCGCCAGCGCTGATGTTTGCTCCAAAAATGGTAATTTAACAATTAATCTGAATCACACTGTTTTTCCATTGGCGAGTTGCTCGTCTACTTTTTCTCCTTCCGTGAGTACAGCACATACTAATCATGTAGGTGCTCTCTCCAAAATTTTTCCGGCTACAATCCATCCAAGCTTGGTATTCTGTAGCTTGTGGAGTCCATTCTCCAAATTCATGCACTCAGCTTGCATTATATTGAAATAGAAAATAGTACTCGGCTCCAAGAAGAATATCAATCTTTCCTGATTTTTCTGTCATCCAACATTATATTTTTAGGTATCTTCCAATTATCAGTCGAAATGGGATACCATTGCTTCAAGCCGTGAATTAAAATCGACCTGTTTTGATTTTAACTGGACTTTGATCCTTGCATTGGAATTCTGTGATTTTCCACTTATGGCATTTATTTTAAGCATTGAATTTGTGGTTTTACGAGGCTGGTCCGATAAGTACTTAGCCTCCAAAACAAAAACGAAAATTTTGGAAAAGTGGCGATTTATTTCTCAACATAATCTCCTTTTAGCTCGATACACTTGACCCGGCGATACTCAAACTTCTTTAACCCGTCTGAAAAATACGTTTTCTTGAGGTCTGCAAAATAGCCCTCTGTGGCGGCGACGACCTCCTCATTCGACGCACACGGGCCCAAATCTGGGGAATATGGGGTAGCAGCTCGTAGCCCAATTCGACCAATTTGGCCTTGGCGAGGGCAGAAGTGTGAGCCGGTGCGTTGTCATGATGGAAGAACACTTTTTTCTTCGCAAAATGGGGCCAAATGCCTACTATCTCAGCTATCTCGCGTATCTACAATCGTCGGTCTGCCAATACGAGATCGTGGATTTTTGTCACGTTATCCTCCGTGGTAGCCGTTTTCAAAAACTGACCACGAGCGACCACGTTGAAACTCGTTAAACCAATTTTTGACGGTCGCCATCGAAGAAGAAGAGTCACCGCACACAGCATCCAAGCGCTCTTTGATTTTGCTACGCGATTTCCCTTACAAAACAAGAATCGAATCACAGACCGATATTGCTCTTCTCCATTTTTCTAAAATCCGCGGACACGTCCGATTCCACACGCAGTCAAAACAAAACTACGAGTCCGATTCGGCTGAAATTTCGACAGTAGACGTCTACGAGAATGTACTACACGATAGTAAATTTCTCTTGCGATAGTGACGCCATCGGGCGGTGAGGCTTATCGGACTGCCCTCGTAAGCGCGAGCATTTTGGTTGCCCTTTCGGAAATGGCAGTCGCCAGGAGAATATAACTAGATTGCGTTCCACTTGCAGATGGCGCCGTGATACTATCCAAAGGGTCAGGTTTTGTTTCCAAATGCAACAAGATATTGGGTTTTTTAATTTTTGTTTTTGATCCCAGATAAGACGTTCTGCTGGGGTTTTCTTTAAAAACTCATTGCATTTATATATGCTGTGATTCGGTTTCATACAAAAGAAACAGTTAAATTGCGTATTTTGCTCTTATCCGTTGTTCAAGGAAGTTTAAAAATTTATTCAAAGGATTATTTGCCTTGTATTTTGAACGGAATGCTCATATAACAAGAAAGGAAAGCTAACTTCGGGCGGAGCCGAAATTGATATACCCTTGCAGAATACTCTGTAAATTATATTCTCCAAAATTATTCATATGATGCATTCTTAATACTCATAAAAAATCCCAACTTCCTAACTTTAAAAACACCAAAGTTATGGCATTTCCAATCGTTCAGTTATATGGCAGCTATAGGATATAGTCGGCCGATCCTTATGAAATTTGGTAGGTCGGATTGATTGGCCAAAAATAAAACCCATAGAAAATCCCAACTTCCTAACTTAACAAACACCAAAGTTATGGCATTTCCGATTAATCAGTTATATGGCGGCTATAGGATATAGTCAGCCGATCCTTATGAAATTTGGTGGGTCAGATTGATTGGCCAAATATAAGACCCATAGAAAATCCCAACTTCCTAACTTTACAAACACCAAAGTAATGGCATTTCCGATCAATCAGTTATATGACAGCTATAGGATATAGTCGGCCGATCCCGGCCGTTCCGACTTATATACTGCGTGCAAAGGAAAGAAGGGTGTGTGCAAAGTTTCAATTCGATATCTTTAAAACTGAGAGACTAGTTTGCGTAGAAACAGACAGACGGACAGACAGACGGACAGACGGACATGGCTATATCAACTCAGGAGGTGATCCTGATCAAGAATATATATACTTTATAGGGTCGGAGATGTCTCCTTCACTGCGTTGCACACTTTTGACCAAAATTATAATACCCTCTGCAAGGGTATAAAAAATGGTTTTGTAGATCGAGCCTCTTCGTTAGAAGACAGAGTAGAAGGGCATCCCATTTGTATGTCTCTATGCCGATGTTATTTAGAGCTGATAATGTTTCTTTTTTATTATCATGCAACGATTTAATATTATGGAATCATTTGTTATAATTTAGTAATCCAATAATTTTTTAATTAATGTATTAATTAATACTCTTTTGTTCTTGAATCGTTCTTCGTTAGAAGACAGAGTAGAAGGGGATCCCATTTGTCTGTCTCTATTCCGATGTTATTTAGAGCTGATAATGTTTCTTTTATATTATCATGAAACGATTTAATTGTTTTGGAATCATTTGTTATAATTTAGTAATCCAATCATTTTTGAATTAATGTATTACTTAATACTCTTTTATTGCTGAATCGTTCTTCAATCGTTTTCCAAGCTGTTGAATAATTAGCTTCGGTTAACGATAAATGGCGAATTAGACGTTCTGCCTCTCCATTAACATTAGTTTTTAAATACCACATCATTTGTATAGTGGGTAACGTTGAACGTTCATGAATCAGTTTTTTGAAAATATCATTAAACTGTTACCATTTGGGTACGGCTACCTTCGGAAAATGTAATGCATTTTGTACAGCAGTTGTTGGAGAAATATTTGTGTTCTCCTTCTTTAAGTACGTTTCTCTTTGTATTTTTATACCCTGCAGAGGGTATTATAATTTTGCTCAAAAGTGTGCAACGCAGTGAAGGAGATATCTCCGACCCTATAAAGTATATATATTCTTGATCAGGATCACCTCCTGAGTTGATATTAGCATGTCCGTCTGTCTGTCCGTCTGTCTGTTTCTAAGCGAACTAGTGTCTCAGTTTTAAAGATATCGAATTGAAACTTTGCACACACCCTTCTTTCCTTTGCACGCAGTACATAAGTCGGAACGGCCGGGATCGGCCGACTAAATCCTATAGCTGCCATATAACTGATTGATCGGAAATGCCATAACTTAGGTGTTTGTTAAGTTAGGAAGTTGGGATTTTCTCTAGGTTTTATATTTGGCCAATTAATCAAACCTACCAAATTTCATAAGGATCGGCCGACTATATTCTATAGCTGCCATATAACTGAACGATTGGAAATGCAATAACTTTGATGTTTTTTAAGTTAGGAAGTTGGGATTTTTATTTTGGAGAATATAATTTACAGAATATTCTGCAAGGGTATTTCAACTTCGGCTCCGTCCGAAGTTAGCTTTCCTTTCTTGTTATGACTGCATCTTCTGCTGCCATATATCTGCTGTCATCATATCCAAGTTCCTTTGGGTTTTTGAACTTCTTATAAATTTGGATATGAATATTTCTGATTTCATTCCAGTACTGTGCAATGACGTGAGAAAAATTTGTCTTGATTTCATCAGTCATTTTGTTCATGATGCGCTTTAAATCAAGCAACACCCTTTGTTCTATGAACATCGATTCTATTTCAGTATCCTCTACTGTGGATGCAATGGATCCAACCTTCATTTCCAAGAGAGATAACTGCTTATTGAATTCAGTATTATAATCATAAGCCCGATGCTTAATTTTAATAAAGAATTCGTGGCGTGAATTAGTGGCTCCATTAAGAAAACTATTTCTTTGTATTTCTACGGAGTTAAATTCCCACAGGGATTCTAACCTTAATAAACGTTCTCTATAGTAGCCTGGCTTAGTCTTCCTGTCGGCGGAACCTTTTCCTACTGATGACTGTTCATTCAACAACTGATGAATGCTGTTCGGTGCCATTTTTACTTTTCTTATATAATCCGTGTGACGACCCAGCGTCACAAATAATAAAAGAACATTCCAAAAACAACACACAATGATCTTTTATTCTCCCTACGCTACACCACATTCAAAACACGCCCAAAAAACAATAAACTGGTCACACTAATATATCGATAGTCGACTACCATCGCTATATTTCGTGACCCGATAACGAGTTATCGAGATCGGGATTCTCGTCAACGACCACTCTGGGCACACTCAACGGGGCCTATATAAGCAGAGGCAAGACCCCAGATGAGTGACTTGCGTTCCGACGATCTTCGAGGAAACAGCAGCAACAAGGTAAGTGTTCTGGTAGATAGTCTTGGTAGTAGTAGTGGATCCGTAAGAACGCGGTTTTTAAATTGGTTCTACGACCTGGACAGGATCACTGGCGTCCCGGTGTGGTTTCCTAGAAATCAGCCCAGACCCAGTCATGATCACTGAGGCGGCCCGGTTTTCGTAATACAGGCCCACCTCAGTGCGTTCCCCCAGAAGTCACGTTTCCGGCTCCCGACCCGGAACGAACGGCAGTTCGAACCTAACGATGCTCGGCAGACCGAAACTAACGATGCCCTACATTCCCGAATCCCACTAGAAACCAAGTAGATCTCTCCCAACGACCCAGAACACTTCGACGAAGCAGTTCATCACTCGGCCCATCCGCAGCGCCGACACTCGCAGCAAGCAGTTCATCACTCGGCCCATTCGCAGCGCCGACACTTTCAGCAAGCAGTTCATCACTCGGCCCATCCGCAGCGCCGACACTCGCAGCAAGCAGGCCATCACTCGGCCCTTCCGAAGCGCCGAATCGACAGAGCAAGCAGTCCCGACGCATCTACACACAACTACACGATTATACGATTACTTTGAAATACACGTCTCTAGTTTTACCCATCTGTGTCATTATTGGGGAAAGGGAGGTAAACCAATCTATAGAGGAATAAATATAAATATCTGTCACGAACCCTGACCACGGCGAGCTATACCGCCTCCCAAAACAGGGTCGTTACATCCGTTCAAAAGGTATTTTGTTATTGTTGGAACAGTAGAATATGTAGAATACGAAGAATATAAATAGAAATGAAGTTGAATGTAAACATGAAGAATTTATAGATAAGAAAAATGTAAACAATGAAGCATAGCTTAGAGTGCGCTCCAGCTTTCCATATAGCTGAGCGGCGAACTCTTATACTGATAAGCTTTTCGTAACTTCGTGACCCTTGTTATATTTGGCACTGCTCGTGTGAGTCAGTTGCTCATTATCGCTGTGAATCGTTGGCTGCGCCAGCGCATTAAATATTGCGCAATTGCGTTTGTTTCTATTGCCACCAGAGAATCCCCAACCAAGTCGCCAGTTTTAGTCGCCTTTATTTTGTTTAAATTGTCCGTTAAAAATCTTCCGAATTTTCATGGCGCCCGAGCAGGGACTACGGCTAGCATTTTTCGTTTAAATTCGGGTCGGAAAATTAAACTACATATAGTACATTTTCGTCGATTCGGAACTTGTTCTTATTTTTCGTGCGAACATAAGCTGGCTGGTGGATTTCGGCGCAACTACTTTCGGCGCAGCAACTTAGCTGGACTCTCAAGGAAAGTTTGGGAAAATCATGCCAAAAAATAATCAGGTATTCAGTGCCAACAATTAATTCCCGATCTCACCAACTATTGTGTGTTTTTTTACAAGACGTTGCATTTGGCAACTTATAAATTTTTGACACTTTAGAAATTGGAAAACCAATTATACATCAATAAATAAACAAAAAAATAAATAAAAGTGAACCGCCTTTAACAAAACAATGTGTGTGGAAATTATTTGAACATTTGGAAAATTTTTGTGTGCACATATACGTAAAAATTACCGCTTAAACCAAGATGGCGATGTGCCGCTAATTTGCGATTCCCTTTTGTGCAGAACGGTCCCCAGTTACAGAACAGTTCTTTGTTAGCAGTACATACTGTGGCAGTGGCTCTCAAACAGTATATAGAGTTTTAGGGATGCCTGCAAAAAAGTGTTCAGTGGTATTTATCGCGGTATACAGTTGTACATATGTACATATTTGTTGAATTTCGGCGCAGTGTGTTGGCATAGTTAACCATTTCGGACCACACACATTAATCATATTTATTTATATATCGTCTCCCAAAATAAATAAATTACATTGGTAAACTCGGTGCGGTGCATTGGCAGTTAACCATTATTCGGCCACACACATTGATCGTATTTATTTATATATCGTCTCCCAAAATAAATAAATGAAATCGGTAATTTCGGCGCAGTGCATTGGCACAGTTAACCTTTATTCGGCCCACACACATTGATCGTATTTATTTGTATTTTTTGAGTAAATGAGTAAGCAATAAATTGTGCAGTTTGGTGGTGTTTTGTGGGCATCATTAACCCTTATGGGATCCACAAAAATAGTTGGAAAAAATAAAATACAATAATTGGTGTACTTTGTCGCTGTGTATTTGGTATTAAGTTTTATTAACCCTTATATGAACAATACATTTTCTGCCTTTTAATATTGGAAAATTGATAAAATAGGCATCGTTCCGGAAGCAAAGAAATCGTTGACCCGTGTGTAATATATTCGTATTTGCATTCTCTCTTATTAAATTAACTTACAATATTTTTGAAATGATTGAAAAAGAGATGGAAGCATCTGGAAAGGAAGCAATCATAAAGGAAGTTCCTCCAAGGACAAATACAAAAAAATGATGGGTGACATAAGGCGGATGAAAACAGCACTAGAGAAAAAAACAATTTCTTTTGATAAATTCCAATTGGAATTTCGCATGCAACTTCTCGAAACCTTCTGTGACAAATTAATGGGTATCCAGGGAGACATAGATATACTAAACCCAAGCAATGATTTAAGAGAGTCGGTTGAGGATATATGTATTATCACAAAGGGTTTATATCGGTCAGTAATGAAAGAAAACGAGCCGCTAAAAATTAGTCAAGGGGATAGCGGTAGTTATCGTCATTCGTCCCAGCTACCAAAGCTCAACCATCCCAAGTTTAGTGGAAAGCATGCTGAATTTAAAAGTCGTTTTGAGAGTTTGGTCCACAATTACTCTTCTTTAAGCAACGTTGCGAAATTCAACCATTTACTTTCCTGTTTAACCAATGACGCTTTAGGAACTGCAAAGGCGTTTCATATTTCGAACAGTAATTAAGAGAAGGCGTTGGCCAGTTTAAAAAATGCTTACGATAATAAATGTTTGGTCTTTTTCGACACGATTTCGCAATTATTTGATCTTCCCCATGTATTAAAACCCTCTGCGTCAGGTTTAAGAACTCTCATTGATGAAATATCGGCTCTGTATGCATCATTACAGTCATTGGGAAGTGAAGAGGAAATAAATAATGCCATTTTAATTCATATAGCTATGTCCAAAGTGGATCATCCTACAAATTCTCGCTTTAAAGAGCAGAGCAACACATTACCGACATGGTCCGACTGTGCAGTTCACTTGAATCGGCAATATCAGCATTTGGCTGCTGATGAAGCAACTAAAAGCAAGGGCAAGGCTATACAAGGTTCGAGTAAAGGGTATTCGAAATCGTCATTTTCATGCTCGAAATCAGATCGTCAGACTGAGTCAAAATGTCGATATTGCTCAGCGACGAATCACATTTTAGGCAGTTGTCAAGCTTTTGCCGCTCTTCCTATGATTCAAAGATTCGATTTCGCCAAACACAATCGTTTATGTATCAATTGCCTAAATCCAGGACATGCAGTATGGAAGTGCAAGGCAGCAAAGTGCCGAGTTTGTTCGAAACCCCATAATACGCTTCTTCACAGATACGGGATAGATCAGCAACAAACTGTTTCGAGCTTGGTGCCGCAAGGGCAGTCTCAGACACAGTCAGCCTTTGATCATCCTAATCAAGCACATTCATGCCATGTTGCGAGTAGTGATCAAGTCATTCTTTCTACTGCCGTAGTAAAGGCTCGGGATAGATTTGGACCATTTCAGTTGGCACAAGCTCGTTTAGATTCAGGTTCGCAAATCAATTTTATGGCCGAGGATTTAGCACAGCGTCTACGGTTAGCCAGAGAAGAATCGCTTCTAAATATCGCCACTGTTGGAAAGAATGACTCGATAGTACGACACAAAGTTCACACGTCGATTCATTCTCGAGATAAATTCTCTCTTAAAATCGATTTCAACTTATCAACCCGATCATGAGGTCAAATTTGCGCAATGGAGCATTCCAGCAAACATTGAGTTGGCGGACCCTCGATTTTACAAGAATCCTTTTTCGATCTCCTGAGCGTAGACCAAATAAAGTTGGGATCCGAACATCCATCAATTCAAAAAACTTTGTTAGGATGGATTGTTTCGGGAAAGTATACTCAACAGGGATCAAATAGAGCTCAGGTGTGCAGCATCACTGTCCATGAAGATATCGGTTCTCTCGACTCTCTGGTTGAACGTTTCTGGGAATTGGAACAAGTCGCAGATAGATCGAAGGCTGTTTATACAGCTGAACAAGTCGCTTGCGAGCAACACTTTGAGCGCACCGTACACAGGCTTTCGTCAGGTCGTTTTGAGGTGAAGCTGCCATTCAAAAGAGACCCAAGTGTTCTAGGTTTATCCTTTGAGACAGCAAGGCGAAGATTTCGTGCGTTGGAGCGCAGACTTGCAACAAATAATGAGTTGCATGACATGTATCAGGAGCTCATGAGAGAGTATCTTAACCTTGGTCATATGTCATTGAGTTCAACCCATTCATCAAATCATAACTGAATAAAGGAATATAAACTTAAAGCTAACAAAAGGTTTTCTCACAGCGGCTACGCAAATATGCTGAGTTGGCCGTCTGTGCGGATGCAAACAGTCCAATACCGGGTCAGCAAATAATCCGATGCATGGTCGCGGACTTATTGTCCGGTTAACTTAGTTAACTACCCCCCCTATCTCAGCGATTACCTCCCTCAATTGGGCTGCTGATTTCTTTGCGTTAATGACTCGCTGGCAGCTGAGCAAAATACAGATCAGAGCACAGCATACCGCTACTACGATTAGCACTACCTGATACGTTTGGGTGTTGTTGACCTCTTCTCCCACTTTCTGGATGAACCTCAAGTTACGTTCATTGAGGCGATGAAGGTAAGGGAGGCTCAAAATTTCGTGGATGCCGGTTATGTTCAACAAAGGGGAGCTTGCCACTCCCGGATTCCTTATCCGGATGTTGTCATGGTTGATGAACATGGTTCCGTTAATCATAACACGATCGTTGAATGTTATGAGATACGTGCCACGTAAGGAAACATCCGGGCCATTGTCAACTCGAACCTGCGCTAAACAGTCATTAATTATGATAGTGCCTTCATCCACTTGAGTGACCTGGTGCAAGTCGCTCGGTTGGGTATCGCAATGCGCAACACCTCCTGCGTGAAGATCTCTGGCACATGAGCCACTCACAGATAGCTGACAGAATGTGGCACCAGGTGTTGCGGTGCAGTGTTCAACTTGATGGACTCTTCCATCACATTCCGCAACGACGTTGTTCTTCATCCGTACGATCACATCTTCATGTGCGACCGTGGAAACAAGTCGCGCATGCTGGCGGTCTCTTCCACAACTCGTCTGAATTCCGAAAGATTAGAAGAGTGGGTGACTCGTGCGTATTCCTCCCATACTAGAATGCGGCCCTCCACAACTGGAATGTACTTGGCTTGAGAAAAGTCGGTAATGTGCGCCGACGCCAAGGATAGGGAAAGGAGGATGGCAAGACTGAACCTGCGAAATGGAATGAGTACTTTTTACTTTCTGTTTTATTCATGCAGAGGCTTCCCACCACCAAAAGGAATGTCTTTAATAATAAATCTTAGGCTCGAAGATGGGTCTTATAACTAATGCCAAGTGGCTATTTTTGCTTAATAATGAAAAATGAATAAAAATTACGGGAGTTGCCTGAAGATGTTACTTTAGGTTGTCCTTGTGGACCACCCTCCCCTTAATGAGGACCGTGGTCCCCAGGTCCGCTTCAACGATTTTTTCTTCACATAGTGGCGTTAGCTTGTTGCCAAGTCTCCTGTTGGACTTCACAAGAACTTTGTCACCAACTTCGAAAACCCTGTTCTGTCGCGAAGCGTTTTCCCACGTTTTTGGGCGCTTTTAATTTTGTCACAAACATCTCGCTGCATGTCTTCATCCTCACCCTGTATAACGTCAGCTGGCCTCTTATTGATGACCGAGTGGATTGATTTGTTATACTTTGTGGTGGCTAACAGGATCACCTCCACGGTGTCACTTATGCCTTTATCGATTTTCAGACATCTTGCCAGCTCAAGAAGAGTGCTGTGAAAGCGCTCCACTTGACCATTTGAGACGCTGTGCAGAGGTGGTGCATTTGCAATGGCAACACCGGAGTGATCACTTAGCATAGTCGAAATCGTATGCTAATTTAGTGATGGTTCATTGTCACAGTAAATTGTCCTCGCATTCGGGAAGAAATTCATCCGCTGTAGTAAGGCTGTTTTTAAATCCTCGATTGTTCTGGAAGCAACCGGTTGTACCACGGCAAAATTTGAGAACTTGTCTATGCAGGTGAGAAAGTATTTTTTATCCGTGGAAAAAATGTCTATGTGTAACATTTCTCCCACATGAGAAGGGATCGGTGTTTCGCCTAACTCTTGCTTCCTCGGGTGCCTGTCATATTTAGCCTTAGCGCACGTTTTGCAGTTAGCGACAATTTCGTTAGCTAACTTATTCATTTTTGGGAAGTAGTACTCAGTGAGCACCTGCTTCACATTTTCTTGGGCTGCTCTATGGGCCCTATTATGTTCGGCCGTAAGGATTTCTCTTCTTTCATCGGCCGCAAAAATGTCCGTGACCCTATTCTTGCAGTGCCAAAACTTGGTGGCTGGGAATACCCGGACCAGATCGTCTTGAATCAATGCAAGTGTGTGTAGATCGCAATGTATTGCATTCACACCTTTGGGGACTATTGAGCCTGCGAGTTCATCGAGTAATGTCTGCTCGTGAGGAAAGCTAATTACGTGTCGTCTCTTGTTTCCAAAGAGTACGAAACCGCGTTTTAGCAAGAAGCGCGCCTCTTCTAGAACAATTTGGTTCTGGATGCAGTTAAGCGGCTTGTCGGTTGTTTCTATAGCGTGAGTTAGTGATATCTCACTGTGAATTGTCGCCACGCAAGACTCAGCATCTTGCGTTTCCATGGCGTTCAGTTGCTGTCTTGATAGCGCATCAGGGTTTTTAAAAAAACTTTTGCGCCGGCTTCGTCTATGCGCGCCTTCCACCTTTTGATTTTGGAATTGGGATTTGATTCCGATACCGAGAACGTTAACGGCTGGTGGTCGGTGTAGATATTTATGTCCTTTACTGCATATAGGTAATGCCGTAATTTTCCAAGTGCCCAAACAATGGCCAAAAGTTCCCTTTCATTGGTGGCGTAGTTTACCTCCCGATCCTTCAATGTTCTCGAAATCATTGTGATAGGTCGACCCCCTTGAGAGAGCACCGCACCAATTCCATAGGCTGAGGCATCCGTCGTTAGATCGAATGCCTTTTTGAAGTCCGGATATCTAAGCATGACATCTTCAGACGCTAATATGTTGCGCAATTTATAAAAAGCCTGCTGCTGTGCTTCAGAAAACTGCACTGGAATATTTCTGGATCTGTACCTGGATACACTTCCATTCTCTCCTTTCAGGATTTCTGAGATAGGTCTGGCAATCGTTGCGAAGTCTTTTATAAAGCACCTGTAGTAACTTGCAAGACCTAGGAATGACCTTACCTCAAATACATTCTTTGGCTCGGGGAACTCCTTTATAGCCTTTACTTTTTCCGGGTCTGTTGTGGTGCCACTACTGGTGACGATGAACCCAAGGAAATTTACGCTTTTCTTAAAAAAGCGTGATTTTTTGGTGGATACTCTCATGTTTGCGTCGTATAGGCTCTTAAGAACCCAATCCACATGCCTAAGATGAGAGTTTTCATCCTCCGAAAAAATGATGACATCGTCTACGTAGACGTAGCAGAACTTGCCGATTTGCTCTCGCAGAATATCGTCAATAGTTCTTTGAAAAATACTGGCGGCATTTTTCAGGCCAAATGGGAGCCTTCGATATTCGTATTTTCCCCCGTTTACGGAAAAGGAAGTTTTCTCGCGGTCTTTCTCTGCGAGAATAATTTGATGATAGCCGGATTTTAGATCCAGCGTCGAAAAGTACTTGGCTTTGCCTAGGTTACCAAGTATCATCGAGATATTCGGCATGGGGTACCTGTCGGCAATTGTCCTTTCGTTTAGCTTCCGAAAGTCTATGACCAGTCGCAAATTTCTATTGCCCGCCTCATCAATACCCTTCTTATCTACGACCCATATCGGGTTATTGTAAGGAGAGGCCGACATTTGGATTATACCATTTTTTAGCAGGTCTCGGATCTCCCTATTGACGAAGTCCGCTGCTCCCATGGGGTACGGGTATAACTTAGCATAAATTGGATCTTCGCTCTCTGTTCTGATGGTGGCTACCACCGAAGTGTTGTAAAGTAAAGCTTCGTCAGGGTCTGCGAAAGCTTTACTCCTACTTTTGAGCATTTCCAAGAACGCATTTTTTATCAAAGGCGGTGCATCTGAGCAATCCACGTTAGTGAAGTTGACATCAGGGCATTTTTGAAACGAAATACTTTCAACCTCTGTGCCCCATTTGAGCTGACCAGAAGCTATGCAAAGAGATGCCCCTGCCTGTTTTAACAGGTCGTGGCCGATTATCCCATCAAAGGACGACAAGTCTGGTAGTATAAAGAACGTGGCCTTTATATTAAATAGTAAGACGAAGCATTTTTCTGTTATCATAGTCCCGCCATGAATTGAGTGGATTGAAAACGGTGATTCCACTGGGCGGACACCTCTTAACACCTTGTGGGGCCGAATAAAGTTTTTGGACGCCCCGGTGTCGATGAGGAACTTCATCTCTATCCCTGCTACTCTTCGTCTGATGAAAGGTAGCAGGGATTTTCCCCTAAAAAATTGATGGCGTCGGAATCGTAATCGCAACTGACGTCATCGTCGATCGCTCGCGCCGCGCTGGCGGCAGTGCGGTCATAGGACTGTGGGCCACTTTCCACACTTTGCGTGGTATGATGAAGCGTCTGCTGCCTCTTCGGGCCACCAGACCGCTCGGATGTAGCAGGTCTTTTATTTTGGGAGGCCTGCGCGTGAGTGGGTGGAATTATTTTCGAAAGGGAGGGATCAACCTCCATAGGTTCGGTCTTAAAGACGTTACTATTGCGGTGCTTATAGGCGTTTTGGTCTGAGTGGACCTGTGCCTTATATTGTTGTTTACTATAATGCGGATTTTTGCCGCTGAAAACCTGGGCGTCTGTTTCCTGAGGTGCCCTTCCCTGCTGGCCCTTTTGCCCTTTTTCAACCGGCCTACGGTCCTTATCCTCTTGGCTTTTAGCGAAAGTAGCCGCAAAGGCATATCTCTCATGATTAGATTCGACTTCTTGTGCCAAAGCCAGGGCCGACGGTAAATCTTTTGGCTTTGCTGCGAAAAGTACGTCTGTTAGGTTTCGTCTGAGACCCTCAACGCATCGTCACGGAATTTTTCACACAGGATTTTTGCCATACCTGTATCATAGGACATATTAACCTTATTGGTCAGCAAGGTGAGCTTCTTCTCGACCTCGTCATAATACTGCAACAAGTTTAAGCTCCCTTGTCTTAGGGTGCCCAATTCTTGTTCGATGACGTGCATCGGACGTTTGTCACTGTAAGTGAAATCAAGGCGACTTATTATCGCATCAAAATTCAGTACAGTGCCGAATGATGAAAGGACCGCATCGGCGGGGCCCCTGATTTTGCTTCTTATAATTATTACAGCCTGATAATGGCGAGAACTGCCATTGTGCCGTCTGAATATTTCATAAGCAGCGCCGGCCGCTTGTCTCCAAGAGACGTATGCTTCTTGGGCTCCCGAGAATTCCGGGAGACATTTGACGGCATCTAGAGGCTCATCACAACGAACCTCATCCATAATCTTTATGGCTTCATACACCCTTATTTCTGGGGCCGGAGCTGAGGTCGGTGCGACGCGCACCACTTCTACTCGAGCGGCGAGCACATCAATTATTTGCCGTAGCTCTTGTTCCTTACGCTCGTTCTGGGCGGCCTGCTCTGCTAGTGCTCTGCCGACGGCAGTTTCGATGATGGCTTTAAGCTGTTCTGAGTCCATGGCTGTGGCCTTGGGACGTTCTACGATTGCTAAATTTGCAAGCGAAGCAAAAATATCTCCTTTACCCCCAGATTCCGAATCGCTAGAATAATGTTTTCCGCTTCTATAGCAATTGAATGCGTCATTCATGAGTAGTCAGACAGTCAGACTGACACATACGAGCAACAGTTTGCATGGGCAGACCCAATAAAAGGGAACAAAAATAAACTAAGATAAAACTAACCTGTTGCAGGTTTCGTATTACCGCACGGAGGCGAAATAACAACCAAAGAAGGAAATAACAAAACCAAAAAAATGTTTACGTTGCATTTAATGATTAAATTAATTTTTACTTGCACTTTTATAGCTGAAATTATTTGAGTTGAATGTTCTTTATTTCGATTTCTGACAGTCTTTCCAAAAGAAAACAAAACGTATTTCCCTCTGAAGTGGCGTAAAAAAATCACAATGAGAAATTGGTTCAATAATTATTTGTAAGTGTTAAGGAAAAAAGTTGTCCTAATGCAAAATATTAATGAAGTAATTCAATTAACTCGACTAACTGTAATTTGTTTTTTATTTTTGACCACTGCAGATATAAAATCAATGTAACTTTAAGATTCCACTCACATTATTTTTGCAATTTTTCCTTCCTTAAAAATTTCCTGGTGACTAAAATTTTCGCCGTTGGTTCACCACTGTTCTCCTTTCCGAAGCTTAAATTTTGTATGTCGTTGTAGGATTTTATAATATTTTTTGTTTTGGAAAAGTATTTTGTTGTAATTGTTATTTTGTGTCACTGTGTTTCGAGATTTTCTCTATTGCGAGCAACACATTTTCATTTGTTTTTAATATAACGCTCGCAGAGATAAGACACTTTTGTTTTCACTTGTATTTTTTTCGGTTCGATTTGGATTTTATGTTTTAACAAAATCCGCTTTCTTTTTTTGTTTTAGAAGTGGAAAAGAACCACTAGTTGAGCGCCAATTAAGATATTTCCATATATTTGGATATTTAATAATTGTTATGTGGAGCGGAGCTGCCACAGAGAAACAAAGTTGAGTTAAGTTTATGTATATTTATTGCGAGGAGGAACCGCTCGCTCGCTTCATCAAATCATAACTGAATACAGGAATATAAACTTAAAGCTAACAAAAGGTTTTCTCACAGCGGCTACGCAAATATGCTGAGTTGGCCGTCTGTGCGGATGCAAACAGTCCAATACCGGGTCAGCAAGGAATCCGATGCATGGTCGCGGACTTATTGTCCGGTTAACTTAGTTAACTTATAGGCAAGTTAACGTTGCCGCAGAAGATCGGAGCCTGCAACTTATCGAAAAACCTATCGACTGAACACGGTCACTTATGGGACATCCTCAGCTCCGTTTTTGGCCATTTGTTGCCTCTTTGAGCTATCAAAGATCTACGCTGAGTCATATCTTGTTGCAGCGAAGGTGATATCCAGCGACTTCTATGTCGATGATATGCTCACAGGAGCTAACAGTTTGAAAGAGCTATAAGTCATACGCAGAGAGGTGACTAAAGTTTTGAAATTAGGGGGCTTCGATTTAGCCAAATGGGCCACAAATCATCCAAGTTTGCTTGCTAATAAAGGGCCAGAGAAGGCTCTTGCATTTGATTCATCCGCTTCAGTGAAAACACTTGGCATGAGATGGAATATTCAAAATGACGTATTTCATTATCACTTGGAGGATTCATTCGACTCTTTACCACCAACTTAACGCAATATCTTGTCCGTCACATCTCGGTTGTTTGATCCGTTGGGCTTATTGTGCCCGTTAATCACAAGAGCAAAGATATTGTTACAAGAGCTGTGGCGACAAAAATTGAATTGGGACGAGTCGGTTCCAATGAGTGTGTGTACCAGCTGGAATAGGTTTAAGCTGAATTTGCGAGAGTTAGACAAGATATCTATACCTCGATATATCTGTCTTGCGGGTTATGAGATTGTTCAAGTTCACGGATTCGCTGATGCATCTAGTGAAGCATACGGCTGTTGCATCTACGTCCGTACCACTGTTGGAAGAAGTCAATCGCCGAGATTGCTAACTGCCAAATCGCGAGTGTCACCCCTTAAAACAAAATCAATTCCAAGGCTTGAGTTGTGTGCGGCACATCTTCTCACCAAGTTATGGGCTCAAGTAGCTCCTTTGCTAAACAACTTCGAATTGGAAAGAATTAATTTCTGGTCGGATTCGCAAGTTACTTTGTATTGGATAAAAGGGGATCCATCCACGCTAGCAACATTTGGTGCAAATAGAGTTTTCGGAGTTTTGGAGGCATGTGCCTACAGAAGAGAATCCGGCTGATTTGGTGCCCCGTGAAACAGACATAGAGGGTTTAAAATGTACTTTATGGGTCCCGAGTTCTTGCTTCGAAGTCAAGATGAGTGGCCTTGTCTTCATCAGATTGAGGTCTCGCCTGATTTACAGCTGTCCGAGAACAAGAAAAGCGTGGCAGTATGTTTTCCTTAACAAAAGGCCAAACGAATGTAGTTGCTGATCTTGTTGAAAGATGTTCATATTTTAATAAGGTACTGCGGAACATGGCATACGTAAATCGGTTTATTCAAGGAAAGAAACGTCATCGCGAGGAGGTTATTTCGGCAAAAGAACTACGGGTATCGTTTCTTAGGCTAATCAAAAATAACTCAAAGATTTGAGTTCGGATCAGAGTACAACAAATTAGAAAATCGGAAAGCTTGGCCCCAAATCTTCAACGTGTCCACTGTGTTTGTTACAAGCCTATGCTACTGGGTCAGATAATGGGTAACTTACCCGCAGATCGTGTCAGGAAAGTTCGCCATTTTTTGGTTTGTGGAGTAAACTCCTGCGGTCCATTTTATGTTTCGCTTAAGATTCGTAGAAGACCCCTTATCAAGACGTACGCCGCCGTCTTTGTTTGTTTTTCATCAAAGGCTGTTCACCTTGAACTCGTTGTCGATCTATCTACTGACAGTTTTTTATCTGTTTTCAAAAGGTTCGTCGGTCGGAGGGGTCTTCCGGGTCGGAGGGGTCTTCGTGGAAGCGAGCACAATCCTCGAGGAGCTAAACGCAGCGTTTCACCGCAATCAGGAGCAGATCAGAGGGTACGCGCAAAGACCATTATAAACACCAAGATGCGTAACGCCATACGATTTTTTTGCACACGAATTTTTTGTGCTGGCTTTTCAACTGGCTTTTCGCTCTCTACCCAAAAGCCAGCGAGAGAGCGCTCAAAAGCCAGCCGCTCTTTGCACGCATACTGCGACAGTCGACGAATGTATGTGTGCACATATATTCACAAGCGAAGAAATTCGCTGCAGCGCGCTGTCGAAATATACTCTTTATTTTAAAATTATAACATTATTAAAAATACTTATTTTGTATTGCCTTTATATTTAGTAATGACCAAATATATCTAAGTATAAAAAAATAACATAATTTATTTCATACATGACTTCACATTGGAATAATTGTCATTAGGGTATTCAGCATGCGACTTGTGAACGATTTTTAGGAGCCTCAGAAATTTTGCGATTGAACAGGATGAATATTTTTATATTTATTGAATTTTAAATATATGGATTAAAAAATATGTGGTATTTTTATATTATACGTATTATATAATATTATATTATATAAATAGTTTAACTTTTTATAAAATAATAATATGAGCTTTAAATATTTATTAGGTATACAAAAAAAAAAGATGGATAAATAAAAATAAATATCTGAATATTAAATTAAATTTTTCGTTTTATATATTTAAATTAATTATACCTTTTAACACAAAACATATAAAACTGCTTGAGTAAATAAGAATAGATTTAAGTGCAGGTTGATAATATTAGATATGATGTTATTCGTATTTACTTTAAATATTTTAAGTCATTAGATCAAAATTTAATATATTTGAATACAAATTAAATTTAATATTTCCATTTTAAAGTTAATAAAAACAGCCATGGATAAAAAATAAAGCGACATATATTTAATTTAATATCCTTTAAATATATTCAATTTAAATAAACTTCGCTTTGTTTTTGTTTAACTATCATAGTATATTCAAATATATTAAACTTTATTGAAATATTTTTAAATTTAATCAAGCAGTTTTTTATGTTTTGTATTAAAAGTTATGTTTTTAGCTTTAATTTAAATATGTAAAACGAAACTATGAATTAAATATGCAGATATTAATATTTAAGGTATATAAAAAAGTTTTACATCAAGCTTCACTGCCATACATATATACATAAATGCAATTTAAATAATCATTCTGTTCAATCATAGAAGTTCTTTTGACACACAATTAGTTTCTTAGTCCAGAAATGATTTCTGGACGAAAATCGTCTTCTCGAACAAATACGCACACATACGCACTTTCTTATTCGTGCAATTCTATTTTTAGATTTTTACGCTCTCAACTTTGTGCGAGCGGAGAGAGCGGAATTTTCGTCGCCACCAAAAAACGAGCTGCATATTGCAAAACCAATGTATGGGCGTTACGCATCTTAGTGATTATATTGGTCTTTGGTACGCGGCTCAACGAGGCGTCGAGTGGTCTTTCATACCGCCGAGGTCACCACACTTCGGAGGACTGTGGGAGGCAGCCGTCAAGGCCACCAAGCATCGGTTGCTGCGAGGGGTCGGCAACGTCAAGCTCACAGCAGACGAGTTAAGCACCCACCTGGTGGAAATAGAGGACCTGCTCAATTCTCGTCCCATCGCGTCGCCAGGCAACGTCCCCAACGATGGAGAAGCGCTGACCCCCGGACATCTTCTGATCGGCCAGCCTCTTCTTACGCTGCCGCCTGAATCCGACACAAACGGAATCTCCAGCAAGGCTGAGCGGCGAACTCTTATACTAACTTCGTGACCCTTGTTTAATTTGGCACTGCTCGTGCGAGTCAGTCGCTCATTATCGCTGTGAATCGTTGGCTGCACCAGCGCATTAAATATTGCAATTGGACTGCTGCGTTTATTTCTATTGCCGCCAGAGAATCCCCAACCAGGTCGCCAGTTTGTAGTCGCCTTTATTTTGTTTAAATTGTCCGGGAAAAATCTTCCGGATTTTCAGTTATGATGTGCCTCGACTCACACCGATGGGTTATATTATGTTGTCTAATAACTCACTTCCGCTTTTTTGCTCTTTATTCAATGCTTTATAAAAATTAATACAGTGACCGGATTTAGCAAAATATGCGCCGTTTTGTTCGATAATGTGTTCCCATTTAGACGGCAACTTCATAATACCCCATCGTAGAAACTTCAGTCCGTATTTGCATTAATTCTGACAGCCACTTTTCACAACCCTCTTTTGAGCCCAACTTTACACCAGTAAGGGCAATCGCCATGGACAGGAACAGGTGGTAGTCACTTGGCGCTATGTCCGGGCTATATGATGGATGCGATAAAATCTCCAATTCGAGCTCCCGTAGCTTCTGACGAGTCATCAAAGAAGTGTGTGGTTGGCCAATTCTGGTCGCTTCTGGTCGATCGCCAGCTTCAAGCGTTCCAGTTGTTCGCAGTAGATGGTAGAACTAAGCGTCTGGCCATATGGGAGCAGCTCATAGTATATGATTCTCTTCCAATCTCACCAAAACTTTCCTGGCCGTCAATCCCGGCTTGGCCACTGTTTTGGACGATTCACCGACCCTCAACCACGTCCGTTTTCGCTTGATATTGTCGTATGTGATCCATTTTCGCCGCCAGTCACCATACGCTTCTAAAAAGGCTCGAGTTCATTCCGGCTTATCCATGGTGTCGTTTTCACGGGCTCTGAATCGTCGAAACCATTCCTCCGCGGTTCGAAGTGATAGAGTACCATCCCCTAAAATACCATTAATCTCACGGAATGTTTCTCTAGCGGATTTACCTTTTACGAAGGAATACAAATTTAGGCGTTAGCGAACTCCATGTTTACACATGTATAACTTTTCAATGCCTTAACCAGCTTGTTATGAATAGCGTCGTTTTGTAAGTTATGTTAAGACCTTTCAATCGATATATAGCATTGCCCGATACTGATATGCAGCGCTTTGCACAAAGCCGCCAAATTCAAAAAACAAAAAAAATCGGAAGGGAGATATTTGACAACCTGATATATAGTATATGTGTCAGAAGAATCAAAAGTTTGTCTGGTTCAAAACGCCTGGTTGATCAAAACCTGTCCTTATCCAAGGCAGATCTTTAGAATGGTTTTTACCGTGTTTTGGTCGTCTTGTTGACCGGTGAAGACAGCAAAAAAATGGTTTGGTCGCCTAGCTGACCAACAGTATTATTAATTTTTTGGAGTTTTTAACAAATTGGTCGCCAGGTTGAAAAAAATTTCTTTTTTTAATATCACACTTGTGGTTGATGAAGCAGAATCCAATTTTTACCAAATTGACCTTTCGTTGCTCAAACTATGATCGATGATGCGGGTTCAAACTGGAGTCCGAATTTGCTGAAAATTTTGGTCAGAAGTTTGTAACGCAGTGAAGGAGAGGTTTCCGACCCCATAAAGTATATATATTTTTGATCAGGATCAATAGGGGAGTCGATATTGCCATGTCCGTCTGTCCATCTGTGCGTCTGTTTCAATACCGTTTGCGAGCTCAGTTTAAAAACCAGTCGTCCTAAATTTGATCGTATTGGTTGATTAAAAAAAATATAAATTTTATTATACCCTTGCAGAGGGTATTATAATTTTGGTCAAAAGTGTGCAACGCAGTGAAGGAGACGTCTCCGACCCTATAAAGTATATATATTCTTGATCACGATCACCTCCTGAGTTGATATAGCCATGTCCGTCTGTCCGTCTGTCCGTCTGTCTGTCCGTCTGTCCGTCTGTCTGTTTCTACGCAAACTAGTCTCTCAGTTTTAAAGCTATCAAATTGAAACTTTGCACACACCCTTCTTTCCTTTGCACGCCAGGATCGGCCAACTATATCCTATAGCTACCATATAACTGATTGATCGGAAATGCCATAACTTTCGTGTTTGTAAAGTTAGGAAGTTGGGATTTTCTATGGGTTTTATATTTGGCCAATCCATTCGACCTACCAAATTTCATAAGGATCGGCCGACTATATCCTATAGCTGCCATATAACTGATTGATCGGAAATGCCATAACTTTGGTGTTTGTAAAGTTAGAAAGTTGGGCTTTTCTATGGGTTTTATATTTGGCTAATCAATCCGACCTACCAAATTTCATAAGGATCGGTCGACTATATCCTATAGCTGCCATAGAACTGAACGGATGGAACTTTGGTATTTTTATACCCGTTACTCGTAGAGTAAAAGGGTATATTGTATTCGTGCAAAAGTATGTAACAGCTAGAAGGAAGCGTTTCCGACCCTATAAAGTATATATATTCTTGATCAGGGTCACTAGCCGAGTCGATATAGCCATGTCCGTCTGTCCGTCTGTCCGTCTGTCCGTCTGTCTGTCCGTCTGTCTGTCTGTCTGTCTGTCCGTATGAACGCTGAGATCTCGGAAACTATAAAAGCTAGAAGATTGGCATTTTGCATGCAGATTCTAGGAGTTCCTACGCAGCGCAAGTTTGTTTCAAAATGGTGCCACGCCCCCTCTGACGCCCACAATCGCTTATATACGATTTTAAAAATTTAAATATTTCGGAAAAGTAAAAATGCAGTTTTATTGTGTTTATCAATACCTATCGAAATGTAGAAGAAATTTTTCAAATCGGACCATTCGTTAAAAAGTTATGCGTGATCAAAGTTTCTATCTCCATCTCCCTCGCACTCCCTTTACCTGAGTAACGGGTATCTGATAGTCGGGGCACCCGACTATAGCGTTCTCTCTTGTTAAAGTTAGGAATTTGGAATTTTTTATGAGTATTAAGAATGCATCATATGAATAATTTTGGAGAATATAATTTACAGAGTATTCTGCAAGGGTATATTAACTTCGGCTCCGTCCGAAGTTAGCTTTCCTTTCTTGTTTTTTAATTTCACTTTATTGGTGCAGACCTTAATTCACTAACTCTTTATTACATCAAGACACTTTCACTTATTATTATTTCTTATGACCGATCCCGGTTTCCTTAATTCTAAAATCTTCTCCAACGAACCTCGGCCAGAAGCTTTTCTTTTTTAAGGTTCTAGAACTTTGATTTTTGTTTAAAATAAAAGCTTATGCTGAAACTGTCGCATCTCGTTGTGAAATTTAATTATGCTGACCGATGCAATTTTGATTAAAAATTGGAACGCAATACTTTTGTCTTTGAACGTGAGCTGTTGTTTACTTTACTAAAGGTTTATTTATCTTAGCAGAACGGTCAAGCGCGGCCTTCGAAGTTAATGAAAAAGGCGAAGGCAGAATCATAAATAAAGGCAAAGGCAATGTAGCTGAGATTGAATTTAAAAATTTGTTTATTAATCCCATAAGTAAAACCGTTGGATAATTGAATTTAAAAATTTGTTTATTAGTTCCATAAGTGGAACCGTTTCACGCGTTGGATAACTCTCCCCCTTCTAAAATGGATCGTCCCGATTCATTATGGATTTCGTTTAAACGATCTCTTAATTCTGTTAAAAATATTTCTTCGTTAATAGGTTTTTCTAATTCTGGCCGTTGTTTTTTGGTTACAAATATATTTCTGTATTTAATAATAGTTAGAGAAATTAAATATATAATGATTAAAATTTATAATATAAAGGATATAGATATTTTGGTATTATTAATTTTAATGAATGGATTTAAAATATTTATATTATCTAAAGAGAGTTCCGAATTATTTGAAAATATATAATCGGATATTTCATAATTTTTGAAGTGGTTTGTAGTAATATAGTTAAGAATTTTGTTGTTTAAATTGGTATATGAAACGTTATTTATTGTGGTTGTACCGTTAAATGTTATTAAGAATGAACCACCTAATTCGGAATTGTTGACGATGTTGTTACCATTTATTAAAATGGCACCTCTTGGATAATTTTTTTATTTTTTTCTCTTATTTTTTTACAAATTGATTGTTCACCGTTTAATAGTCGGGTAAAACATGTTTTTTCCAAACTTAGAGTGCAATAGTTATTAAAGAGTTCTTTCTTAAATGTAGACATTTCATAATATGTATTTTCGCATTTTGCGACTTGATTACTTATTAATAATTTTCCATCGATTTGGGAAATGGGTCGAGTGTAATATAATTCGCATCTATTATTTATTATTGGGTATTTTATATAAATTATTAAAAGTTCTTTATGTAATGCGATTTTTAACACAGAGATGTCCATTAAGTCAGCGATAATTACTGGCTTTTGCTCGTGTTTTAATATTTCTTTTATATCTTCATTATTTAAAATTTTGGTGTTGAAAACGTCAATTTTTGCAAGGGTGATAGTATCAATTAAATTTTGCAGATCAAATGTTATCAGTCGTAAGCGATGTTTTCTTAGTGGTAAATCTTGATCAATAAAAACCTTTTTAAAATCTTCAGAGAGAGATTATATTTCTTTGAACAATTTTTAATTAATAATAGACTGTTTATTATTATTTTCAATTAAGTCATTGATTTTATTTTGTACTTTAATGAAATCATCATGATCCGGAATTCCAGCTAACCATTTCCACACGGTGCCTAACTCATTTATTCCTCTTTTTGTTCTAGCTGATATTAACTGGGATAAGATTAATTCGATTACTTCTAAGTCGTACTTTATTTCCCATTGTGACCTTTTATTTAAATCCTTTTTTATATTATCTGATTCTATATTAATTATTTCCTTATAAAAACTTAAATTAGTTACGTGGAATAAATCGTTGTAAGATTCATACATAAGTACATCCTTGTTGTCTTTGAACAGAAAAAATTCATGGTTCGAGTAATCAATTATTTCTGAACTGGCCAATATTATAATTGATAAAATATGTATTAAAGAATACATTTTCTGTAAGTTTAAAAAAAAAGAATTTATTAATGCTTAATATTATCTTTGTGAATAATTCTGTTTCTACTGTTGTTTATTATTATTTAACTATTTGCTTCTTATATCTTGGTTTAAGTTTATTTCTTTCTCCATATTTCTTCTCATAAACAACTTGTCCTACGTGATATTGTTTTTCTTTTCTGTTTTCATTATGTGTTTCTAACATTTTCTCCTGTGTATTTTTTAATAATTGTGGAATATTATCGTGTTCGATTTTATTATAAAGAATGTCAACAGGTTTTTGGTTTGTTGTGGAATGAATACTCTGATTATATTCCTGAGCGGCTCTTATTACGATTTCGGAATAGTCAGTTAAATTAAATTGTTCTTTTAAGCAGCGAGCTAAATTTGTTAGTGTCGAATGTGCCCTTTCCACTTGTCCGTTTGAGGTACTGTGCCTCGGGTCTGCGTAATGTAGAGTTACTCCGCATCTTTGTGCAAAAGATTTAAATTGAGCTGAGGTAAAGCTCGGTATATTCTTTATATTCTTTTAGTTTTACAAATAGATTGGGCCAATAATATAATCTACTGATTTGTTTATGATTTTCGTCTAGTCCCCTATGAGCTCGATTGTGTGTTTCCTCTATTATTATAGCTCTATCTGCGGCGTTTTCTACGTCTTGTAGAAATAATCGCGTAAAAAGAAATTTGTTAGTAAAACTATTTCTTAAAGAAACTTGAATATGATATAAATCTTCTAAACTACAATGAATTCCAACCGTTACGTTAGGTGGAAGATACTCTCTTAATATGCTTATTAAATTCTCAACTGTATCATATTCGATTATGTGTCGTGTCTTGTCAAAAATGTCCAGTGACTCATGTATTGTATACCTCCCCGTTGTTAATAACAATTGTTGTTTAAATTGATTTAACGGCTTACGGGTCTCTTGTATTACATTTTCAAAACTACTTTCAGCTGAATGCTGTGTGTCTCGGTCTGAGTTTGACTGTTCAGAAACTTCTATGTCGCTGTTTGTAATATTATTTATATGTATTCGTGATAATGCATCGGCTACAACATTTGTTGTTCCGGGTTTGTATATAATTTTTGGGGTAAAACTTTCAATGAAAGAATACCATCTTTTCATCTCTACGTTTGGATTTTTATCCGAAATTGTGAACGATAAGGATTGATGATCCGTTTGTATTTCTATGCCAATTACTCCATATAAATAATTCCGAAGATTTTTTAAAGCCCATACTATAGCTAACAATTCTTTTTTATTTGTGGCATAAAGTTGTTCCGTTTTATTTAATGTTTTTGAAATAAACGTAATTGGTTTATTATCTTGTGTTAGTACTGCCCCGATAGCTACGTCTGATGCATCTGTAGTTAAAACGAATTTCTTACTATAATCTGGCTGAACTAATTTGACTTGTGCTATTAGATTCTCGATTTTAGATTTTAGCTCGTTGAAAGCTTGTACAGCTGATTCGTCAAACTGTATTGAAACTTTAGTAGACATTCTTTTAGAAACCTTTCCATTTTCCCCTCCTAGATATTTTGTTAATGGTTTAGCAATTTTTGCATAGTTACGGACAAATTTTCTGTAATACCCTGTTAAACCTAGAAAACTTCGGAGTTCTCTAATATTACGTGGAATCGGATATTTTTTAATTGTGGCAATTTTTTTCGGGATCCGTTTTAATTACATTATGAGAAAAAATGTACCCTAGAAATTCGGTTTCTAATTTAAAGAATTTAGATTTTTCGAGAGAAATTTTCATATTTGCTCTTTGTAAAATATTAATTATTTTAATTAAATCAGCATAGTGTTGTTCAATAGTGTTTGAAAAAATAATTATATCGTCCATATAAACATGGCAAGTTTTTCCTACTTGTTCTCTTAAGATATCATCCATAGCTCTTTCTGGGTGCGTTTGTTAACCCAAAAGGCATTCGTAAAAATTCAAATTTTCCGTTATTATTAGAAAATGGTGTTTTTTCAATATCTGAATCTTTCATTAAAATTTGGTGGAATCCAGATTCCAAATCAATTGTTGAGAAGTATCTAAATTAGCTAATATTACAGACGGGTCTTGCATCGGGTATCTGTCCGGTATAGTGTTTTCGTTCAGTTTTTTGTAATCTATTACTAATCTATGTTTGAGACTGCCATCTTCATTTTGACCTTTTTTGGGTACCACTAACACTGGAGAATTATAAGGACTTCTACTAGGTCTTATAATATTTTCCTTAAGCATTCTATTGATTTCCGTATTAACGAAATCTGATACTGATAAGGCATAAGGATATTGTTTACTATAAATTGCCCTGTCATTTTCGGTGAAATACACTCCCAATATCGGTACGAAATGGAATTTGTAAATTTATTTTTGAGTGTTCCTCCTCGATTATGTCAATTATTTTCTTCTCCAGTACTTCAATTCGATTTGTATTCATTTTATTTCGCTTGGGCTCTTTAGTTTTAATATTTTTTATTCTTTTTAGATCCTAAACCAATAATTTTTTTGTTGACGGAAACTACATCGTCGGCGTGCTCAGGATTTGTTGATCCCAAACTATTTAATTTTTTGTTGACGGAAATTTCATCGTCGGCGCTTTCAGGATTTGTTGATCCCAAGCTTTTCTCGCTTCTTTCCACAAATATAGAATCTGTGTTTTCAAAACTTATAAATCAAAATATTTTTTTAAATAAATTCTTTTAATGGAAGAGTATTATTGACTTCCATTAAACTTGTTTCATTTTTTTCCTCACTATCGTAATATAATAACTTTTCTGTATTTCCTTTATACTCCAACACTCTCTTTTTAATATTTATAATTGCTCCGATTTTTCTTAATAAATTAAACCCAATTAATAGGTCAGATTCCAATCCTTCTATTTCAAATGTCTTGTTCCAAATATATTTATATAATGGTAATATTTAATAATTGAATACCCATGAACTGTAGATACTTTTTTGTAAATTGATAATTCATTTTTATTCTCAAAAATTCCCTTCTTTATAGAGCAAGCCGTAGCTTCCGTGTCTATTAAAATATTTAACTCTTTCTTAGTTTTTCTGTCCACTCTTTTTAGATAAGGCATTCCCCTGTAGGGGTCTGATCTAAAAAATGATCTTCATTGATATTATTTAATGATTAACTGTTCCTTCTAGTTCCCTTTTTTGAGCTTTAGTTTGCTCTTTGTTTTGATTTGGACGATAATAGTTTGTGCGATTATTGTTTTGATAATAATTATTATTATCTACCTCGATTATTATTTGACTGCCAATTATTTCTGGGCTTATTTTGAAATTGGAGCGATGAATCTACATCCATTGGCTCGACAGGTTGTTCTTTTTGATTGGTATTCTGATTATTATTTTGCCAAAAATTCTTATTCTGTGGCCAATTATTATTTTGATTATAATTCCAATTATTTCCGTTCCCTTTAGTATTAGTGTTTTGTTTAGAATTAAATCTTAAATTATTTCCCTGATTTTTATTTTCATTTTTAAAGCCATAGTATCTGTTTGCAAATTGAGCTCGAAAATTGTTTGACTCTAATTCCTGGACCTTTGCCAACGCATTGGGCAAGTCCGGTGGATTTAATGAGAAAAGGGTTTCTGCTATCGGACCATTTAATCCAGAGATAAAAATTTGTAGAGCATTGCTCCTTATTGTTTTGTTTGTTTCTTTGGTAATTACGTTATCTTTTCCGTATGTCATTATAGTTTTGTTTATTAGTAAAGTCATTTTTTTTATTAACTTCATTATAGTATTCAGTAACTGTCATTCTACCTTGTCTAAGGATACTTAATTCGGACTCAAGAATATGGATTGGTCGTTTATCACTGTATATAAAATCCAATCTAGATAAAATTCCTTGAAAATTTAGAACAGTGCCATGATTGGTAAGAGCGTCGTGGGCTGATCCCATGATTTTATTTCGTAAAATTGTTAACGCGATAAAATACTGCCCTATAAAGGCTCATTGCAGTTTCTGCAGCTTCTCTCCAACCTACGTTATGTGTTGGTTCCCCGGTGAACTTCGGTAATGATTTGATTACTTCAAGAGTGGTTTCACATTTTATATTTGGGTCAACTTCTTGAATTTTATAGTCCTCTACTATGTTTGCGTCTGTAGCTAACTTTTCTTCCAAACCATCTATTTATACCCGTTACTCGTAGAGTAAAAGGGTATATTGTATTCGTGCAAAAGTATGTAACAGGTAGAAGGAAGCGTTTCCGACCCTATAAAGTATATATATTCTTGTTCAGGATCACTAGCCTAGTCGATCTAGCCATGTCCGTCTGTCTGTCTGTTTGTCCGTATGAACGCTGAGATCTCGGAAACTATAAAAGCTAGAAGATTGGCATTTTGCATGTAGATTTTAGGACGTCTATATCTATAGCTTCCGTAGGAAAAATTGTTAAAGTATCCCTTTTTTTCTATTTTTATATGACATTTTTGCAGTATAAAAGCAATTGACATCAAACGATGCAAATCTAGTTTATTTATGTATACCTTATTCCTTTCGCTACTGTTTCAGTTTTAGCAATTTTGGCAAAGTCTGCAAGGGTATTAAAACTTCGGTTTTCGAAGATAGCTTCCGTCCTCGTCAGGGTTAATTTTTTTTTTTGGCTTTGCAAAAGCCTTCCTTTTCGTTTGCATAATACAGTTTTATACCCTTGCCGAGGGTACTATAATTTTGGTCAGAAGTTTTAGCGCAGTGAAGGAGACGTTTCCGACCCCATAAAGTATATATATTCTTGATCAGGATCAATAGGGGAGTCGATATAGCCATGTCCGTCTTTCCGTCTGTTTCAATACCGTTTGCGAGCTAAGTTTAAAAGCTAGCGATCTAAAAATTTTAACAGTCGTCCTAAAACATGTGTACGCAGATCAAGTTTGAAAATCGCCCCGATCGGATGTCTATATCCTATAGCTCCCATAGGAACAATCGGATATATCTTGCAAGAATTGATGATATTTCGCGCAGTCTAAAAGCTATCGACATGAATCTTTCCAAATCGTATTTTTTGTGCATACCTTGATCAATGTAAAAGCGCGTACTGATCGTACGACTACATATATATATTTTAGCTCCCATAGGAACAATAGGGTGAAATCGGTCAAAATTTGATGTTTTTCAGAATATTTCGCGTAGTGTATAAGCTATTGACATACATTTTTCCAAGTCTTATTTATTTACGCATATCTTGATCAGGATAAAAGCGCTTACCGATCGGACGTCTTTATCTTATAGCTTCAGTAGGAAAAATGGTTAAAGGCCTCGAAAATATACCTTTTTTCCTATTTGTATTTAACATATTCGCAGTATAAAAGCTATTGACATGAAATTATGCAAATTATCTAATTTATTTATGTATACCTTGCTCCGGGTAAAAGTCGTTGCCAATCAGACAACTACATACTACAACTGCTATTTAAAAATGAAATTGATTACGTATAGCTAATCTTTTTTTATGTATAATTACAAAACAATTAATTTGTATACTCTTGCAGAGGTAATTATAAATTTGGTCAGAACTGTACGTAACAGGTAAGAGGAAGCGTTATCTACTCTATAGAGTATGTTTATATTCTCGATCAGGATCAATAGCCTAGTGCACAAGGCCATGTTCATCTGCCTGTCCTGTATGAAGTGTGATAGCGAAATATACAAACATAAGATTTGGGATTGAGCATTTAGATTAGAGTTATGCCCACAAAGCGAAATTTTATTTCAAAAGTGAGCCACGCCAAAAAAAAATTAAAAATTCTGTACAGAAATGGAAAAACAAGTTTTTGAGCAGTTACAATTTGATCACAGTTAACAGCACAAAAAAAGTTTTTTTAATCGAACAGTTATTTTAGAAATTATTAAGAACTGAAGTTCAATAAAGTCAATAAGGTCCGCTTTTTTAGATTAACAGACACATTTTTTCCTGTTTTTATACCGTTGCAGAGGTTATTATAATTTGAGTCAAAAGTTTGCAACGCAGTGAAGGAGACATTGCCGACCCTATAAAGTATATATATTCTTGAGAGTCGATCTAGCCATGTCCGTCTGTCCGTCCGTCTGTCCTCCTGTCCGTCTGTCCGTCCGTCCGTCCTTTTCTACGAAAACTCGTCTTTCAGTTTTAAACCTATCTGCTTGAAACTTTCCCAAAAGTCGTCTTTCTATTGCAGGTAGTATATATGTCGGAACGAAAATCGGGAAACTGGGTCATATAGATCCCATAGAAACAATCGGAAAACAAAAAATTAAAAAAATTATAACTTTGTTGGTATACCCTTGCAGAGGTTATTATAATTTCAGTGAAACTTAACTTATTTACATAATAGAAATTAAAATGGATTTATATTTAAAAAAAATGTTATTTTAGTTGTGTACGAGATATGTCCTTTTATATTTATTTATAATATTATATTTACATTAAATAATATTATAATATTATTTAAAATAATATTTATTGCATTTTGAATTATTGAAATTTGTACAATAAAAAAAAACAAATATAATATTCGAAAGTTGTATATATTTATAATAAGTAAACTTTTTTATTCCTAAACAAGAAAGGGAAGCTAACTTCGGGCGGAGCCGAAGTTGATATACCCTTGCAGAATACTCTGTAAATTATATTCTCCAAAATTATTCATATGATGCATTCTTAATACTCATAAAAAATCCCAACTTCCTAACTTTAAAAACACCAAAGTTATGGCATTTCCAATCGTTCAGTTATATGGCAGCTATAGGATATAGTGGCCGATCCTTATGAAATTTGGTAGGTCGGATTGATTTGCTAAAAATAAAACCCATAGAAAATTCCAACTTCCTAACTTTACAAACACCAAAGTTATGGCATTTCCGATCAATCAGTTATATGGCAGCTATAGGATATAGTCGGCCGATCCCGGCCGTTCCGACATATATACTGCGTGCAAAGGAAAGAAGGGTGTGTGCAAAGTTTCAATAGCTTTAAAACTGAGAGACTAGTTTGCGTAGAAACAGACAGACAGACGGACAGACGGACATGGCTATATCAACTCAGGAGGTGATCCTGATCAAGAATATATATACTTTATAGGGTCGGAGATGTCTCCTTCACTGCGTTGCACCCTTTTGACCAAAATTATAATACCCTTTGCAAGGGTATAAAAACAGAACATTAAAAGATGCACAAAACCACACATCTTCACCCACGACCTTTATCTTAGCTTGGCAAACCTTAATGACCAGGTCGTTCATGTCAAGGAAGCAGATTTTAGAAAAAAATATTTTTTATTGTTAGAAATGTTTGACACCAAATTCGCTCCAGCTTTGAAATGACACATTATTTTTATTTTCTATCCATTTGCTAGAGCTCTCAGTGTATCATAATTAAATAGAAAACTCTGTATTGGTACTTGACAGATAGCGGTCCCTCATCAAAAACGTCGAGAGGCGGATTAAAACTTGATAAGATAATTAGCTGTCAATCGTTGCGAGTTGAATCTATCCAACAAAAAAGAAGCAAACTAACAGACTCTGCATCGCAAATACATGAAATATGACTTACTAGCTGAATACGCCTCAAAAATCGACGTCTCCGTGTATTGCGTGCTTTATTCAAAAAATTAGACAACTCGCTGTCGTCTATTAAAAAAGTATATACCCACAAAGTTAATAATAGTACAATTCAATATTACCATAACTAAATGACTATATTTATTTTCGGCGTTTTTCTCAAGTAAGCAAGATCATATTCAGCACCAGTCACGCTTATAAAGTGAGTACCGCTCCCTTGCTACTTTTCAGACGATAGCGAAATGTGTAGCATTGTGTTTGATGCAGAGGTGGTTGTTCCACCCAGTCACCTGAACGTGGCCTTTTTTGAGGAAGTGCTTGAGACAGCACTGCGAACCGCAAGAGTCCAATTGCTGGCCATACATATTCGAATGGGCAGCAGCACTGGGGAAAACTATTGCAGTCAAATATATCGAGCGAAAGTATCGTTCAAGCGTCCCGACCATCCGGAGCAGCAGATGGTGTTTATTGTGAAGAGCATTCCTCGTCAAGATTCAGTGGAGTTTATTGAGGATCTAGAAGTGTACCTAAAGGAGAAGATCACGTACACCGAAGTTCTTCCTCGACTAGAGCTGATGATGCAATGCAAGCGGCGCTTTGGACCCAAGTAAGTGAAAATTAGGAAAATAAAAGGATCGTTGTTTAGTGACTGAGGAAATGTCTATCCACGGTTCGAGACTAGGTTTTTATACCCGTTACTCGTAGAGTAAAAGGGTATATTGTATTTGTGCAAAAGTTTGTTTCAAAATGGTGCCACGCCCCCTCTGACGCCCACAAGCCACAAGCTGTGGCCACAGTTTTGATGCTATTATGAAAATTTTAATTAATATGTATTTGTTTCGTCAATATCTATCGATTGGCCTAATAAAAGTTTGCCACGCCCACTCTAACGCCCAAAAACCCATTAAACGCTTAAGCCTGGCTAGCGCCTACATTTCCGCCTTTCATGGCGCCATCTAACGGATGACTTTGGAACAGTCGGCCAAGGTGCTAATTCGAGCGGCGAAAAACATACAAGAAGGCATATTTATCTTAAGTTGTTTAGCTGAGTAACGGATATCTAATGGTCGAGGCACTCGACTATAGCGTTCTCTCTTGTTTGCTTATAAAAATGATTTTATCTTAAACTTGTGAATGAACTGTACGTAACTGGTAAGAGGAAGCGTTATCTACTCTATAAAGTATGTTTATATTCTGCATCAGGATCAATAGCCTAGTGCACAAGGCCATGTTCATCTGCCTGTCCTGTATGAAGTGTGATAGCGAAATATACAAACATAAGATTTGGGATTGAGCATTTAGATTAGAGTTATGCCCACAAAGCGAAATTTTATTTCAAAAGTGAGCCACGCCAAAAAAAAATTAAAAATTCTGTACAGAAATGGAAAAACAAGTTTTTGAGCAGTTACAATTTGATCACAGTTAACAGCACAAAAAAAGTTTTTTTTAATCGAACAGTTATTTTAGAAATTATTAAGAACTGAAGTTCAATAAAGTCAATAAGGTCCGCTTTTTTAGATTAACAGACACATTTTTTCCTGTTTTTATACCGTTGCAGAGGTTATTATAATTTGAGTCAAAAGTTTGCAACGCAGTGAAGGAGACATTGCCGACCCTATAAAGTATATATATTCTTGAGAGTCGATCTAGCCATGTCCGTCTGTCCGTCCGTCTGTCCTCCTGTCCGTCTGTCCGTCCGTCCGTCCTTTTCTACGAAAACTCGTCTTTCAGTTTTAAACCTATCTGCTTGAAACTTTCCCAAAAGTCGTCTTTCTATTGCAGGTAGTATATATGTCGGAACGAAAATCGGGAAACTGGGTCATATAGATCCCATAGAAACAATCGGAAAACAAAAAATTAAAAAAATTATAACTTTGTTGGTATACCCTTGCAGAGGTTATTATAATTTCAGTGAAACTTAACTTATTTACATAATAGAAATTAAAATGGATTTATATTTAAAAAAAATGTTATTTTAGTTGTGTACGAGATATGTCCTTTTATATTTATTTATAATATTATATTTACATTAAATAATATTATAATATTATTTAAAATAATATTTATTGCATTTTGAATTATTGAAATTTGTACAATAAAAAAAAACAAATATAATATTCGAAAGTTGTATATATTTATAATAAGTAAACTTTTTTATTCCTAAACAAGAAAGGAAAGCTAACTTCGGGCGGAGCCGAAGTTGATATACCCTTGCAGAATACTCTGTAAATTATATTCTCCAAAATTATTCATATGATGCATTCTTAATACTCATAAAAAATCCCAACTTCCTAACTTTAAAAACACCAAAGTTATGGCATTTCCAATCGTTCAGTTATATGGCAGCTATAGGATATAGTGGCCGATCCTTATGAAATTTGGTAGGTCGGATTGATTTGCTAAAAATAAAACCCATAGAAAATTCCAACTTCCTAACTTTACAAACACCAAAGTTATGGCATTTCCGATCAATCAGTTATATGGCAGCTATAGGATATAGTCGGCCGATCCCGGCCGTTCCGACATATATACTGCGTGCAAAGGAAAGAAGGGTGTGTGCAAAGTTTCAATAGCTTTAAAACTGAGAGACTAGTTTGCGTAGAAACAGACAGACAGACGGACAGACGGACATGGCTATATCAACTCAGGAGGTGATCCTGATCAAGAATATATATACTTTATAGGGTCGGAGATGTCTCCTTCACTGCGTTGCACCCTTTTGACCAAAATTATAATACCCTTTGCAAGGGTATAAAAACAGAACATTAAAAGATGCACAAAACCACACATCTTCACCCACGACCTTTATCTTAGCTTGGCAAACCTTAATGACCAGGTCGTTCATGTCAAGGAAGCAGATTTTAGAAAAAATATTTTTTATTGTTAGAAATGTTTGACACCAAATTCGCTCCAGCTTTGAAATGACACATTATTTTTATTTTCTATCCATTTGCTAGAGCTCTCAGTGTATCATAATTAAATAGAAAACTCTGTATTGGTACTTGACAGATAGCGGTCCCTCATCAAAAACGTCGAGAGGCGGATTAAAACTTGATAAGATAATTAGCTGTCAATCGTTGCGAGTTGAATCTATCCAACAAAAAAGAAGCAAACTAACAGACTCTGCATCGCAAATACATGAAATATGACTTACTAGCTGAATACGCCTCAAAAATCGACGTCTCCGTGTATTGCGTGCTTTATTCAAAAAATTAGACAACTCGCTGTCGTCTATTAAAAAAGTATATACCCACAAAGTTAATAATAGTACAATTCAATATTACCATAACTAAATGACTATATTTATTTTCGGCGTTTTTCTCAAGTAAGCAAGATCATATTCAGCACCAGTCACGCTTATAAAGTGAGTACCGCTCCCTTGCTACTTTTCAGACGATAGCGAAATGTGTAGCATTGTGTTTGATGCAGAGGTGGTTGTTCCACCCAGTCACCTGAACGTGGCCTTTTTTGAGGAAGTGCTTGAGACAGCACTGCGAACCGCAAGAGTCCAATTGCTGGCCATACATATTCGAATGGGCAGCAGCACTGGGGAAAACTATTGCAGTCAAATATATCGAGCGAAAGTATCGTTCAAGCGTCCCGACCATCCGGAGCAGCAGATGGTGTTTATTGTGAAGAGCATTCCTCGTCAAGATTCAGTGGAGTTTATTGAGGATCTAGAAGTGTACCTAAAGGAGAAGATCACGTACACCGAAGTTCTTCCTCGACTAGAGCTGATGATGCAATGCAAGCGGCGCTTTGGACCCAAGTAAGTGAAAATTAGGAAAATAAAAGGATCGTTGTTTAGTGACTGAGGAAATGTCTATCCACGGTTCGAGACTAGGTTTTTATACCCGTTACTCGTAGAGTAAAAGGGTATATTGTATTTGTGCAAAAGTTTGTTTCAAAATGGTGCCACGCCCCTCTGACGCCCACAAGCCACAAGCTGTGGCCACAGTTTTGATGCTATTATGAAAATTTTAATTAATATGTATTTGTTTCGTCAATATCTATCGATTGGCCTAATAAAAGTTTGCCACGCCCACTCTAACGCCCAAAAACCCATTAAACGCTTAAGCCTGGCTAGCGCCTACATTTCCGCCTTTCATGGCGCCATCTAACGGATGACTTTGGAACAGTCGGCCAAGGTGCTAATTCGAGCGGCGAAAAACATACAAGAAGGCATATTTATCTTAAGTTGTTTAGCTGAGTAACGGATATCTAATGGTCGAGGCACTCGACTATAGCGTTCTCTCTTGTTTGCTTATAAAAATGATTTTATCTTAAACTTGTGAATGAACTGTACGTAACTGGTAAGAGGAAGCGTTATCTACTCTATAAAGTATGTTTATATTCTGCATCAGGATCAATAGCCTAGTGCACAAGGCCATGTTCATCTGCCTGTCCTGTATGAAGTATGATATCGAAAAATACAAACATTAGATTTGGGATTGAGGATTTAGATTGGAGTTATGCCTACAAAGCGAAATTTTATTTCAAAAGTGAACCACGCCAAAAAATTCTGTATAGAAATGGAAAAACAAGTTTTTGAGCAGTTACAATTATTTGATCACAGTTAACAGCACATATTAACAAACACATTTTTTCTTGTTTTTGTACCCTTGCAGAGGGTATTATAATTTAAGTCAAAAGTTTGCAACGCAGTGGAGGAGACATTTCGGACCCTATAAAGTATATATATTCTTGACCAGCATCACCAGGAGAGTCGATGTAGCCATGTCCGTCCGTCTGTCCGCCCGTCCGTCTGCCCGTCCGTCTGCCGTCCGTCCGCTTCTACGCAAACTCGTCTCTCAGTTGTAAACCTATCTGCTTGAAACTTTCCAAAAAGTTGTCTTCCTATTGCAGGTTGTATATATGTCGGAACGAGGATCCGGCAACTAGCTCCCATAGAAACAATCGGAAAACAAAAAATCAAAAAAATTATAACTTTTTTGGTATACCCTTGCAGAGGTTATTATAATTTCAGTCAAAAATTTTTGAAACGCAGTGAAGGAGACATTTCCGACCCTATAAAGTATATATGCTTGATCAGCATCATCAGGAGAGTCGATATGGCCATGTCCGTCTGTCCGTCCATCTTTCCCAAAAGTTGTCTTTCTATTGCAGGTAGTATATAAGTCGGAACGAGCCGGATCGGGCGACTATATCATATAGCTCCCATAGGAACAATTCGAAAAAAAATTCAAAAAAAATATAACTTTATTGTTTTTAATTATTTTTTTTTGTTCTTTGGGGTTTGGTATTATTTAAATATTATTGAAATACGATTTCAATTAAATAAAAATCGGACAACAATATTATATAGCTGCCACTGAAACGATAGCAAAATGCAGCGCAAAATCTACATAGCTTTGTTGTAATAGTTGTTTTAGTAATATAGGCATAGAAATCGAAATGTAGTAGATTTGTAACAACTGCAAGGGTATATAAACATCGGCGTGCCGTGTTCCCTCCAGGCAACCTACTGTGGAAAACACTAGCAGAGAGAATAGATTTGCAATTCTGACCGATACAGAAACTGAATCGGAAAAGAATCGGAAAGCCAAAGCCGCCTCCAATTTTTATACGAGTAAAAGCTTCTAACTCCCTCGTGAATTCTATATTGGAATTTATAGGGAATGAGAACTTCTACGTTTTTCATCCCATCTACAAGCTGCAGTACTTACTTCACCGCAGAGTCCCTGTCGAGGAGCCGCATAAGCGCAATGGCCCGGTATAATGCCCAAATTGCGAAGAATTTGGACACACGAAATTGTACTGCAAGCTTCGCCCCGTATGTGTAGCTTGCGGCGAGCCCTATGGCTCTGCCAAATGCAAATTAAACAAAGACGACCCCAGCAGCAAAAAAATATGGAAACTGTGGACGTAACCACATGGTAAACTATAAAGGTTGTTCGGTTTATAAGGAGCTGAAAAGCCAAATCCAACACAAAGTGTCTCGGTCCCAGACAGCACTATTAATACCTTCGACAACGTCCCCTGACGTCTTCTTTTCAACTGCAGGGAAATCTTCATTTGGTAGTTCATAAGTAAGAAGAACGTAAGCTTTGCGAGCCTTCCAAAATCCAACCTTGGCGGCACTACCTTCAATGATGAAATATCACCTCCTACCAACCTATTGAGCAGACAGCTACCAAAATGGAAATACGTACCCTGCAACAAAGTATGTAAGAAATCAAGAAATTTATGGAGACGACCATGCGAAATCAAGATATATTGATTCAGTTGCTCCATAACATTTTATCAAAATAATCAATGGCTTCCCTGCTTAAGGAATGTACCGAAAATAAACTGCACACTTTTTAGCGAAAATTTCTCGAAGAGCGATCTTTCGACCGTGCTGGGAAATGTACCGTTTGCAAGCTTCATAAATTCTACGTTGTTTACATACTCTATTTTTTTGTGACTATCCATCCTTTAGTTTCGTCAATGCCCCAAATCTAAGAGCAAGTTCGCAAAAATATTATGCACAATTACTGCACCGAAAAAGGTGTGTCGTTCAGACAATTAGCTACACGCTATAAAGTTAGTGTTAATAGTGTTAAAAACATTATAATAAAGTTTGGGGGGGGGGTTGAATTTTTTGATAAAAAAAAGTATTGGCCTTAATACACAAACATAATGAAATGTCTGTTCGAGATTTGGCAAAAAAAAGCACAAACAAGTTGAAGAATGGTACAAAAAATAATACGGCGTCATAACTTAAAAACATATAAAAAACAAAAAGTTTCAAAAAAAAAATTGCGGCAAATACGAGGGCAGTCGGATAAGTACTTAGCCTTACTGCCCGATGGCGTCACTATCGCAAGAGAAATTTACTATCGTGTAATACAAACGTCTACTGTCGATTTCAATCGAATCGGACTCGTAGTTTTGTTTTGCGAGTGGAATCGGACGTGTCCGCGGATTTTAGAAAAATGTTTTGGAAGGAAAATCGCGCAGCGAAATCAAAGAGCGCTTGGATGCTGTGTGCGGTGACTCTTCTCCTTCGATGGCGACCGTCAAAAATTGGTTTAACGAGTCTTAACGTGGTCGCACGTCGGATTTTGATGAGCCACGTACAGGTGCCCCGAAAACGGCTACCACGGAGGATAACGTGACAAAAACCCACGATCTCGTATTGGCAGACCGCCGATTGATGATACGCGAGATAGCTGAGATAGTAGGCATGTCAAAAGACCGCGTGGGTGATATCCTGCATGAAATTTTGGGCATGAGAAAGCTGTCGGCGCAATGTGTGCCGCGTTTGCTCACCGGCCCCATTTGGCGAAGAAAAAAGTGTTCTTCCATCATGACAACGCACCGGCTCACACTTCCGCCCCCGCCAAGGCCAAATTGATCGAATTGGGCTACGAACTGCTACCCCATCCACCATATTCTCCAGATTTGGACCTGTGTTACTTCTTTTTGTTTCAAAACTTGAAAAAGTCACTCGCTGGACAGAAATTTTCGTCGAATGAGGAGGTCGTCGCCGCCACAGAGGCCTATTTTGCAGACCTCGAGAAAACGTATTTTTCAGACGGGTTAAAGAAGTTGGAGTATCGGATGGAGCATTTTTGATTTTTCGGCATCCTTTTTATAAAGTTACCCGCCATTATTTTTTTAAATTTTCGTAGTGAATGTTTCTATTTTCACTGTCAAGAAGAAGAACTCAGAGTTGCACCGAAAAAACATCACCTAACTATCGCATAAAAAAGTTCGTCGGATGGGGAACTAACTGGGAATTATCGGAACGTCAAAACCTTAAGGACCTTCCGTACAACGGATGGTAGATGGTGGATGGCATTGGTGTCCAAAATTCACTGCGAAAAATTTGGCGAGAAGGTACTGATATAGCAGGCCATTTGCACCTGTGGTTTAAGAACCAACTCTTTCTTCACGAAAGGAACAATAAACGCTGATGTTTATATGAGAGAGTGCTTAAAAAAGCGTCTGATACCATTTCATAAGAAACAATACTATATTTTGGCCTGATCTAGCGTCAGCACACTATGCTCGTTCCACCATAGCGTTGTTTGACTCAAAAGACACAAATTTTGCATTAAAAGAGGAGAACCCACCAAATTGCCCAGAACTTCGCCCAATAGAAAGATATTGGGCAATAGTGCAACGCAATTTACGAAAGGATGACAGAACCTCAAAAAACGGGCAGGACATGAAGAAAAACTGGATACGTGCAACCAAAATGGTTCAAAAGAGTGTGTGCAGTGAGCGGTGTTAAACAAAAAATTTGATCAAAAATAAAAGGCGCAACATTTCTGTAATATTTTTTTGAAATTAAATTTTAATAATTAAACATTAATAAAAAATAGTCAAATCGAAATAAAAACATTAAAGTTATACTTGAAACAAAGTGTGCAGTTTCTTTTCGGCACACTCCTATAGCACTGTGGAATGCTAACGGAGTTCCACGGAACAAACTTGAGGTACCTCAATTTATTAATGATAACGAAATCGACGTCATGCTCCTTTCTGAAACACACCTTACAAACAAATATAATTTCCAAAAAAGTTGGTACTTGTTCTACAGTACCAGTCATCCTGACGGAAAAGCACTTGGAGGCATCGGAATTTTTATCAGAAAACGCATAAAGCATCACTTCCACAATGAGTTCGCAACGTAATATTTTCAAGCCACTTCTATAAATCTACAAAAGGAGATTCAAAATATAACTCTAGCGGCTGTCCTCCCCATTTCACAATAACCTAAGCACAGTTTATGGACTACTTCAATACCCTAGGCAAACACTCCAAAGCAGCAGGAGACTATAACGCCAAGCAACTTAACAATGCCATTACGCAGTTACGCAAAACATCCCACGCACTCTGATCAGCGCCAGTTCATTGTCAGACCCATCATCGGACCACTTGCCTGTGTCTTAGTCTTAGTCTTAGTCTACACCTGCGGCCAGAAACCAAAGACAATCCTTCCAAAATAACATCAAAAAGAACGAACTGGATAAACTTTAAAAAGTTCGTAAGCTCGCACATTGAGCTAAACCCACGGCTGAACAACGTAGAAGACATAAACAGCTTAACCAACATATTCGAGTCCGTTTTGGCCTCAGCGGATCGAGTCTCAACACCCCAAAGAAAAAACACAACGTACAGGGTGGCCCACGAAAGATTTGTGTTTTAAAATCGCTATAAAAAATACCGAGTATATATTTTCAAAAATTTTTGTATACCCGTTACTCGTAGAGTAAAAGGGTATATTGTATTCGTGCAAAAGTATGTATCAGGTAGAAGGAAGCGTTTCCGACCCTATAAAGTATATATATTCTTGTTCAGGATCACTAGCCGAGTCGATCTAGCCATATCAGTCTGTCCGTCTGTCTGTCTGTCCGTATGAACGCTGAGATCTCGGAAACTATAAAAGCTAGAAGATTGGCATTCTGCATGTAGATTTTAGGAGTTCGTACGCAGCGCAAGTTTGTTTTAAAATGGTGCCACGCCCCCTCTGACGCCCACAAGCCACAAGCTGTGGCCACAGTTTTGATGCTATTATGAAAATTTTAATTGATATGTATTTGTTTCGTCAATACCTATCGATTGGCTTAATAAAAGTTTGCCACGCCCACTCTAACGCCCAAAAACCCATTAAACGTTTAAGCCTGGCTAGCGCCTACATTTCCGTCTTTCATGGCCCGTGGTACCAATGTCTTGGGGTAGAAGGCGCAATACAATAGCGCCATCTAACGGATGACTTTGGAACAGCTGGCCAAGGTGCTCAACAGAGTCAACGTGCATTTTGGTTTGAAAGACCCCGTTGCAAATGAACGGCCTCCACGTGGTGTTCCCTGGGTACCGATTTTAATTCGAGCGGCGAAAAACATACAAGAAGGCAGGGTATCTAATAGGCGAGGCACTCGACTATAGCGTTCTCTCTTGTTTTTATTGGATAGCCTCAACATTGTGGTATGCATGAAACATATGGCTGCCTCGGTTGGCTTCACAGTAGCCCATTCGGTCGACCAAATTTTACATGCAATTTATATATATATAAGTGCACATTTATTATTTTATATTTCAAAGCTTTATCAATTTCACAATAGGACGCCAATTTTGAATTACCGGTGTGCAAACAAGTAAAATATTGTATAAGCAAATCGATAGTAGTATCGATAAGCAACTAAAATGCGATAAGTGGCGGTTCTAATTCGAGAATAAAAAAAAATAGGGCGATCAAATCAAAATAGTTTTCAGCCCTATTTCGGGCTTTTACGGGCCTATTTCGGGTTTTTACGGTCTGGGCCTTTTTGCTAAGGCCCGGGCCCGCACGAAGCCAGCACGAATCTTAATTTTAGGGTCCGGGCCCGCTCCGTTCCTGTGTAAGCCGAAAAAACGCCCGGTTCATGCCCACATCTACTTCCGACATTCCCACGAGCGGACGACTTACTATGCCTACGTTTGCTGACGATACTGCAATCCTTAGTCGATCAAAATGTTAACAAAAAGCACCAGCGCAACTAGCAGATCACCTAGTTGTTGTTGAAAAATGGCTGGCCGACTGGCGAATAAAGGTCAATGAGGAAAAGTGTAAGCGCGTTACAATTACAGCAAACAGACGAGATTGCCCTCCGCTTACATTAAACAATACTGTGCTGCCTCAAACAAACGATGTAACGTACCTCGACAGACGACTCACTTGGCACTTGGACTGGCTTATAAACTCCCGCTCTCCTCTTAGTCCGGACAACAAGATACTTCTCTACAACTCAGTCCTAAAACCAATCTGGACATATGGCTCTCAGTTGTCGGGGAGCTCCAGTAACAGCAGCGTAGAAATTATGCAGAGAGCTCGGTCGAAGATCAGAACGTGGTACGTTCGGAACTATAACATTCAGAGAGATCTGAATATACTCCCCGTCAGAGATGAAATATCGCAAACCATAGAAAGATACTACAATAAACTGTCACCACACTCAAACCACCTCGCAAGAGCCCTAATCTTTTTGTTAATCTCTTTAAGAGAAGTTTCAAAAATTAAACCAAAGTTATAAAAAAAAGGTAAAAACAGACAAGTTCATTGGTCTATTAAAGGAGGAATGACACATTCAAAGTCTAGTTTTCATTGTTAAATTATAAGAGTTCGCACGAGCGCAAGAGATATAGGAATATTATAAGTTCGCCGCATAAATATTGTGCCAAGACCATAAAAGCTGTTAAAAATGTACTCTGATAGATTTAATACTGTCGCAAAAGGAAATTTCCCGCCTCTTCAAGTCATAAACGTAATTCTAATAGTCGAAAACAGCAAAACAACAAATTGAATTGAATTGTATCAAGTAAAGTAGATGCCAACTTGATTCCTTCCGCCATATGCGCAATAAATTCCACCGAAAAAATAATCAAACTAATTGAACAATTTTGGAAATTTGATAGTTTGGATTTTAAAAAGAAAGCATCGATCCCAAAAAGAGTATCAATATGCACTGATAAACAAACAAGAAAGGAAGCCAACTTCGGCAGGCCGAATCGACCACATTTCGATTTATATGCCTATATTAGTTACCGAGAACAGCTGATCTGAACAGCTGTGGCTCAGCACAACAGCGTTAAGCCTAGTACTTAGATCGACAAACGAGTACGCTAGCGTAAAAACTTTTTTTTTTAGTCCGGGGAAAAAAATAATAGTAAGATCAATTTTGTGCCCATGAAGCTAGTATTAATCGTTTTATGAGCGGAAGAGAGTCAAGATTTGAGATTATAGGGAAAAATCTATTATTGTCAGAACACAATACTCTGAAAGGCTCATGCAAAGCATAGTTAGATCTACAATGATTTAATAGTAGGGGAATATAATTTCTAGTTAATCGACTAGGCACAGAAAAGTTTAACCGACTTACCAAGTCGGGGGAGTCAATACCACCATGTATAAGGTTATAAATAAAGATAGTACCAAGCATCGTTCTACGGTTGGCTAGGGATGGTAAATTAATCAAATGAAGTCTACTAGAATAAGAAGGTAAGATAAGATTTGCATCTCAGTTTAGGCGCCGTAAAGCAAAAAGAAGAAAGTTTTTTTGTACTGATTCAATACGACCAATATGTATTCCGTATTACGGACTCCAGACGGGAGACCCATACTCCAGAATCGGACGGACTAACGAAATAAATAAAGATTTAGTTAAATAAGGATCATCGAATTCTTTTGACCACCTTTTAATAAATCCAAGCACTTCTCTGTCTTTATTAACCATGGACGAAATGTGGTTTGAAAATTTTAGTTTAGGGTCCAAGAGAACGCCAAGATCGTTTACAAGAGTTATTCTATCTAAAGATCTGCCACTTAATGTGTAAGTCGCGTACATCGGATTGACCCGATAAAAAGTCATTAGCTTGCACTTGGATGCGTTTAAATTTAGTAAATTATCTCGGCATCAGTTTTGAAAATTATTTAGTTCGGATTGCAAGTCTAAATGGCACAACTCTTCTGCAGGCACAACTTAACATCATCTGCGTACATAAGTACGCGAGAATGACTTATAATTGAGGGAAGATCGTTAATAAATAATGTAAAAAGTAACGGACCCAGATGGCTCCCTTGTGGGACTACGAAGGTAACACGGAGAATTTCAGAAATTGTATTTTTAAAAAGGACCTTTTGTGACCTGCCATTCAGATAACTTGAAATCCATTTAAGCAGATCAACTGGATAAGGTCAAGTTTTTGAATAAGAAGTAAGTGGTTGGAGTCAATTGTGGAGTCAAATGCTTTACTAAAGTCAGTGTAAATGACGTCTGTTTGAAAACTACTATTGAAGCCTTTTATCACAAATGTAGTAGCTCTAGAAGGTTTGTGATTGTGGATCTACGTTTAATAAATCCGTATTGACACGGAGAAATGATTGATCTGCAAAGGTGCTGCAAATGAGGAGTAATCATTTTTTCAAAAAGCTTAGGAATAGCTGACAACTTAGAAATACCTCTGTAGTTACTGGCTTCTAACTTGTTACCTTTTTTAAATAGAGGAATAACAAATGATTCTTTCCGAATGTTTGGGAATTGGGAGGTTTCTAGAGATAAGGTAAACAACTTGTGAAGAGGTTTGCACAGGGCCTTACCGCAATACCTAAGCACGCACCCAGGAATACCATCGGGCCCTGGCGAATAAACAGGCTTAATACGAAGAAGATCCAAAAAAAGAGAGCTTTCTGTTAAGAATAAGGCTGTGATGAATAATCTAAAGTAGAGTAAGTCGTTTGAAAAAATTGGGCAAATAAATCGGCTATTGCCTGATCTGTGGTTGCCGTCATGTTTTCGAACGACAGCGAGGAAGGAAAAGAATTAGATTTATGCTTGGTGTTAACGAAATTATAAAACTTTCGGGTCCTGCGAGAACTGGACCTTACAACGGTTTAAGTAACTATTATAACACTGAGCATTAAGCACGGTAAATCTTGACCGAGCACTTAAATATCTGGTAAAAACAGATTGAGAACCGTTATTTTTGTATTTCCTAAAAAGTCTGGACTTTACATTTCTTAAGTGTGTCAACTCTTTGCTAAACCAAGGTGATTTATTGGAAATTGACGGATAGTACCACGGAACACAGGAATTAAAAAATGAGTTTATTGCAGTGTAAAAAACATTAACTGCATCGGACATATTATTGCGAAAACAATGTATTCGTTTGGATTTTTTCTGATTTTTCTTCAATAACTCTACCCGTATCAAATGAAAGTTCGATTGTTGGGTGATATGGATCTCTGGACAGAAACACACCTTCAGGATTTGATACAAAACACAAATCAAGTAGGCGACCTAATGAATTTCGAACATGGTTTACTTGAGAAAGAGATATGTCAAGCAGGCCATCATTAAAATCATGCTGTGCTATAGGTAGTAAGACATTCGATCCATCCTCAGTGGACCAAGTAACTCCAGGTATATTAAAATCAGCTAGAACTACCAACTGATCCCTATCGGAAAGCTTATTTGCAACGGACTTAATAACGGAAAGGTGATTTAAATAATCAGGAAGTTCAGACAACGGCGGAATATATGAGCAAGTTATGTATATAAAGTTACCAGGAAGCGATAACTTTACACAAATAAATTCAATACCATCAAAAAATAACTCCTCAGACGGGAAGTTTGAATCATCTCCAATTAAGACTCCACCACCGTCTAGAGGTACGGTCATACCTATATATTGTGTACTTACCTGGAAAAACTTCGGAGTTAAAGATCTCCGGCTTTAACCAGGTTTCTTTGAACACAATAATATGAGATGCAAAGGAAAGGCTATCGGAATACAATTTAGTGAGTTTGCTACGGAAACCTCTTGCATTCTGATAGGAAAGAAGGAGGTTAGAAGTTAGTTTTTTGAAATTGGTACACTGGTTTGGCCTCTACTAGGAATTTTACTCCCACGGGCCCCTTCTTCTTTATCTTAGCCTCGAACTCTTTTACAACCATATTATCCGGCCAAAAGTCGCCCGAGCATATGGCTTCAAAAAGCTCGTTAGGGACAGTTATCTTGAAAGATGAAATGTCCCTAGCATAAGAAAAACTTAAACTTTTCCACCTTTACACTATTACAATCGGCTTTAGTTTTGTCTTTTATATAAGACAATACATCAGAAGATGTTTGATCAGGGGAAAGCCGAGAAACGAAAATTTGTTTCTTTAGTGAACCACTGAAAGGGTTAATAACTGTTAAATTTAAATTGTATTGTTTTGTAATTTCTTTGTACAGCAGCAGACTTGTCTTGCCAAGGTAGTTGATAATATCTTTTAAAGGCTCTTTACCGCAATTACGATTTTTTAATTTTAACTGCTTGTAAACAAACCCAGCTGATTGACAGTACGACCGTAGAACGCTTAATTCTGATGAACTCTCGAAAAGGCAGTCACACTGGAAAGATTAAAATTCGTACGCAGGCGAACTCGTTTTTCGATCTGAGTATTAGGCTTAAAGCACTAAAAAGTTGCACAGTGTTATGAAACGAACTCCAAACAGTATGGAACAACAAACATGATTATCCTAAGACGATAAGACGATAGACGATCGCATAAAGGCGATTCAAATTCAAGTTCACATTTACGATTGAAAGATTCCAGTCACCAAGTTACTATATATCTTTGTTGGGGAATCGGAACGAGCATACCGCGCACATTTACAAAAACTACCAGGTTTCTGTTTGATCACCCTTCTCGCAATCCTCTCGAGTTGTAAATGCCTGGACTAAACCAAGATGAGAAGACATCCACATTTGTTGAGTTCTAGTTGAGTTCTTTAGGTAAATAACATAAGATTCTTATAATACACTTATCTATGGCCTTATCAACGGTCTCCCGCGAGGCAACCCTTTATGGAGTGTGAGAACTATATTTATTGTCAGGCTCAAGTGGCCTGTACTTAAGATTACAATTTTTTGGCACTGCACCCTTGTAAGTTTTAAGTTATAGATCGTTATTTACAGCTCTATTTTGATTTACATATTGACATGAACAGAGCTCGTAAAGTCTTAAACTTATGGCAATAAGTGTTCTTCTTGAACATGTTATTTATATGAATTCATATTCAGAGTGTCTGAACATTACATTACCTTACATTTTTTTAATTTTCTTATTGTTCCTTTTTCTTTAAGTAACAATGCTTTCCGGTATGGCAATTCCTTGCAATTGCCGTTTTACATTTATTTTTCTTACAAAATATACAAATAGAATAACAATCATTATTATTACTGGTCTTGGTGAAATTGTAGTTCTTTTAATTCAAGCTTGTGAGCTTTGAAATAATTTAGTTCATTTTTTAAGCGATTTATTTCGTCAGTATGATTAATAATTGGTGAGTCTAATTGGTTCCAAACAATCTTGGGTATTTCGCTAATGTCTCCTATAAATGACAAAGAAAACGTTCCCTGATCTTCTGTTTCTATACTGTGGTGAGCTATTAGGATCTTATCTTAACTCGAGCAGTGCAGTCCGACCTTATTGTTAAAATCCCTTGTTCCGGCAAATCTACTATTTCTAAGCTTGTGGTGCCGCATTGTACTCTAGCCTTTGTATTATCCTTAACTTTAAAGAGCCAACTACTTTTTCTTTCTAACTCTATCCAATATGACTTGCTCTCGACAATATTATTTGCAATTCACAGCTGCCATCGCTAGCACTACTCCAACGCCAACTTCCTTCACATTATTTTTATTAGATTGCCAACTTTGGCACCTACTGAGGGTAGATTCTTTCACAAGTTGATATGCATCAATCTCGAAGTTATAAACTAAATATTCATCATCGACGTGTACCATTATCATGTGCTCTTCAATACTAACCGTTATTGGAACAACTCTAAATAATGATGATGCATGTCGACCAAACAATAGTATCTTTGCATTTAATATAAGCCTTTTATAAACAAAAAAGCCCCTAGCTGTTAATTAAGTATAAACTTCGATAAGTTCTGTGCCAGTTCTTTTCACTGTCAAAAATTTTTGATAACCTGTCTTTTATTTTCGAAATCTCACTTTTTAACTGACTGGGCTTCAAAATGTTAGTATTAAATCGACCATGATTAATATCTTTTAGTAAGCTTACGACTCCAGATTGTATTTTTTCGCATTCATCTATTATGTTAGTTAATTGTTTGGTTATCATAAAGAACTTGATAGACTCCTTGTACACATAGTATGATTCTTGTAGTGTAGCCGTCATATTCTCAATTTTCGTTTGCATTCCCTTAAAATTAACATTGTCCTCATCAGATGTTCCTTTTAAAATGTTTGAAACAAACTTCAAGTTTCTTACTAAGCTAATTCAGACTGTGCTGATTGCCTAATAACTTTTTCATATTGTTTTCCATTTAAATCCTGTCGTCCTCATTCATTATTCCATAAATACAAATGAAGCTCACTTATTTCTAGCCCTACTTTGAGCCATGAAAAGTTTGTTATTTTCTTTTAAGTCCAACATTTTCTTTTCAGTATTATCTAAAACTAAAAGGCATTGGTCTTCGAAACTATGAAGTTTATCGCAAATTAATTTCATTTTCGGTACCAAATCTTTACCCTTTTTTAGCATATCAAAATAGGCGTCCATATTATAAAAAATAATTAGATTTCAAGAAGAGGCAACTATTTCAACGTTCCCCATTGGATCTTAATATTTTGCCGAACTCTTATTTCTTTTTTCTATTGTATACTTCGTTTTTTCCACTTTGGGTAATGCGTTAGAAAATTGACAACTTAATATAAATAACAACATGGCCATTAGATAAGGACTTTCCCTCTTCCATTTGTGCCTCTGCTGAAGAGTATGAAAATACTCCTCTTTCCACTTCACCCAGAAATCTCTTTTTATCTTTTGAATTAACTTCCACCTATCTAGATTTCCAATTTTTTCATCTGTCATTGGCTCAACTAAATCTAATGGTGGTCTACCAATCAAAAAATTACCTGGAGTAATATATAAATGTCTTGAGTTCAAACATGCCTCTATTTGACACAAGAGCGTCGACATTTCTTCATATGTTGGGCTGTTGTCCCCGATTACCCTCTTAAGATGATATTTCATGGATTTTACTCCAGCTTCCCAGAAATGTCAATCAATTTTATCTTTTTCAAGTTGCGCAGCAATCATAATATTTTCCTGGATTGCTTTAACTACAACTTGATCCAATTTTTAGAAGTTCCTACAAAATTTGTTCCGTTATCAGAATATATGTTGGCACATTTACCTCGTCTAGCAATAAATCTTCTAAGTGCTGCTAAAAATGCATCAGAAGTTAAATCACTGACCATTTCTAAATGTATGGCTTTGGTAGCAATATATCCTTTGTAGGTCTTTTGCCCACGAGTATTTGACGTTATAAGGACCTGCATATCTATTCCAGTGTTCAAGAAAGGGTATGTCATCGTGACTCTATATTGAGGCAGACTTCCTATTATTTGCTGAGCTGTTTTTTGTCTGTACCTTGCGCACTTGACGCATCCTCTTAAATAGCCCGAAAATCCAATACTTTTTTTGGATATATTTTCGCATCAAGTTTATGCCTTATGAGCATTTTTGATTATCAACTCTGATATGTGGCATTTGTCTAATATTATTGGATGTTTAACATCAAATTCGGTGGCGGAAATCTTCCCCCACTCGAAGGATTCCATCCGTGTCTAAAAACGGATTTAAAGACAAAATTCTGTTATTCTGTTATTTTTGGCCAAGGAGCCCATCGATTTTAAGAACTCCTGTTTGTAGAGTTTGAGCGCATAAATCTGCTCCAATAATAATGTCAACCCGGCCTGGTTTATTAAAATCAGGGCCAACTAAATGATACCTTCCCCATTTCGACTTGTCAACATTAACGGTGTTGATTGAAGGAGCCTTCATTAATTTTGGCAATATAATGGCTTCGACCTTTAAAATTGGTTTAAAATTCTCACTTTTAATTTGAAGATTTACTTTGTGCTTTGATATGCACTTTCCTGTGGATGATACCCCACTATTCTCTGTTAGAGATAGAATTTTTGTAATTTCAGAAACTGCGCAGATTCTTCTGAAATAATTGTGCTTTGTGACCCACGGTCAATCAAAGCTCTTACTGTTTCAAATTCTCCATTCGAAGATTTTATTTGAGCACGCGCTGTAGCTAACAGCACTTGTTCCGACGTCATGCACGTGTTCACTTTTTCATGGTATGGTGATTTCTTTTGCACAGCTGGTGCATTTGTTATTATGGGTGTGTTTTAGGCATTTAAAACACAAAAATTCCTTTTTTACTTTATCCATTCTTTCAGATGGATTCAAAGCCCTAAATTTGTGACATTGAAATATTATGTGTCCCATACCTTTGAAAATGGGACAATTATTAGTAGTTACTAAATATATGTTTGTAACAGGTTTTTCTTCCTGAACTGAGTTTATTGAATTTAATCGTTGCTCCAAAAAATCCATGACGTCGGATAATAATTAAATTTCCTTGTTTTTCTTAACATGGCTCTCATATAACTGCAGAGCCTCTTTATTCAATTTTCTAATAATAATATGTGCAAAGATACTGTCAACCTCTTCGGATAGCTGTGCCTTCAATTTCATCATGTGAATTGACTCATTTATATTGTCAATAAATATTCTTAACTGGTTTACTGAGTCTACATTTAAATTTTGTAGGTCAAGAAGGCCTATTTTCTGATCAATTAAAGATCAGAAAATATTTATTATATCATTTCGTCGTCCAACTTTTTTTTCCAATTAAAATTTATTTTATCTATTCTGATTGGAAAAGTTTTATTTTTTCAATTATCTATGGCTACCAATGTTTCATTTAAGTCATTTAGTTTTTAGTTGTTCTATGTATTTCGAAAATTTGCAGGCAGTTTTTGGACTCTGCTCTGAGTTTGAAGCCTTTGGACCCGGCCCGTATGATACACCGGCCCGTATGATACATCCATATCGGCACCAGAAATCTTTTGCTTCTGCCCAGAACATGAAGCCTTCTGTCCTTGTTGCTCATTGAAACCTAAGCCCATTTCATTTTGACTATTCTGTTTATTCGAATTTTTCGACATATTTCCATCATAGCTGTATATTGGTTTTTCCTAAAATAGTCATGATCATCTACACCAATTATTTATGCATTCCGCTGTCAACAAACCAAATTCTTTTGCTTGCTCACTACAGAAAATTGTAAATTTTTCTAATTCCATAAATATTTTAGTAATTTCTACTTGCCTTTTTATACCCTTGCAGAGGGTATTATAATTTTGGTCAAAAGTGTGCAACGCAGTGAAGGAGACATCTCCGACCTTATAAAGCATATATATTCTTGATCAGGATCACCTCCTGAGTTGATATAAGCATGTCCGTCTGTCTGTCCGTCTGTCTGTTTCTACGCGAACTAGTTTCAGTTTTAAGGATATCGAATTGAACCTTTGCAAACACCCTTCTTTCCTTTGCACGCAGTATATAAGTCGGAACGGCCATATAACTGAACGATCGGAAATGCCATAACTTGTGTGTTTGTTAAGGGGGTCTTCTAGTTAGAGGCTTGAATTTCGAGCGTTTTTTAACAATTAATAAAAAAAAAAGCAATAGATATTTTTACTATCCGTTTTTTATCATTTGTTACTATATATCTTTGTTGGGGAATCGGAACGAGCATACCGCGCACATTTACAAAAACTACCAGGTTTCTGTTTGATCACCCTTCTCGCAATCCTCTCGAGTTGTAAATGCCTGGACTAAACCAAGATGAGAAGACATCCACATTTGTTGAGTTCTAGTTGAGTTCTTTAGGTAAATAACATAAGATTCTTATAATACACTTATCTATGGCCTTATCAACGGTCTCCCGCGAGGCAACCCTTTATGGAGTGTGAGAACTATATTTATTGTCAGGCTCAAGTGGCCTGTACTTAAGATTACAATTTTTTGGCACTGCACCCTTGTAAGTTTTAAGTTATAGATCATTATTTACAGCTCTATTTTGATTTACATATTGACATGAACAGAGCTCGTAAAGTCTTAAACTTATGGCAATAAGTGTTCTTCTTGAACATGTTATTTATATGAATTCATATTCAGAGTGTCTGAACATTACATTACCTTACATTTTTTTAATTTTCTTATTGTTCCTTTTTCTTTAAGTAACAATGCTTTCCGGTATGGCAATTCCTTGCAATTGCCGTTTTACATTTATTTTTCTTACAAAATATACAAATAGAATAACAATCATTATTATTACTGGTCTTGGTGAAATTGTAGTTCTTTTAATTCAAGCTTGTGAGCTTTGAAATAATTTAGTTCATTTTTTAAGCGATTTATTTCTTCAGTATGATTAATAATTGGTGAGTCTAATTGGTTCCAAACAATCTTGGGTATTTCGCTAATGTCTCCTATAAATGACAAAGAAAACGTTCCCTGATCTTCTGTTTCTATACTGTGGTGAGCTATTAGGATCTTATCTTAACTCGAGCAGTGCAGTCCGACCTTATTGTTAAAATCCCTTGTTCCGGCAAATCTACTATTTCTAAGCTTGTGGTGCCGCATTGTACTCTAGCCTTTGTATTATCCTTAACTTTAAAGAGCCAACTACTTTTTCTTTCTAACTCTATCCAATATGACTTGCTCTCGACAATATTATTTGCAATTCACAGCTGCCATCGCTAGCACTACTCCAACGCCAACTTCCTTCACATTATTTTTATTAGATTGCCAACTTTGGCACTTACTGAGGGTAGATTCTTTCACAAGTTGATATGCATCAATCTCGAAGTTATAAACTAAATATTCATCATCGACGTGTACCATTATCATGTGCTCTTCAATACTAACCGTTATTGGAACAACTCTAAATAATGATGATGGATGTCGACCAAACAAAGGTATCTTTGCATTTATTACAAGCCTTCGATCAACAAATAAGCCCCTAGCTGTTAGTAGAGTTTAAACTTCTTTAAGTTTTGTGCCAGTTCTTTTCCCTGGCAAACGTAATTTTCTGATAAACTGTCTTTTATTTTCGAAATCTCACTTTTTAACTGACTGGGCTTCAAAATGTTAGTATTAAGTCGACCATGATTAATGTCTATTAGTAAGCTTATGATACCAGATTTTATTTTTTCGCATTCATCTATAATGTTAGTTAATTGTTTGGTTATCATAAAGAAGTTGATAGACTCCTTGTACATATAGTATGATTCTTGTAATGTAGCCGTCATATTCTCAATTTTCGTTTGCATTCCCTTAAAATTAACATTGTCCTCATCAGATGTTCCTTTTAAAATGTTTGAAACAAACTTCAAGTTTCTTACTAAGCTAATTCAGACTGTGCTGATTGCCTAATAACTTTTTCATATTGTTTTCCATTTAAATCCTGTCGTCCTCATTCATTATTCCATAAATACAAATGAAGCTCACTTATTTCTAGCCCTACTTTGAGCCATGAAAAGTTTGTTATTTTCTTTTAAGTCCAACATTTTCTTTTCAGTATTATCTAAAACTAAAAGGCATTGGTCTTCGAAACTATGAAGTTTATCGCAAATTAATTTCATTTTCGGTACCAAATCTTTACCCTTTTTTAGCATATCAAAATAGGCGTCCATATTATAAAAAATAATTAGATTTCAAGAAGAGGCAACTATTTCAACGTTCCCCATTGGATCTTAATATTTTGCCGAACTCTTATTTCTTTTTTCTATTGTATACTTCGTTTTTTCCACTTTGGGTAATGCGTTAGAAAATTGACAACTTAATATAAATAACAACATGGCCATTAGATAAGGACTTTCCCTCTTCCATTTGTGCCTCTGCTGAAGAGTATGAAAATACTCCTCTTTCCACTTCACCCAGAAATCTCTTTTTATCTTTTGAATTAACTTCCACCTATCTAGATTTCCAATTTTTTCATCTGTCATTGGCTCAACTAAATCTAATGGTGGTCTACCAATCAAAAAATTACCTGGAGTAATATATAAATGTCTTGAGTTCAAACATGCCTCTATTTGACACAAGAGCGTCGACATTTCTTCATATGTTGGGCTGTTGTCCCCGATTACCCTCTTAAGATGATATTTCATGGATTTTACTCCAGCTTCCCAGAAATGTCAATCAATTTTATCTTTTTCAAGTTGCGCAGCAATCATAATATTTTCCTGGATTGCTTTAACTACAACTTGATCCAATTTTTAGAAGTTCCTACAAAATTTGTTCCGTTATCAGAATATATGTTGGCACATTTACCTCGTCTAGCAATAAATCTTCTAAGTGCTGCTAAAAATGCATCAGAACTTAAATCACTGACCATTTCTAAATGTATGGCTTTGGTAGCAATATATCCTTTGTAGGTCTTTTGCCCATGAGTATTTGACGTTATAAGGACCTGCATATCTATTCCAGTGTTCAAGAAAGGGTATGTCATCGTGACTCTATATTGAGGCAGACTTCCTATTATTTGCTGAGCTGTTTTTTGTCTGTACCTTGCGCACTTGACGCATCCTCTTAAATAGCCCGAAAATCCAATACTTTTTTTGGATATATTTTCGCATCAAGTTTATGCCTTATGAGCATTTTTGATTATCAACTCTGATATGTGGCATTTGTCTAATATTATTGGATGTTTAACATCAAATTCGGTGGCGGAAATCTTCCCCCACTCGAAGGATTCCATCCGTGTCTAAAAACGGATTTAAAGACAAAATTCTGTTATTCTGTTATTTTTGGCCAAGGAGCCAATCGATTTTAAGAACTCCTGTTTGTAGAGTTTGAGCGCATAAATCTGCTCCAATAATAATGTCAACCCGGCCTGGTTTATTAAAATCAGGGCCAACTAAATGATACCTTCCCCATTTCGACTTGTCAACATTAACGGTGTTGATTGAAGGAGCCTTCATTAATTTTGGCAATATAATGGCTTCGACCTTTAAAATTGGTTTAAAATTCTCACTTTTAATTTGAAGATTTACTTTGTGCTTTGATATGCACTTTCCTGTGGATGATACCCCACTATTCTCTGTTAGAGATAGAATTTTTTGTAATTTCAGAAACTGCGCAGATTCTTCTGAAATAATTGTGCTTTGTGACCCACGGTCAATCAAAGCTCTTACTGTTTCAAATTCTCCATTCGAAGATTTTATTTGAGCACGCGCTGTAGCTAACAGCACTTGTTCCGACGTCATGCACGTGTTCACTTTTTCATGGTATGGTGATTTCTTTTGCACAGCTGGTGCATTTGTTATTATGGGTGTGTTTTAGGCATTTAAAACACAAAAATTCCTTTTTTACTTTATCCATTCTTTCAGATGGATTCAAAGCCCTAAATTTGTGACATTGAAATATTATGTGTCCCATACCTTTGAAAATGGGACAATTATTAGTAGTTACTAAATATATGTTTGTAACAGGTTTTTCTTCCTGAACTGAGTTTATTGAATTTAATCGTTGCTCCAAAAAATCCATGACGTCGGATAATAATTAAATTTCCTTGTTTTTCTTAACATGGCTCTCATATAACTGCAGAGCCTCTTTATTCAATTTTCTAATAATAATATGTGCAAAGATACTGTCAACCTCTTCGGATAGCTGTGCCTTCAATTTCATCATGTGAATTGACTCATTTATATTGTCAATAAATATTCTTAACTGCTTTACTGAGTCTACATTTAAATTTTGTAGGTCAAGAAGGCCTATTTTCTGATCAATTAAAGATCAGAAAATATTTATTATATCATTTCGTCGTCCAACTTTTTTTTCCAATTAAAATTTATTTTATCTATTCTGATTGGAAAAGTTTTATTTTTTCAATTATCTATGGCTACCAATGTTTCATTTAAGTCATTTAGTTTTTAGTTGTTCTATGTATTTCGAAAATTTGCAGGCAGTTTTTGGACTCTGCTCTGAGTTTGAAGCCTTTGGACCCGGCCCGTATGATACACCGGCCCGTATGATACATCCATATCGGCACCAGAAATCTTTTGCTTCTGCCCAGAACATGAAGCCTTCTGTCCTTGTTGCTCATTGAAACCTAAGCCCATTTAATTTTGACTATTCTGTTTATTCGAATTTTTCGACATATTTCCATCATAGCTGTATATTGGTTTTTCCTAAAATAGTCATGATCATCTACACCAATTATTTATGCATTCCGCTGTCAACAAACCAAATTCTTTTGCTTGCTCACTACAGAAAATTGTAAATTTTTCTAATTCCATAAATATTTTAGTAATTTCTACTTGCCTTTTTATACCCTTGCAGAGGGTATTATAATTTTGGTCAAAAGTGTGCAACGCAGTGAAGGAGACATCTCCGACCTTATAAAGCATATAAATTATGTTTTTCGGTTCGGAATATATTAAAAAAAAGCGATTTTTATTTTAATATATAGCGGAGTCTTTATTGGTAAAGTTCTTTCAAGTTAGATCCCCAATCTTAAACTGATTTTACAAAATGCATTATTCTTATAACTATGGCTTCTACCGGTGACAGCGCGCGAGCAGCGAAAGTGGACTTTGATTAGATAATTTTGATTGGTCAAAACTGTGGCCTGATGGGTTGGTTTCTAGGCTGCATCTTTTGTTTAATTAATTTGGATTGGCCAAAGCTTTTATGCTGACAAATGGGTTCTCAGGCTGGACCCTTTGTTTAAAGGTCTGAATATTGTTTATGTCTGCCGTCGTCGATAAAGGCGTGTGAAGTGTTTATAATTCGGATGCCGCCGATCGAAGGCGTGGGAAAGATTTATGTCTGAGGGGTTAAATGTTTATGTTGGATTGATTTGAATAACTGTAATAGTAGGCTCTGGACTTATGTTATTGACAATTGTTAAATGTTTATGTCGGATTGATTTGAATAACTGCAATAGTAGGCTCTGGGCTTATGTTATTGACAATTGGAATAATGGGTATCTCTGGATATACAGGTTGTATGTTGGGTTTGGTAGCTAGGGTATTTGCGTATACGTCACTCGCCCCTCCTTTAGAAGATTCAACATCCTTGTTGAATTTAAACAAAATTTCTTTTTTGTTGGCTAGGCGCCTATAGGTAAATATGATGTAAGTTGTGATGCTTAAAAGTATAATTATTAATATCGTAAAAACAACCCACTTATAGATTGATTCTTGTTTTTGTTGATGGGTAATAGAATTTTTAAGTTTTAACAATCGTATTGGTTCATATAAAGTAACATTAGTGCTGGATAATATAATTTTATATTCATTTATATTCTTTGAAGTTGTAAATTTTATATCTCTTATTTCTAAGGAGCATTGACTTAATTGTATTAGATTGTTACCCTGAATTGTTTTGTTGAACATTTCGCAATCTTGCTTAATTTGTGTTTCACTTAAATTATAAGTAATAATGATGTTAGGTTCAATGTATTTTACAGATTCATTTTCTGATACAAAAGTGTGTTGACATTTTGCTAATTGATTAGTAAGGATTTGAGAGATACATTGATCCATGATTATAAATTTTTGGTCTAATATAGTTGTTAATGAATTTGGTGAATTTTCCAAGTAAAATACCTTTTTTTCGTCGTTTATAAAATATTCATAATTGTCATTAATGTCAATTTGTCGTCCGATATTATCTGGGTATTTTATAATTCTATATTTTTGTGTTTCTTTAAATGAAGTGGGTATATGGGCTAGAATAAAAGTGTCTTTAGTTTGACTGCTTAACCAAGCTGAAGTTTTGATTGATAGTAATTTTTCTTCGTTTATGTTCTCTAATTCTTCATGTTTTAATATTTTAGGATTAAATATTCCTACTCTTGTTAATTGTAAACTCATTTGTAAATCCTCAATGTATTCTAGAAATATATTTAGGGAGTATCTAAAAATGTGCAAAGCATCTTCCTCTTCTTCATCTCTTACGAGTCTGTTTATATGTTTGGATTGCTCATTTATTATTTGAATTATGTCATTAAATTCTTTGTTTTCAATTATTTTTTCCTGTAAGTTTTCTAGCTTATCTTCCAACTCCTTTTTATCATCTTCAGTTAATGTTCCAAATAGATATTTGTAAGCTATTCCTACAAAGTTGATTAATCCCCGTTTTTGTCTTTGTGACGAAGTAATTCCCTTGATTTCATGTTTTAATTGTTTCAATGTTAAAGCAATGTCCGGTACGTGTTTAAATTGGTTTTCGTATTTTATAAAATCTTGATATGTTTCAAATATTTTAGTTTGATTTATTTTAATCATATGGTGTTCATAATTTAGAGGTATTTTTATAGTCCCTGTGTTCAGAAGTAAATAACCGTTGTTCGAAGTAATGGGTGTAATGCTAATTTGTTGTGCTGTTATCAATGGTATTTTCGTCCATGTCAGTATCATGATCAATTTCAGTATCAGAGTTAGTACTGTCAGTCTCCCTGGAATGATGAGAAAGATTATGCATTTTAGCTTTTTTGAATTTACTTCTGTGTTTTATTACTTTATGACCCCTATTAGTTTCTTGCCAGTGCTTTTCATCTTTTTGTTCTAATGCTCCTGTCTTTTTGAATGGGTTTACTAATTTAGCTTTTCGTTTCATTTCTTTTTCAACTTTAGTATATTCCAAATCTATTTCATGTTCCTCGCGGTTTTTATTAATTTTATCTATCTTGTATTCTTTCCGTTTTTGTATATTTTTGTTCGGTTTTATGCCATAAAGAAATATTTCGGCAGGAGTTTTACCTGTGGCATCATGGGTTATTTCATGATTATAAACGTATGTTGCTTTTTCTATATTCATTAATTTATCTTCTGCGTCTGTAAGTGTATTGATAATTCTAAGCTTTTCATTCATTGTTTTATGGACCCTTTCTATGTCGGCTATACCATTCTTGCTAGTTGTTATTTCAATATTGATATTTTCCTTTTTTAACCAATTTTGTAATGATTTAGATATTAGGCCAGGATCTTGATCCATTTTAATTGTTTTTGGTTTACCTATCATACTAAAAATTTTTAGAAGAGCTTTTTTACTTTCAATCCAATCTGTCGTTTTGGTTTCAATAATAGAAATGAATTTTGAATGAATGTCGATACATGTTAAAAATTTACGTTGGTCAATAAAATAATAGTCTATAACATATTTATCGCGAATATTTTTGGTTTCTGGAGTTTTTTCAAAAGGAAGAGCAACTTTTCTGTGCTCTGCTTTGCATAAATTACAAATTTCACATTTATTAATAATGTTTTGAATAAGTTTTTGTGCGTCTGGGAAATAGTATTTAGTTTTAAAATCGTCATACGTTTTTTTTATACCTTGATGTATTGTCTTTTCATGTATTTCTAATATTTTCTCGTGAAAGTCTGCATATGTGGGCAAGTTGGGAAGTATAACTGAAGTTTTCATTAATTTCGTTCCAGTATTTGGTTTAATTAATTTCATATAGGCTCGTTGAAAAATAGCAAAGTCTTCGTCATTATTAATGTACATAACAAAATTGTGTCCACATATAAATTTTATAATTATGTCTTTTGCCAATATTTCAGTCATGTCACTGTAAATTATTTTATTAATAGTTTTATTAAAGTAGTGAGTAAGTTCGTTAGTGTCTTGATTTCCCTTTTCAAATATAAGTTGGTGATTAAAAACGTTAACTGGTCGTTCGGTAATTTGTATGCAATCACCGTTATCTTCTTGTGCACTATGCACCGTTGCTGCAGTAGTATCTAAATCGTCTTCATTTTGAAATACTTCTTCAATTTTGTTATCTTTAGTTTCTTTCTTTGTAATCCTTGACAAAGCATCTGCTACGTAATTCTCTTTTCCTTTAATGTACTTTATTTCATAGTCAAACTCTCTAAGTTTTATTTTCCAACGTTGTAATTTCATATTAGGTTCTTTTATGTTATGTAACCAAACAAGCGGTTTATGGTCAGAGCATATTTTAAAACTTCTTCCGAAGAGATAGGGGCGGAAATACTTAGTCGCCCATACAATAGCTAATAATTCTTTTTCAATAGCTGCATAATTTAACTCATGTTCATTTAATGTTCTACTGGCAAAACAAATGGGTTTGCCTTCTTGGGATAGAACTGCACCTAATGCATAATTGCTTGCATCTGTAGTTAAATCGAACTTCTTTTCAAAATCTGGATAAATGAGAATTGGATCGTTACTTATTAAAGTTTTTAATTTTTCAAACGCTTCATTGTAATTAGGATCGCTTATATTTATTTTTGATCCTTTCTTTAAGCAAAGAGTCATTGGTTTTGCAATTTTTGCGAAGTCTTTTATAAATTTTCGATAAAATCCACAAAGGCCTAAAAATGATTTTATTTGTTTTGGAGAGTTTGGAATTTTAAAATCTTGAATAGCTTGAATTTTATTTGGATTTGCTTTGATTCCTTCGGTTGAAATTATGTGACCTAAGAATTCCGTTTCTCGTTTCATAAATTCACATTTATCTAATTGTAGTTTGAGATTTGATCTGCGAAGACGTTCGAATACTTTTTTAAGAGATTGAATGTGCTCTTGTAAAGAGGTAGAAAATATAACAATGTCGTCTAAATATACTAGACAATGGGTACCTATTATGTCGTGTAATACATTATTCATACAACGCTGAAATGTAGCGGGTGCGTTTTTAAGACCAAAGGGCATTCTAGTATATTCATAGTGACCTTTCTTAGTGGAAAATGCAGTTTTTTGAATAGAGTCTGGATCCATTTCAATTTGATGGAACCCTTTAGCAAGATCTAATGTTGTAAAATATTGACATTTCCCTAACTTGTCTAAGATTTCGTCCATGTTCGGAATAGGGAATTTGTCATTAATAGTTACTTCGTTCAATCCTCTGTAATCGATAGCCATACGAAATTTGGGTATGCCCGATGCATCCCTTTTCTTGGGTACCATTACAATTGGACTGCAATAAGGAGATTTTGATTTTCTGATAATACCTTGTCTTATCATTTCTTCAATTTGTTTTTCTACTTCTGTATCGTAAATATACGGATAGCTATATGGTCTCCTATATATTGGTTCTTCATGTTTTGTTTTAATAATGTGTTTGATTTCGTTCGTGAAAGTCAAATTTTCACCTTCATGATACTGAATATCAAAATATTTTGACATTAAATAATGAAGTTCAGTTTTTTCTTCATTATTTAAGTGATCGTCTCTTATGTTATTGTCAGATAAATCTGTTTGTAAGGCATAAATATATTCCTCATCGTCTACTATATTTGAAAAAGTTTGTTTAGGTTTTTCCGTTATATTTACCATTGGGAATTCATATTTATTTAATTCAATAGTGTTTTTCATAAAATCAATTTTTGCTGATGTTTCTTTTAGAATTTTTCTTCCAATAAGAATGTCATAATGATTTGAAAAGTGGTTTATATAAAATGTTTGTTTAGATGAAAATAATTTTGGGATACTAAACTGGATATATTTATTCAAAATTACAGATTCACCTATAGTTTCAATTTTAGTAGAATTATTTTTAATTGGGTATTCAAAGAAGTTTTTGTTAATTAAATTTATGCTTGATCCTGTATCGATAAGACAGAGGCATAGTTTATTATCAATTTTGATTTTTATGGCTGTTGTGTTTCGTCCGAGGCTGTTGTCTGAAAATTTTCAAATGTGTCCATTGGTTCAGACTTGCGTTGTTGATCTGATTCTGAAACTCGGGGACGTTTTTGGGGAATATTGGTACTTTGAGTACTCTGGTTACCCTGTCCTTGATTATTTTGAGAATTTTTAGGATAATAATTATTTCCTGAATTATTATAATTATTGTTGTTACCCCAACTTCTATTAGAGTCGAACTTATTCTGTCTCTGCTGATTGTTGTTATATTTGTTTTGATAATTATTATTTTGGAATCTACCCCCTTGGTTATTATCTGAATGATAGTTGGGTTTTGTATTTGAGAATGATTTTGATGTTTTAAAATCTTGAAATTCATAGTCTTCCTGAGAGTTTTGGGACATATACGAACGATTATTTATTGATTTTTCTTCAAACATTCCTACAGATTGGGCAGCTTGTTTTAATTTAAGAGGAGTTGAAATATCAAATTTGCTCAACGTAATAAAAGTTTTTACTGGTAATTTTTCACGAATCACTTCAGCTATTGTATCACTCAATGTCCTCGAAACTAGAACTGTGTTTGACGGATTATTATCTAAGCTAAGTTTACAACAAATTCTACTTGTCTGTTCTTCTAATTCTTCAACAAATTTACGTAAATTATTTTTATATTTAGTCTCACGTAATTCGGCTATCATTCGATGTGGAGGCGTTGCGCTGTTGAACTCGCCGATAAGTAGGCTTCTCAATTCCTTCCAGTCCTGTGGTACATTTCTCATCAAGAGTGATCGGGCTTGTCCAACTAGGAGGTTCCTGATGGCTGCTTGTATAATTTGATTTTGGCCTTCTGATGCTGTAGGATAATGGTAGACTAATTCATCGACTTCTTTTATGAAGAGAGCCAAATAGAGTGGGTCTCCATTAAATTTATTTATCTGCTTCAGTTGCAGAAGGAAATGGTTCATTGATACATCTGAAAGGGTTTGTGCAGCTTTTGATGCTGCGGCTACGGCTGCTGCTGCTGCTGATGTTGATGGCAGATCCATATTTAATGTTTTTTGTTTTTTTTTTTTAGTTGTTGTATTTAGGCGAAATAATTTAGATTATTTTCACTGGTTTAGACACTAGAAATCCTCATTCGTGATTTAACTAATGTTGTTTTTTTTAAAAAAAATTTTTTTTTTTTTTTTTTTTTTTTTTAAGTAAGTTCGTTTTGCGGATACAAATAATGTTTTATTTTCGCGAAGTAATTTTTTTAATTCCTTTTTAGGTAGTCACTCGCGAGGATATTACTTGTATCCTACCGGCTGCGCCAATTATGTTTTTCGGTTCGGAATATATTAAAAAAAAGCGATTTTTATTTTAATATATAGCGGAGTCTTTATTGGTAAAGTTCTTTCAAGTTAGATCCCCAATCTTAAACTGATTTTACAAAATGCATTATTCTTATAACTATGGCTTCTACCGGTGACAGCGCGCGAGCAGCGAAAGTGGACTTTGATTAGATAATTTTGATTGGTCAAAACTGTGGCCTGATGGGTTGGTTTCTAGGCTGCATCTTTTGTTTAATTAATTTGGATTGGCCAAAGCTTTTATGCTGACAAATGGGTTCTCAGGCTGGACCCTTTGTTTAAAGGTCTGAATATTGTTTATGTCTGCCGTCGTCGATAAAGGCGTGTGAAGTGTTTATAATTCGGATGCCGCCGATCGAAGGCGTGGGAAAGATTTATGTCTGAGGGGTTAAATGTTTATGTTGGATTGATTTGAATAACTGTAATAGTAGGCTCTGGACTTATGTTATTGACAATTGTTAAATGTTTATGTCGGATTGATTTGAATAACTGCAATAGTAGGCTCTGGGCTTATGTTATTGACAATTGGAATAATGGGTATCTCTGGATATACAGGTTGTATGTTGGGTTTGGTAGCTAGGGTATTTGCGTATACGTCACTTATATATTCTTGATCAGGATCACCTCCTGAGTTGATATAAGCATGTCCGTCTGTCTGTCCGTCTGTCTGTTTCTACGCGAACTAGTTTTAAAGATATCGAATTGAACCTTTGCAAACACCCTTCTTTCCTTTGCACGCAGTATATAAGTCGGAACGGCCATATAACTGAACGATCGGAAATGCCATAACTTGTGTGTTTGTTAAGGGGGTCTTCTAGTTAGAGGCTTGAATTTGGAGCGTTTTTTAACAATTAATAAAAAAAAAAGCAATAGATATTTTTACTATCCGTTTTTTATCATTTGTTTATTAAGCTTAAATGAGTACATAAAAAAAATTTTTTAAAAAAATAGTTTTCATTAAGTTATTCGTTCTTGAAGAAGAGAGGAAAAAAAGAGGCCGTGTCCTCGTCGCCATGATTTCTATGCTTGTCGTTATTTGAAAAATAAAACATTGATAGATTCTTAATGAGTACAAATGTCGCTAAGCCATGAAGCACCAAAAAAAAAAATTTTTTACATGAAATGGCGGTTACTCAAAGAAAAAAGTCGATTTTTTTCACTAATATTTCCATTTTGTCTAATTTTTAAAAATATTATAAATTTAAAATTTTTATTTTTTGTTGGTTCCGGCTATAGAGATATATTTAAAGAATATACATGCCAAATTTCAATTAAATCGACCGATTAGATCTTGAGATATAGTGGCGACCGCATCAAAAAAAGTAGTTTCGAGAAAAACGCGTTTAAAGTTTTACGTTCAGTTTCAGGCCCCGTAACTGATAGAATATTACGTATAAATTACATTCCCTTAATCAGCTATCCCAGCCATACAATGACCTTCAAACGACTAGTGTAGTATACTGGAAATAAGGATATTGTTATAGAAAGAAGGAGAGAAAGTAATTCATACTAAGGTAGCCCGGGCTTCCAGCCACTTATTGTTCCAGTCGTTCGCTCAACCGGTCTAGTTGCCACGTCACTAAAACGGCTATAACTTGGAAAATAATTTGAGTTTTGAAAAATCCTTTTAGGGAGATATTTTTGAATATCAAACTATCGAATTATGGAAAAACAAATTTTTCGATTTTCTCAAATTTCAAGACTAGAAGACTCCCTTAAGTTAGGAAGGTGGAATTTATCTATGGGTTTTATTTTAGGCAAATCAATCCGACCTACCAAATTTCATAAGGATCGGCCGACTATATCCTATAGCTGCCATATAACTGAACGATTGGAAATGCCATAACTTTGTTGTTGTTAAAGTTAGGAAGTTCGGATTTTTTATGAGTATTAAGAATGCATAATATGAATAATTTTGGAGAATATAATTTACAGAGTATTCTGCAAGGGTATATCAACTTCGGCTCCGCCCGAAGTTAGCTTTCCTTTCTTGTTTTTATTTGTTTTTTCTTTTAAAGTATGAATTTCCTGCCTGTGGGGTAGGGTTTTTTTTTGTTTTGATGATTTTGCTGATATTTTCTTCTTATTTTTTCACTTTTGTTTGACGATGTTCTTTTAAACTGTCACCTTTTCGATGTTAGCCTCGAATACGCTACATTAACAATATTTGCACGGTGGCAATATTATTTTTTAAATTTAATTTATTTGTTTAATTGTCGATTTCTCGACCACAATATCACAAAAAATATTATTAACTTTTTGTAACACACAAACAGAAAAGGCTCTTTTGTATCTTTTTGTTTTAAATGTCGATTTCTCGCTTACAATATCAAAAAAAAAATATTAATAACTTTTTGTAACACACAAACAGAAAAGACTCTTTTGTATCTTTTTGTTTTTAATTTTTAATTTGTTATACTCTGCATCTTACCAACAGGGGGAATACAGAGTAACCTATTTTACAGCCTGTAGCTGTAAGTGACTTGCACTTTATAGAATCTTTAAGACGCTGGTTTGTTCTTTGAGAAGCATTACCATTGAGGGTGCAACTGCAAAGACGTCGAAGAACCAAAACGTAAATGCCTTGACTTAACCAAGATGATACGACATCCACATTTGATGAGTTCTAGATTAAAACTTATTTTTCTTAGTCTTTATTTAGATAAATAACATAAGATTCTTATAATACACTTATCTATGGTCTACGCAGAGACCACATCTGTTTGCCTGAGCGGGAGCCTTATCAACGGTCTCCCGCGAGGCAACCCTTTGTGCAGTGTGAGAACTATATTTATTGTCAGGCTCAAGTGGCCTGTACTTAAGATTACAATTTTTTGGCACTGCACCCTTGTAAGTTTTAAGTTATAGATCGTTATTTACAGCTCTATTTTGATTTACATAATGATATAAACAGAGCTCGTAAAGTCTTCAATTTATGGCAATTAGTGTTCTTCTTGAACATGTTATTTATATGAATTCATATTCAGAGTGTCTGAACGTTATGCAAAAGGCCAGGAAAAGTTACGCTATATGGTACCTTACATTTTTTTAATTTTCTTATTGTTCCTTTTTCTTTAAGTAACAATGCTTTCCGGTGTGGCAATTCCTTGCAATTGCCGTTTTACATTTATTTTTCTTATAAAATATACAAATAGAATAACAATCATTATTATTACTGGTCTTGGTGAAATTGTAGTTCTTTTAATTCAAGCTTGTGAGCTTTGAAATAATTTAGTTCATTTTTTAAGCGATTTATTTCGTCAGTATTATTAATAATTGGTGAGTCTAATTGGTTCCAAACAATCTTGGGTATTTCGCTAATGTCTCCTATAAATGACAAAGACAACGTTCCCTGATCTTCTGTTTCTATACTGTGGTGAGCTATTCGGATCTTATCTTAACTCGAGCAGTGCAGTCCGACCTTATTGTTAAAATCCCTTGTTCCGGCAAATCTACTATTTTTAAGCTTGTGGTGCCGCATTGTACTCTAGCCTTTGTATTATCCTCAACGTTAAAGAGCCAACTACTTTTTCTTTCTAACTCTATCCAATACGACTTGCTCTCGACAATTGATTTGCAATTCACAGCTGCCATCGCTAGCACTAATCCAACGCCAACTTCCTTCACATTATTTTTATTAGATTGCCAACTTTGGCACTTACTGAGGGTAGATTCTTTCACAAGTTGATATGCATCAATCTCGAAGTTATAAACTAAATATTCATCATCGACGTGTACCATTATCATGTGCTCTTCAATACTAACCGTTATTGGAACAACTCTAAATAATGATGATGGATGTCGACCAAACAAAGGTATCTTTGCATTTATTACAAGCCTTCGATCAACAAATAAGCCCCTAGCTGTTAGTATAGTATAAACTTCTTTAAGTTTTGTGCCAGTTCTTTTCCCTGGCAAACGTAATTTTCTGATAAACTGTCTTTTATTTTCGAACTCTCACTTTTTAACTGACTGGGCTTCAAAATGTTAGTATTAAGTCGACCATGATTAATGTCTATTAGTAAGCTTATGATTCCAGATTTTATTTTTTCGCATTCATCTATAATGTTAGTTAATTGTTTGGTTATCATAAAGAAGTTGATAGACTCCTTGTACATATAGTATGATTCTTGTAGTGTAGCCGTCATGTTCTCAATTCTCGTTTGCATTCCCTTAAAATTAACATTGTCCTCATCAGATGTTCCTTTTAAAATGTTTGAAACAAACTTCAAGTTTCTTACTAAGCTAATTCAGACTGTGCTGATTGCCTAATAACTTTTTCATATTGTTTTCCATTTAGATCCTGTCGTCCTCATTCATTATTCCATAAATACAAATGAAGCTCACTTATTTCTAGCCCTACTTTGAGCCATGAAAAGTTTGTTATTTTCTTTTAAGTCCAACATTTTCTTTTCAGTATTATCTAAAACTAAAAGGCATTGGTCTTCGAAACTATGAAGTTTATCGCAAATTAATTTCATTTTCGGTACCAAATCTTTACCCTTTTTTAGCATATCAAAATAGGCGTCCATATTATAAAAAATAATTAGATTTCCTGGATTGCTTTAACTACATCTTGATCCAACTTTTAGAAGCTTCTACAAAATTTGTTCCGTTATCAGAATATATGTTGGCACATTTACCTCGTCTAGCAATAAATCTTCTAAGTGCTGCTAAAAATGCATCAGAAGTTAAATCACTGACCATTTCTAAATGTATGGCTTTGGTAGCAATATATCCTTTGTAGGTCTTTTGCCCACGAGTTTTTGACGTTATAAGGACCTGCATATCTATTCCAGTGTTCAAGAAAGGGTATGTCATCGTGACTCTATATTGAGGCAGACTTCCCATTATTTGCTGAGCTGTTTTTTGTCTGTACCTTGCGAACTTGACGCATCCTCTTAAATATTTCTTTAATAAATTTCTGAGCCCGAAAATCCAATACTTTTTTTGGATATATTTTCGCATCAAGTTTATGCCTTATGAGCATTTTTGATTATCAACTCTTGATATGTGGCATTTGTCTAATATTATTGGATGTTTAACATCAAATTCGGTGGCGGAAATCTTCCCCCACTCGAAGGATTCCATCCGTGTCTAAAAAAGGATTTAAAGACAAAATTCTGTTATTCTGTTATTTTTGGCCAAGGAGCCCATCGATTTTAAGAACTCCTCTTTGTAGAGTTTGAGCGCATAAATCTGCTCCAATAATAATGTCAACCCGGCCTGGTTTATTAAAATCAGGGCCAACTAAATGATACCTTTCCCATTTCGACTTGTCAACATTAACGGTGTTGATTGAAGGAGCCTTCATTAATTTTGGCAATATAATGGCTTCGACCTTTAAAATTGGTTTAAAATTTTCACTTTTAATTTAAAGATTTACTTTGTGCTTTGATATGCACTTTCCCGTGGATGATACCCCACTATTCTCTGTTAGAGATAGAATTTTTTGTAATTTCAGAAACTGCGCAGATTCTTCTGAAATAATTGTGATTTGTGACCCACGGTCAATCAAAGCTCTTACTGTTTCAAATTCTCCATTCGAAGATTTTATTTGAGCACGCGCTGTAGCTAACAGCACTTGTTCCGACGTCATGCACGTGTTAACTTTTTCACTTTTTTAATTATTAACATAATTGATGCATGCTATGGTGATTTCTTTTGCACATTCGTTTTTTACTTTATCCATTCTTTCAGATGGATTCAAAGCCCTAAATTTGTGACATTGAAATATTATGTGTCCCATACCTTTGAAAATGGGACAATTATTAGTAGTTACTAAATATATGTTTGTAACAGGTTTTTCTTCCTGAACTGAGTTTATTGAATTTAATCGTTGCTCCAAAAAAATCCATGACGTCGGATAATAATTAAATTTCCTTGTTTTTCTTAACATGGCTCTCATATAACTGCAGAGCCTCTTTATTCAATTTTCTAATAATAATATGTGCAAGGATACTGTCAACCTCTTCGGATAGCTGTGCCTTCAATTTCATCATGTGAATTGACTCATTTATATTGTCAATAAATATTCTTAACTGCTTTACTGAGTCTACATTTAAATTTTTTAGGTCAAGAAGGCCTATTTTCTAATCAATTAAAGATCAGAAAATATTTTCCTTTTATTTTCATACCGCTTGATTAACAATTCCCAAGCAGTTACATAATCTTCTCCCTTAAGTGAAATATTAAGGTAACTAAATTTTAAGGTAGGGCTAAGATCCTCCCATAAATGAATCACTTCAGTGAATAATTCATAAAACTGGTCCCAATCTTTGGAATCCCCAAAGAATGTAGGTACCTGAATTTTTGGAAGTGTTGGCAAATAATCAAGATTTTGATTTGTAACATCTCCCATTTTCGGCACGTTATCCTGAAGTTCTTCTTTCATACTTTTAATTACAGATAAAACGTCAAACTTCAATTCATCGTACATATCAATAACATTAATCATTTCGTCGTCCATCTTTTTTTTTCCAATTAAAATTTATTTTATCTATTCTGATTGGAAAAGTTTTATTTTTTCCATTATCTATGGCTACCAATGTTTCATTTAAGTCATTTAGTTTTTAGTTGTTCTATGTATTTCGAAAATTTGCAGGCAGTTTTTGGACTCTGCTTTGAGTTTGAAGCCTTTGGACCCGGCCCGTATGATACACCGGTCCGTATGATACATCCATATCGGCACCAGAAATCTTTTGCTTCTGCCCAGAACATGAAGCCTTCTGTCCTTGTTGCTCATTGAAACCTAATCCCATTTTATTTTGACTATTCTGTTTATTCGAATTTTTCGACATATTTCCATCATAGCTGTATATTGGTTTTTCCTAAAATAGTCATGATCATCTACACCAATTATTTATGCATTCCGCTGTCAACAAACCAAATTCTTTTGCTTGCTCACTACAGAAAATTGTACATTTTTCTAATTCCATCAATATTTTAGTAATTTCTACTTGCCTTTTTATTAAGGCTATTGTCTCTTTGTACATCATTTTAGTTTTTATACCCTTGCAGGGGGTATTATAATTTTGGTCAAAAGTGAGCAACGCGGTGAAGGAGACATCTCCGACCCTATAGAGTATATATATTCTTGATCAGGATCGCTTCCTGAGTTGATATAAGCATGTCCGTCTGTCCGTCTGTCTGCCCGTTTGTCTGTTTCTACGCGAACTAGTCTCTCAGTTTTAAAGATATCGAATTGAACCTTTGCAAACACCCTTCTTTCCTTTGCACGCAGTATATAAGTCGGAACGGCCATATAACTGAACGATCGGAAATGCCATAACTTGTGTGTTTGTTAAGGGGGTCTTCTAGTTAGAGGCTTGAATTTCGAGCGTTTTTTAACAATTAATAAAAAAAAAAGCAATAGATATTTTTACTATCCGTTTTTTATCATTTGTTTATTAAGCTTAAATGAGTACATAAAAAAAATTTTTTAAAAAAATAGTTTTCATTAAGTTATTCGTTCTTGAAGAAGAGAGGAAAAAAAGAGGCCGTGTCCTCGTCGCCATGATTTCTATGCTTGTCGTTATTTGAAAAACAAGAGAGAACGCTATAGTCGGGTGCCCCGACTATCAGATACCCGTTACTCAGGTAAAGGGAGTGCGAGGGAGATGGAGATAGAAACTTTGATCACGCATAACTTTTTAACGAATGGTCCGATTTAAAAAATTTCTTCTACATTTCGATAGGTATTGATAAACACAATAAAACTGCATTTTTACTTTTCCGAAATATTTAAATGTATCGTATATAAGCGATTGTGGGCGTTAAAGGGGGCGTGGCACCTTTTTGAAACAAACTTGCGCTGCGTAGGAACTCCTAGAATCTGCATGCAAAATGCCAATCTTCTAGCTTTTATAGTTTCCGAGATCTCAGCGTTCATACGGACGGACAGACAGACGGACAGACGGACAGACGGACAGACGGACAGACGGACATGGCTATATCGACTCGGCTAGTGACCCTGATCAAGAATATATATACTTTATAGGGTCGGAAACGCTTCCTTCTAGCTGTTACATACTTTTGCACGAATACAATTTACCCTTTTACTCTACGAGTAACGGGTATAATAAAACATTGATAGATTCTTAATGAGTACAAATGTCGCTAAGCCATGAAGCACCAAAAAAAAAAAATTTTTTACATGAAATGGCGGTTACTCAAAGAAAAAAGTCGATTTTTTTCACTAATATTTCCATTTTGTCGAATTTTTAAAAATATTATAAATTTAAAATTTTTATTTTTTGTTGGTTCCGGCTATAGAGATATATTTAAAGAATATACATGCCAAATTTCAATTAAATCGACCGATTAGATCTTGAGATATAGTGGCGACCGCATCAAAAAAAGTAGTTTCGAGAAAAACGGGTTTAAAGTTTTACGTTCAGTTTCAGGCCCCGTAACTGATAGAATATTACGTATAAATTACATTCCCTTAATCAGCTATCCCAGCTCCATACAATGACCTTCAAACGACTAGTGTAGTATACTGGAAACCTTCTGTAGTATGCACATATATTGAATACCCACTGTACCGAAAGTACTTAAAGAGTGAGCACTGTAACACTTTGTTGCAGTGTTTACATATTTCAAAGTCCCGATCATAAACCCTAAGTGGCCGAAATATGAACCGATCGCTATGGCTTAGCCCGAACACAGAAAGTGCTAGTGTCGGCATAATTGTAACGAACGGACAGCATATGCATACCCCTCGCGCCACCACTTGAGAGCGCATAGCAATGTATATAAGTACATTCCTTTATACAGAAGTATATAGGTACATAGCCGCCTCTTTGCCGCTGCCTGCGAGCAGCGCAGCTACGAGACTTAGCCTTAATTAGACTTAAAGAATATTGTAAAAGAGCAGAGACACTTCGATCGTTGGAGCGGCACCATTGCTGCTCCAACTAAACCAAATAAACCCAAATAAAACTCAAGACAAATATAATCTATGTGGGATAGGGATATATTGATAGACTATATTTCACAACGATGCGTAGTATTTCATCATCCTCATCGCAAACCACTCTTCATCCTTTTCTATTAATGTGATCTATATATCCATCACACTCTTCCACCCGAATTTCGCGACACTATATTGCACCAAGCTTAGTTGATGCCGAACAATTGACAAAGGAGGTCGAAGTGTCCATAGTGCGAAAGTCGTAAAAGCCGATTAGTGGTCTTTAATTGATTAATTTGAAACCTTGTAAAATACCCGAAATAAAATAAATAATATTTAATTTGTAATACCCTACAAATTATTGGGGGCTCAACCGGGATGTAAAATACAAGGACAATTATAACAACTGTGTGTTAACACATAAAGAAAAAGCCACGACGGAGTTACATGAAAGTAAATTGAAAAGGAGCAGTTAATCGACGAAAAAACAGTTAAAAATAAAAAAGGAAACCAAGAAGAAAATCGAAGTATGTGCAAAAATTTGGCGACATACAAAGTAAAACGCAAGTAAAAACTTGAGTGTGTGCGTGTGCAGAAAAAAAAAAACACAATCACAATCACAAAAAGATGATGAAATGGACGCACTAGATAGAGAAACAAGCAATCCGACCAAAATTTCGACGATGATTTGATGCAGAGCTAGTGAATTTTTTTCTGATGAGGCGATCGCAGGTGACAACGAAAAGTTAACCTCCGAGCAGAAAAACGAAGAAGTGATCCTTGCTACGAAGACGCAAGAAACACTAAATCAAAAAAACGACGACGAAGAGCAGAGGTTTGCAAAAGAAACGAAGAATTTTGCAAAGTATTTCAACGAAGGTCGAGCAGTACTCAAACCAAGGCTAAGCAGTACTCAAAGGAAGGCGTAGTACTCACTGTACGAAGAACAGCGAGAGAGGGACATTGATCTGGCAAATTTTGGCAACTAGAGACACGAGTTTGCTAAATAAATGATGAATTTCGCAAAGGTCTGCAACGACGAGAAAGCAGTGCTGTGACGACCTCGACGAGAACGAGTTGCAACAGAAAAGAGCGGACTGGACTGGAGGAGTTGTCGGAGTTGTTGGATAGTCAAATACAATCGGGTGTGGTGAGCGACAAGGGGAAGTCATATAACTTTCTTATTTGAAAATTTGTAATTGCATTTGTTTTGTATCAAATTGAATTGTAAAACCATTTGTAAACGGCTTAGACGCATTAACATGGATGCTAGATCGATTCTTGATATGACAGTTCCTTTGCTGCGGTCAAAGTGTTCCGAGTTGGGATTGGAAACAAATGGAAGAAAGAGTGTTTTACAGGATCGGCTGTTCGATCATTTTGGGCTGGGTGTGGGTGGCGATGCGGGTGAAGATTCTGTAAGCGTCAGTGGTTCATCAAACTACCAAGAAGCCAATGCACCTGTAAGCTCAAGATTTACTTTACGCGATATTCAAGACAGTGTATCTTCGTTTTCGGGCTCCGAACAAGAGGACGTCAATCACTGGCTGTCCGAATTCGATGACGTTGCTGTTACGGTGGGCTGGGATAACTTGCAGAAATTTATTTATGCCAAACAGCTTCTGATTGGAGCAGCCAAGCTTTACATCAGAAGTGTTAGAGGAGTTAGGGGTTGGATCGAGCTTAAAGAAGCATTGAAACAAGAGTTTGGAAAAAAGTTATGTTCGGCAGAAATACATAAGATTTTGCGGCAGAGGCAGAAGCAGCCAAAGGAGTCATGCATTGAATTTCTCTATAGTTTAATGGAGATAAGCAAGCCGATTAATCTCGACGAAGAAAGCTTAGTTTCATATTTTGTAGATGGCATACCAGATAGCAAAGTAAATAAGGCAGGACTGTATCGCGCCAAATCCGTTAGGGAACTCAAAGACGAAATTTATATTTACGAGAAGATGAAGGGTAAAGGAAAGGAAAGTTTTAATAAGGAAGTGACAGGTAAACAGAATCAAATGTAATAGTGAGGGCCACATCGCAAAAGATTGCAAAGGTGAAGTAGTTTGCTACAACTGCAACAAGAAAGGACATATCTCGAAGCACTGTAATGAGAAGAAAACCAAAATTTCCGTTAAGAACGAGTCTGCTAATCTGCTGGAAGCTAAAGCTGCGAAAGGGCTTATTTACAAGATGCTGAAAGTTAATGACGTGGCGTTTGTAGCCATGATTGACTCAGGATGCGATTTGTGCTTGATGCGAGAGGACATTTTTAGAAGTTTCGATGGCCTAAGGCTCAGACCAGTAGTTAAACACCTAAGAGGCATTGGCAAAGGCGGATTGGTAACAATTGGATCTTTTGAAGTTGATATCGAAGCAGATAATATATGTTTTTCTGTGACTTTTCATGTGGCTAAACAACACGAACTGGAGTATGCTGCGATTGTTGGAAATGATGTGCTGCAATCCGTCGACCTTATGTTCACCTCAGATGGAGTCAAATTCATTGCGAGAGAGAGCGATTTTGCGTCAACATTGAAGGGTATGTGTGTCACGGAGATCGTCGAGGAAATCTCTGTTTTGGATAAAGTTGACTTGTCTCACCTGAATAAGAATTACAAGCTAGAGATAGAGCAGCTTGTTACAAGGTATAAACCAGAAAAATCAATTGACTCACCTGTGAGTATGAAAATTGTATTGGAAGACTATATTCCAGTTTATCAACGCCCAAGACGAACCTCTTATGAGAACAAGTGTTTTATTGAGAAACAAGTGCAGGAATGGCTGGCAGAGGGAATTATTGTACCCAGCTCCTCAGAGTACGCATCACCAGTTGTACTAGTTGCAAAAAAGGACGGATCAAGAAGATTTTGCTGTGACTACCGACGGCTTAATCAAAAAATCAAGAAGGACAATTTTCCGATGAGCTTAATTGACGACGTTCTCGACAGGTTGCAAGGATCGAAAATATTTACAACTCTTGACATGATGAACGGATTCTTTCATGTACCGATTGACGAACAATCCAGGAAGTTTACAGCATTCGTGACACATAACGGGCAGTACGAATTCACGCATGTACCATTTGGTATCTCAAACTCTCCAGCTGTCTTCTGTAGGTATCTTACCGCTACGTTGAGGGATCTCATTCAAAATCAAACGATCGTAGTTTATATGGACGATATTATCGTTCCAAGTAAGGACGAAAACGAGGGACTGCAGGCGCTGGAAAAAGTTTTAAAAGTAGCTTCAAAGGCAGGCCTACGCATCAAATGGGAAAAAGCACAATTTTTGATGAGCAAAATCAATTTTCTAGGCTACACCATCGAGAACGGAACCATAGCACCAACGAACGAGAAAATTAAAGCAGTCGTTAACTTTCCTATTCCTCAAAGCAGGCAAGCTTTGCAGCGTTACTTGGGTCTGACGTCTTACATGCGACGATTTTTTAAAGATTACGCCTCAGCAGCAAAACCATCGAGCGACTTGCTGCGAGAGAAAAATAATAGAAAGGACGACAGAAATTTAACGTTGACTGAGGAAGGCGAAGTTTCCTTCAACTGTCTGAAGCAACTGCTAGTATCAGCACCAGTACTCAAACTTTTCGATCCGTTGGCTGAAACTGAAGTGCATACAGATGCAAGCAAGTATGGCTTTGGTGGCGTTTTAATGCAGATGGACTCCGAGGATCAACAGTTTCACCCTGTAGAGTTTATGAGTCGGAAGACAAACACTTGTGAAGAGAAATATAGTTCTTACGAACTTGAGGTTCTAGCGATCGTAAACGCGCTGAAAAAGTGGAGAGTTTACCTGCTTGGAAAGCGATTTACAGTGGTAACCGATTGCAACGCATTTGCAATGACGATGAAAAAGGACGACCTACCACCGCGAGTTGCAAGATGGGCCATGGCTCTGCAAGAGTTTGAGTTTAAGGTGGAGCACAGAGCTGGAACCAAGATGAGGCACGTGGATGCACTAAGCCGATTGTCATGCTTTATGATCGCAGATTCCACAAAGTCAAGATTATTAGAGGCACAAAACAATGACAACTGGATCAAGGCTGTTAAATCCGTATTGACCAGCAATGACGTATATGAAGACTTCTTTCTGAAGAATAATATCCTTTATAAAGACGAAGTTAACGAACTACTGGTTGTTCCTGACTCAATGGAAGAGGAAATCATAAGCATTGCACACAGGGAGGGCCATTTCGGTATCAAAAAGACTCGTGACATTTTAGAAAAAAGTTATTTCATCCCAGGAATCCAGCAAAAAGTCGAAAGAGTAGTCAAAGGATGCGTTGAATGTCTGATCATTGAGTCCAAGCGAGGAAAGAAGGAGGGTTTACTCAGTCCCATTGATAAGGCTCAAGAACCCCTTGGAACCTATCATATCGACCACGTTGGACCTCTGACAGATACGAAGAAGAAATATAACCACATTCTGGCGGTCGTTGATGGATTTTCAAAATTTGTTTGGCTTTATCCTACAAAATCGACGGGATCAGAGGAAGTCCTAGAAAAGCTCGAGAAGCAAGCAGCAGTCTTTGGAAACCCTCGCCGAATAGTTACTGACAGGGGAACTGCATTCACTTCTGGACTGTTCCAGGAGTACTGCAGCCGCGAAGGAATTCAACTACTTCACATCACCACAGGCATGCCTAGGGGCAACGGTCAGGTGGAAAGAATCCACAAAATTGTGATCCCGATGTTGAGCAAGATTTGCCAAGAAACCCCAGCAAATTGGTATCGGCACGTAGACAGAGTTCAACAAATAATAAACAGCACTCCACCTCGAACTACCAAGTATAGTCCGTTTAAAATTTTGACTGGATTAAAATGCGAAAAAAAGACGATGATTTAAGAAAACTTTTTGAAGACTTAGGTATAGAAGAGATAAGTAAGGAGCGAGAAGAAATACGTGAAAAAGCTCAGGAAAATATTGAGAAAGTGCAGCAAGAGAACCGAAAGAACTTTAATGAGAAAAGAAAAGTTGAAATTGATTATACTGTAGGAGAATTAGTAGCAATTAAAAGGACACAGTATGGAACTGGAATGAAACTTCGTCCTAAATTTTTCGGACCGTATAAAATAGTCAAAAAACTGAATCATGGGCGCTATGAAGTTCAGAAAGAAGGCAACCAGGAGGGACCGAAACTAACTACAACAGCTGCAGAATATATGAAAAAATGGGGTTCATTCAGGGGCGAATGAAGATTCAGGATGGCCGATTGTGGGATAGGGATATATTGATAGACTATATTTCACAACGATGCGTAGTATTTCATCATCCTCATCGCAAACCACTCTTCATCCTTTTCTATTAATGTGATCTATATATCGATCACACTCTTCCACCCGAATTTCGCGACACTATATTGCACCAAGCTTAGTTGATGCCGAACAATTGACAAAGGAGGTCGAAGTGTCCATAGTGCGAAAGTCGTAAAAGCCGATTAGTGGTCTTTAATTGTTTAATTTGAAACCTTGTAAAATACCCGAAATAAAATAAATAATATTTAATTTGTAATACCCTACATCTAAATACAAACAAGACCATTCATTGAACTTGGAAATCATGGAGCAAATTGGAACTACAGAATAATTATATTTCACTTCAAACGACTAGTGTAGTATACTGGAAATAAGGATATTGTTATAGAAAGAAGGAGAGAAAGTAATTCATACTAAGGTAGCCCGGGCTTCCAGCCACTTATTGTTCCAGTCGTTCGCTCAACCGGTCTAGTTGCCACGTCACTAAAACGGCTATAACTTGGAAAATAATTTGAGTTTTGAAAAATCCTTTTAGGGAGATATTTTTGAATATCAAACTATCGAATTATGGAAAAACAAATTTTTCGATTTTCTCAAATTTCAAGACTAGAAGACTCCCTTAAGTTAGGAAGTTGGAATTTTCTATGGGTTTTATTTTAGGCAAATCAATTCGACCATGAGAATCGTGTTTTTTCTTTTAAAGTATGAATTTCCTGCCTGTGGTTTCGTATAGCTTTACGGGCTATACTTCTAATCGGGCAGAGAGGATTCCGCTTAATTTTAACAATTTCTCTTATTAATTATAATAGTATTATATATATATATAAAAAGTTGATGTCACTTTTTGGACCTTCCTCACCAGCATCAGCCGGGGCCTATGGGCTCAGGCGGTACCAGTGCCGGTTATCGCACAGGTATAGTTGCAGTACACGCTTTCCAACGGAATGATTGCTTTTTGTTGTTGGCTGTTTTCTTACTGTCACTGATAATTTTTATTTTATTTTATTTATTTGTTTTGTGTTTTTTTTTGACGAACGACGAAGTCAATTTTTTTTTTAATAATTTGTTTTTAATAATTTTTTTTAATTGGATAATTTGTTTTTTTTTATTTATTTTTTAACGTAGATTTGTAGGGTTTTTTTTTGTTTTGATGATTTTGCTGATATTTCCTTCTTATTTTTTCACTTTTGTTTGACGATGTTCTTTTAAACTGTCACCTTTTCGATGTTAGCCGCGAATACGCTACATTAACAATATTTGCACGGTGGCAATATTATTTTTTAAATTTTATTTATTTGTTTAATTGTCGATTTCTCGACCACAATATCACAAAAAATATTATTAACTTTTTGTAACACACAAACAGAAAAGGCTCTTTTGTATCTTTTTGTTTTTAATTTTTAATTTGTTATACTCTGCATCATACCAACAGGGGGGAATACAGAGTAACCTATTTTACAGCCTGTGGCTGTAAGTGACTTGCACTTTACAGAATCTTTAAGACGCTGGTTTGTTCTTTGAGAAGCATTACTATAGAGGGTGCAACTGCAAAGACGTCGAAGAACCAAAATGTAAATGCCTTGACTAAACCAAGATGATACGACATCCACATTTGTTGAGTTCTAGATTAAAACTGATTTTATGGATCTAAGCTTATGAGCGCGAAACAAAACAGCAATCGACCGTGTGGGTCTTCGAAGACGAGCCAAATTCAACGAAAGTTGTTCGTGGATGAAGCACTTCGAAGCAAATGGTTGCCTGTTTCTTCGGTAAAACAGGTCATGTGGCGACTGTTCCGCTTGAGCAACGTAGGACGGTCAATTCTGAGTGGTACACCACAATTTGTTTACCTGAAATCTTCGGAGAAATTCGAAAAACGAACAAGAGAAGACGGATCATTCTGCACCATGACAATGCGAGCTCTCACACCAGCTCAAACCAGCGCCTTTTTGACCGGCCAAAATGTCGAATTGATGGGTCATCCGCCATACACCCCAGACTTGGCACCCAATGACTTCTTTTTATTCCCGCACATCAAGAGAAAAATGCGTGGTCAACGATTTTCGACGCCAGAATATGCTGTTAAAGCGTTCAAAAACCATGTTTTGGAGGTATCTCAATCGGAGTGGACAAAGTGCTTCGACAATTGGTTTGAGCGCATGCAAAAGTGTATAAGTCTTGCTGGAGAATACTTTGAAAAATTAAAACCATTTTTAATTATGAATATTCGCATTTTCATAATTAGGCCAGAAATATACAGTTTGTCAAGAAACTCTTTACACACTGAAAAAAGACCTTATTTTTTGACTTTGCATGCAAAAATAAGGCATTTCGTTTAGTTTTTTCAATATTTTTTTAATGCAGAACTATTATATATTAACTTTTTAATGAGTATTTACAAAAATAAAAACATAACAACGCAAGGGAAAACTTGTAAGCAACAAAATACGAGTTTACACATTTTTGACACTGTCAACCAGCCAGTCATGAGAGGGAGCGAGAGGCAAACAGCTGGCGTTCACTTTTCGTCGGGCCTTTTTTTCACTTCGGTCCACAGATCTACGATAAAAATACCAGAAAATTCCATAGCGTTGCCAGTCTGCGGAAATGAACTTTGGGTGAACCCTAGCGAAAAGATTAAAAAATTTAATCTTTTGGCGTGCGCTTCTCACTGAACATTATAAAGCCTAGTATCCAGATCGACAAACGATTACGCTAGCGTAAAAACTTTAATCTTTCCAGTGTGACCAAAAGTTTGAGAGTTCATCAGATTTAAGCGTGCTATGGCCGTACTGTCAATCAGCTGGATTTGTTGACAAGCAGTTAAAATTCAAATATCGTATTTGCGGAAGAGCCTTTAAAAGATATTATCATACCTTTTCAAGACAAGTCTGCCGCTGTACAAAGAAATTAAAAAACAATAAATTTTAAATTTAACAGTTCTTTTTTTTAATTTACTAATAATTATTTGCTAATTTAAAGTTCATAGCTGCACTTTTATGCCCTCTTCCCATAGAGTCCATCCGTCTGAAACGGTTGGGATTTTTGACAAATGTGAAACTCCGATTCCCACAGAGCACATCCACCATCCACCATCCGATAACAGCTGATCTGAACAGCTGTGGCTCATCATTTTAGCCCGTTGCATTTTGCACAACATTTAAAATGAGCACAACAGCGTTATAATGATACTTGGTAACAGACTGCAAGTGATCTACGCGAACAATCAAAACGAACTAATACGTCTGCAGATTTTTGCCAGCCTGCAGACAAAATATGAACAGCTATTGCCCAATATTGTCTAAATGGTAACAAATCAAGTTCATTATATATAAATGTTTGTTTTTTGTTTTATTATAATTTCATATTTTATTTCATTTTAAATGTTCTGCTTAATGTTGTGAGTAAGGTATGCGCCTAGGAAAGAGTGGAGCAAGACCTAATGCTGCCACACGGATGGAGCAGTAATTAATTAATTATTACAAGTAAAAACTGCATTTTTTGAATTGGCGCCTTCCTGTTCAAAAGTTACCCGCCATTATTTTTTTTTAATTTTCGTAGTGAATGTTCCAATTTCCACTGTCAAGAAGAAGAACTCAGAGTTGCACCAAAAAACCATCGCCTAACTATCGCATAAAAAAGTCCGTCAAATTTGGATGGGGAACTAACTGGGAATTTTCGGAACGGCAAAACCTTATGGACCATCCGTTCAACGGATGGTGGATGGTGGATGGAGCTCTGTGGGAAGAGGGCATTATTGTGTTTTTTCGTACATTCTGGACTTAAAAAACATTTTGCTCTGACAAGAGGCACCCCAGATAGTATTAATGTTATTTTGTCCTCTCATGTAAACACCTGCAATCGACTTTTGTAAGTTTTTTGAGTTTTTCCCTCCATTTCTTATAAATATATAAAACTGAGAAGCGCACGCCAAAAGATTAAATTTTTAATCTTTTCGCTAAAAGTTTATTTCCGCAGACTGGCAACGCTATGGAATTTTCTGGTATTTTTTTCGTCGATCAGGGGACCGACGTGAAAAAAAGGCCCGACGAAAAGTGAACGCCAGCTGTTTGCCTCTCGCTCTCTCTCATGACTGGCGTACGGTTTACGTCGAAGTGGATACTAGGCTTCTATGAAAATTTGGGAAAATGTTCTCTAGGGGATATACTTTAGAATTCAGCAAAAAAAATTATTTGTTTAAAAAAAAAAAAAGAAGGTATATAACCCCTTAAAGCTATCTGCTTGAAACTTTCCCAAAAGTTGTCTGTCTATTGCAGGTAGTATATAAGTCGGAACGAGCCGGATCCAACGATAATATCATGTAGCTCCCATAGGAACAATCGGAAAATTCAAAAATGTTATAACTTTGTTGTTTTTATAGCTATTGAATTACTCGAGGTCATACGTTGGAGCGTCAGATACTCCTCAATGTTACGATCAGAGAAGCTTTTTTTTTGTTTTTTGGGACTTGGTAATATTTAAATATTGTGGAATTACAGTTTTAATTAAATAAAAATCGGACAACAATATCATATAGCTGCCATAGAAACGATGGCAAAATGCAGCGCAAAATCGACATTGCTTCATGTTTTTAGTAATATAGGCATAGAAATCGAAATGTAGTCGATTTGTGAAACCTGCAAGGGTATATAATCTTCGGCTCGCCGAAGTTAGCTTTCTTTCTTTTTTAATACAAATAAATATAAGTCAAAGGATTTATTGTTTTACTTTGTGTGGAATATTTTTTTTTATTACTTTCATACTGTCTGTTCCCGAATAAGTTAAACAAAGTTAATATTTAACGCTGAAATGTTCTGTTATGTATATTTAATCCGTTTCGACCGATGTATATATATCTTGAAACGATGCTCTATTTAATGTATCTATAAGGGATCCCAATTTATTAAGTGCCTCCAGAAAATGATTTTACTAAATTGAAAGATTAAAAGCTTTATACAAACGACACTTTACAAATGTTGTCTGACGAAAAATTAAAAATATCTGCCATGTTGATAAATATCTCTCAAATATCTTGAAAAAATTTTGAAGCAATGACTATTTTGGAACAATAACAACATTACAAAAAACGCTTTACCATAGAAATGTTACATATAACAAACACACCACAAGCATAAGACTGAACTACAAAACAGACGTTAAAAATTGCGCTGACATTTACAGACACTTATCAATAACAACTAGTATTAATCTCCACGTCCGACGGAGCAGACGTGTAAAATTATGTAGGTGTAATAATTTTTAAAACTTTATTTTTCATTGTCTAAATTTTTGTTATTTTATGTGTTTTTATGTTTATTATAGTTGCCTTGAAGACGGTTGCCGAAGTGCAACCGAAATATATTGGAAAAAATAAAAAAAAAAATTTAAAAACTTTTGTTTAAATATTTTTTTAATTGTTGACCTCGAGCCGGAAAAACTCAAAAATAAAATATCTTGAAAAACTTTGGCCCGATTTAACTACTTTTGTCAAGAATAAAACAAACAAGAAAAGAAGCAAGCCGAAGTTTATATACCCTTGCAAAACGACTACATTTCGATTTATATGCCTATATTACTAAAAACATTAAGCTATAACGATTTTGCGATGCACTTTGCCATCGTTCTGACTTATATACTGCCTGCACTAGAAAGACAACTTTTGGGAAAGTTTAGAGCAGATAACTTTAAAGCTGAAGGACTAGTTTGCGTAGAAACGGACGGACGGATGGTGATGCTGAGAATATATATACTTTATAGGATCGGAAATATCTCCATCACTGCATTGCAAACTTTTTACTGAAATTGAAATACCCTCTGGAAGGGTATGAAAAGTGACAGCGCTTGGACGTTCAAAAAACCTATCAAAAGTCTGGTTTCGTTTAATTTCAACCTCAAAAATATTTATACAAATTCATACCGATTCATTCATACATTTTAAAAAAAATTTTGTTTGTATTTTTTTATTGATTGTCGTCAAAAATAAAACTAGTAAAAAATGATAAGGAAAGTGTCCTCACATTCCAATATATAGAAAAATTAATAAACTCTTTACTAGATGGCCCTACGCTCAAGAAGGGAAACCACGGGTGAGGTCTAGTCAGATTCTTCTAATGCGTATTCGAGCTCATTTACCGATGACGCTCTTCGAAAGGTGATCAAGTTAGTTCATTACGAGGAACGCTGCAGCTCTTTTACAGGACGTCGTCTTAGTTTTTATGGACATTGGTATTCCTCCTCTTCGGGGGGTAAAGTTAGTTTGTATTCTTCATTATTCGAGCCTGAGCACCCGTCTGACTGCTTCGAGCGATACCGAGAGAAAAAGGTATTTTACATACCATGCGAGGCACAAGAACTCGGCCTTACCATATATATATTATGAAATTAAATATAATTATACCCTTGCAGAGGGTATTATAATTTTGGTTAAAAGTGTGCAACGCAGTGAAGGAGACATCTCCGACCCTATAAAGTATATATATTCTTGATCAGGATCACCTCCCGAGTTGATATAGCCATGTCCGTCTGTCTGTCCGTCTGTCTGTTTCTACGCGAACTAGTCTCTCAGTTTTAAAGATATCGAATTCAAACTTTGCACACACCCTTCTTTCCTTTGCACGCAGTATATAAGTCGGAACGGCCGGGATCGGCCGACTATATCCTATAGCTGCCATATAACTGATTGATCGGAAATGCCATAACTCTGCTGTTTGTTAAGTTAGGAAGTTGGGACTTTCTATGGGTTTTATATTTGGCCAATTAATCCGACCTACCAAATTTCATAAGGATCGGCCGACTATATCTTATAGCTGCCATATAACTGATTGATCGGAAATGCCATAACTTTGGTGTTTGTTAAGTTAGAAATTTGGGATTTTCTATGGGTTTTATTTTTGCCCAATCAATCCGACATATCAAATTTCATAAGGATCGGCCGACTATATCCTATAGCTGCCATATAACTGATTCATCGGAAATGAAATAACTTTGGTGTTTGTAAAGTTAGAAAGTTGGGATTTCCTATGGGTTTTATTTTTGGCCAATTAATCCGACCTACCAAATTTCATATGGATCGGCCGACTATATCCTGTAACTGCCATATAACTGAACGATTGGAAATGCCATAACTTTGGTGTTTTTAAAGTTAAGAAGGTGGGATTTTTTATGAGTATTAAGAATGCATCATATGAATAATTTTGGAGAATATAATTTGCAGAATATTCTGCAAGGGTATTTCAACTTCGGCTCCGCCCGAAGTTAGCTTTCCTTTCTTGTTTTTTTTTTAAACATTACATTTAATATTTAATAAATGCGTAGGGCTTTTATAAAAAATACAAAAATAAAAGTTGTTAGGGACATTTAAAATAAAAGTCAGTATTGATATTCATATAACAAATTTAAATTATAAATCAGTCAGTGATTTTTATTCGAAATAAACGATTCATTCAGATTATTTAAGAATTCGATTTTTTGGGTATCAATGAGGCAGGTACCCTTAAACTTTAAATAAGACCGGGGATATAAAATACCCTTTACTTAGCTAACCAAGCGTTACAAAACACAGAATCTTCATGCCAAGTCCCAAATCTCCAGTTCTTATAGTTATTGAGATCTCGACAAGGACGGCCAGACAGTCGAACTGGCAGACGGACTGATTGAAGGGCTTGGCTTAATCGACTCGGCTCCCTTTTACCTGTTACATGCTTATCAACAAATACACTTTAAAGGTACATGGTCCAAGACCACACCAAAACATATTTTTTTTTTTCGTGTCGTGTCTTATTGACATTTATTTTATTTAAAAGCTTACAATTTAAAGTCATCCAAACGTCTTTTTAAAATAATATGCCTTTGCCAAAGTTTAATAAAGCCAATTAAAAGTAGTTTCAACCCTTTTAATTTTAGAGAAATAAAATAACAACAGTTTATTTTGAAATAAATAACAGTTAAAAGGGAAATTTGAATTTAAAGTTGAATTGTAAATTATTTCAGTACCTAACGAGTTCTTATTCAATTTCCACAGACTTTACCAGTGCATCAAAGAGCCGGAAAGCACTCTTGTTTTCGAAGATATGGGTCAGGTGGGCTTTAAGATGGCCTCCCGTGAGTTAGGTTTGGACGAGGAACACTGTCAACTGGTGATGGAGCGCTTGGCGGAGTTCCACGCCACTTCGATGGTCCTGGCGGTGCTGGTGAGTTAATTTAAACTGGGAACAATTTTGAATTCAACCATTTCTAAACGCCCAGGATCCCCACATCTTCGACGCCTATACCGACGGCATGCTCTCGCCGAGGGGGCTCGCGAAGGACGACGGTCTGCTGATGCGCTTTTTCGCGGGCAATGGGAAGGAACTGCACAATCTGGTGGGCTCTTGGCCCGGTTTCGAGCGCATTGCAGAGAAGATCGGCAAGTACATGCAGAACCAGAGAGCTAATCTGGAACGCAGCCAAGCGCCTCAAGAGAAGGAGATAAAGGTTCTCAACCACGGTGACCTATGGGTAAACAATTTGCTATTCAAGTACGACACAGCGCAGAGGGTGCAGGACCTTATCCTCATCGACTTCCAGCTAAGTGTTTGGGGCAGCCCGGGCATTGACCTCAATTATTTCTTCTATACCAGCCTCACTCTGGAGGTGCTGCGCCACCGGCGGTCTCAACTTCTGCGCTCTTACCACGCTAAGCTAGCTAAAACGCTGCTCAATCTCGACTTGGGGGTCCCCGTTCCCAGCTACGAGCAGATCCTAGAAGAGGTTCACCGCCGCGAGGCCTACGGCTTCTTCGCTAGCTACGGCATTTTCCCTACTGTCAGCCAGGATAAGGCCCAGACCGCCGATAACAATCTGGAGAACTTCAAGGATGAAGACTTCGCCAACCATAAAGTACGTCAGATGTTCGAGTCGCGCCGACTGGCAGAGACGCTGCGCTACTCACTACCATACTTCGAGCGCGCCGGCGTTTTTAATTGAATTACTTGAACTTTTAAAAATACATACATTAACATAAACGTATGTATAGTAATTTTAAGCAATTTGAGGTGGTTTGCTGGAAATTAAAATCTATTTTCACTTTTAATGAACCCAATTCTTTTTTTTTGGCCACAGGCAAAAATCGGAGAAAAAATCCAGGTTATAACGATAGTTTACTATGGATGGATTTTTAGGCAGCTAAGAATCGTCCTGTAAGATTCCATCCACAAGTATAGAAAATGGCCAATGTCTAGGGAAGCATTAAAAATTAGATAGAGCATTTGCTACCTTACAGGCATTCCATCCATGCCAGGAGCTTAAGTGGTAATATCGTTTATCGCGAACCTCATCCACGTCCTCTAAACGCACAGCAATAAGAGGACCAAAGGAGACCCCTAACCTAGAGATGGTGGAATTGACTTCTTTGCTTGTTGCAAAGCCAAAAAGAGACAATCTTCATAGAATTTTCAAGTACTTCAGCAATTTCGGAATCACGGCGGTTGGGTTGAATGGTACTGAACTTCTCCATAATGAATGCCAAAATAGCGGAACGGAGGAATTTTCTGAGCTCTGACATAATAGCCTCCTACCTTGCCATGTCGATGGTATGCCGCGTCATTACTCGGAGTGGTGGATTGTATGACCTTTTCTGGCCAAGGCTGCAATTTATAACTGGAATATGATCAGAGAAAGCAAATTGGTGGCTGCACCGGATGCCTCTGTACATTGTAAAATTAAAGGCGGTCGGGAGGTACTCATTTTTTTTTTTTTTTTTTGAACATTTGCTTTTTATTTATTGGATCTTCTCTGAATTGAGACTAACAATAAGTATATAGAATCTTAAATTAAAAAACTATCTGACAGTCAAGGTGACTGGCGCGAAAATTTAGGGGCTCTAATAACTATTGCTGAGCTGGAAGGTCATTGCGTTGCAATCGGGTCCGGATGGAAGCCCTGGCTAGGCCCCTGGCGAGCTGGTTTGGATGAGAAGTTAGCTTGGTGTGGTAGGACGCTTTTTGTTTTGATATTTCATCTTTTACGGGTAGAATGCCAAGATCTCTGTGGACGTTGTCGTTCCGAACATACCAAGGTGCCCCAGTGATAGTTCTCAGGATTTTTGATTGTGCTCGCTGAATAATGTCGATGTTGCTGCTGCTCGCGTTTCCCCACAATTGGGAGCCGTAGGTCCAGACTGGCTTAAGCGTTGAATTGTAGAGCAGGACCTTGAAGTCCAGGCAGAGGGGGAGCGCGCGTTTAAAAGCCAATGGAGACTGTTTGATTTTAGTTTTAGGTGAATTTTCTTAGCTTCGATATGTCTCCGCCATGTAAGTCTCCTGTCTAGGTGGATGCCAAGGTACGTTACATCGTCAGCTTGTGGAAGTGGCGTGTTATTCAGGGTTAGCGGGGGACACGTTTGTCTGTTAAGAGTAAACGTTATGTGTTTACACTTTTGCGCATTTATTTTTATACGCCAGTCTGATAACCACCTCTCCACTACAACGAGATGATCAGCTAGTAGTGCTGTTGCCTGAGTTGGGCATTTGGACCGACTTATGATCGCGGTATCGTCTGCGAATGTAGAAGTAGTTAGCCGCTCGTTCGTGGGAATATCTGCGGTGTAGAGGAGAAATAGAGTTGGACCAAGGGCGCTACCTTGGGGAACTCCAGCCTCTATAGCGTAGTAATCGGATGTTGTGGTGTTGCATCTCACGGCGAAGGCTCTGTTGTAAAGGTACGATTCCAGTATCCTGTGAGTGTTTCCTGGCAGGATCGTTCTGATTTTATGGATAAAGGCCATCAAGCCAGACTCGGTCGAAAGCCTGTGCAACGTCAAGGAATACCGCACAGCAGTATTCCCGTAGCTCGAATGCAGTCCTTATTTCTGTTGTTAATCTGTTGACTTGCTCTATTGTTCCATGGCTTTCTCGAAAGCCAAATTGATGTGCTGGAATAACGTTGTGCTCTTTCAGATATGGAATGATGCGCGTCAAAAGGCATTTTTCGAGCAGTTTTGACAGACACGAGAGTAAACTTATCGGTCTATACGAAGCTGGTATTGTGTGATCTTTCCCTGGCTTTGGAATCATTATGATTACCGATTTTTTCCATTTTTTTGGGAAATAGCCAAGTCGTGTAATCCCGTTGAAGAGTTTACAAATAACCTCAACTGCACAGGGTGGAAGTTCGATTAACATTTTGGGAGTTATTTGATCACCGCCTGGGGCCTTTTTTGGTTTCAATTGCTCGCTTATTACTTTTGCAATTTCATTTGGTTGAAACAGAATTGGCTCGAATTCGAATTGACGGCGACGGTAGTGCGAATGAATTAGTTGCAGGGTTTGGCTGAAAAACATTTCGAAGGTGTAAAGCAAATGTACAAGCTCTGTCTTTGTCGCTTCTGGCCCAGCTGCCTGAAGAGTCTCTTATGGGGATTACTGTTTCGGCCGGCGCACTTCGATTTGGGTGGGCCCTCCACAAGGGATGCTTAGTGCTGGTGGGTGAAAGTTTCTCAATGTACTGGCGTTGTGATTTTTCTTCTTCTAGCCTTAGAGCCCTGGTAAGTCTGCGACCAGCTTCTTTAAGACTTTGTTTTGAGGATGGCGATCTGCTGGTTTGCCAAGTACGTCTCAAACGTCTTTTCTCCAGAACAAGCTGTTCGATTTCATGGTTAGTTTTGTGTTGGTGTGTGTGCCCATCCCTCCCTTGCGGTGTTGAGACTTTGGCTGCTGCGACGAGTACAGACTCCAGTGCATCGGCGTAGCAGTCGATGTCCTCCTTGATGTTGAGCTGTGGAGTTAGTTCAATGTGGGAACTTACGTACGTTTTGAACTTCAGCCAGTTGGTTCGATGCGACGTCAGCCTGCGAGGGTGCTCGATTAATTCCGGGCTTTGAAGAAGAGTTATTAGCACTGGTGAGTGGTCCGATGATAGATCCAAAAGCGATTTTGCAGATATTAGATTGCAAGAGATGTTTTTTGTCACAGCAAAATCAATTAAATCAGGTAGTTTTCTAGGATCTGTAGGCCAGTATGTAGGGCTGCCTGGTGAAACGTAGTCCAGTTTGTTGCATGTTTTAATGAGTGCATTATATAGTTGTCTTCCTTTGGGGGTCACAAGGCGGGATCCCCAGTGCGTGTGCTTGGCGTTGTAAACTCCTGCTGCTATGAATCGCTCTCCAAGCGAATTGTAGAAGTCCATGAATTGGTCTTCGGAGACTGTAAAGCGGGGTGGGCAGTAGACAGCGGCAATGGCAAGGTTGCAGTTGCCCAACTGTAATTTTATCGATGTAGCTTGCAGATGATTTTTAGCAAACCGTTGGTGAAAGTGGTGTTTGACGCGGTCTCTTATTAAGATTACTTTTTATTACTTTTTCCCCGGACCTTTACCTTTATTTTCCTATCTCGCGTCTATCCTATCGCGAATCGTGCCGTACGATACACGGCTGCGCCCCTCGGTCGGTTGGGCGTGTAAGTGGGCCGTGGGACTCCGCGCTATAAAAAAAAAAAAAAAAAAAAAAAAGATTCCAGTGCCGCCATGCGCTTTACCATCTGGATGATCTGTGCCATAGAACGTGTATCCCCGTATTTGAAAGTTATATTTGCTGGTGAGATGCGTTTCTGCCAGCAACATAACGTCGATGTGGTTTTCGTTCAGAAATTGAGTTATTTCAGGTTTATGCCGTGAAACACCGTTGGCGTTCCACAGAGTTATTTGAAGGCTAGGCATGGTTTATTTGGACTGCTGAGCTGCAAGCATTTGTAGTAAGATATTTTGGTTTTGCATAAGGGTTTCATGGTGGTTTTCATGAAGGACATAAATTCCATCATATTTTGTTGCAAAGTAATCATCATAGATTCCATGTTACTTTGTGGCTGTCCCATGGCCTGCTGGATGTTATCAATTTTCGGCTCTATGTGAGCTGTGCCTGATCTTAGAGCACTGGCGTAAGAAATTCCGTTGGTGGTAATTGAAGGGCCAAATGATGATCTAGCTGCTTTTGCGAAGAAAACTTCCGGTATCGTTTGTGATCTCATGTAAGTGTTTTGTGTGTTCAGGGAGCGTGCCGTTGTTGCTCGTTGCATCCGACTTTTCATCGCCTCTGTAGTTAGCTGTGTGGTTTCCTTGGCAGTTTACACACTTTTTAGTGAGAGAGTCTTCCTTGTTGGCAGGGCAGGGTTCGGAGCCGTGCCAGTTTCCACAAGCTACACATACTGACCTCAGGGTGCAGTAAGCCCTGGTATGACCGTATTCCTGGCAGTTTGTGCATTGCACTGGCCCGGTCCGTTTGTGCGGCTCTTCCACTGTGATCCTACGGTGCAGAAGGTACTGCAACTTGTAGATCGGGTGCACTGCGTTTTTTTTTAAGTTCTGCTGTCTGGCTCCAGCTCGACCTTGAAAAGTGGTTGCGGCTTCTTGTTTTTGTTCATAATGTTTATAACATTTTTTGCGCAAAAACCGTTTTCTTTTAAGGCCTCTGTAATTTCGCAGGGGGTCACATCGGGTTCTATTCCCTTAAGCACAACTTGCAAACCTTTGCATCGTTTAAGTACTTCGACACTGCTCGGAAATCGTCTTCGGTTTTGGTTTGGAGTTTAGTTTCGCTTATATTCCCTTTCATAAGCGGAATAACATGAAAGTTATCTTTTCCGACAAGCTCAACTATTTTGTTGACTAGGGCATTCGAGATCTTCTCCCGAATAAAAATAGGTGGGGGCTTTAGTTTCCTTGGGGCTAATTGTTCAGACTCTGTTTCAGGCACCGCCAGAATGGAAAATCTATTTTCATCTAATGGCCCGGGATTTACAGGGCCTTTGTTGGAACGATTTATTTTGGGCTTATTGCCGTCCGAGTTTTTTGGGGGTGTTAGCTTGCGCTTGGAGATATTAATGTAGCGATCCATGCCTGTCTGCATGGTAGAACCCGCTTGCAGAATTGTCATTTCTTCTACCGTAGCTTTGTTTGTGCCGTTTGCACCGATTTTTGCACTTGGTTGTGTTGTTGCTTTACCCGCAGCACAAGAAGAGGGTGGAGTCGTTATTGCATTGTTGGCGACAGAGACCGTTGTAGTAGTCGTAGTAGTTTCTGTTGTTGTTGCGCTAGGCGGCATTGCTCACTCCATGGCGTTCGAGCGGTGAAGAGCAGGGCGGGAGAGCAAGAGCTAGCTCTCTGGTTTTCGGCGGTCAGTAAACTTGCACCTTCAAGCACTTTCGGTTCTAGAGTATTACTCGTCACCGTAAAATAGGCGTTGTTACGGGCCAAAGAGAGACGACGTTTGTCTTGTTCTCTCTGAATTTTTTCACGGGCTTCGTCTTGTTGTTTTTGTCGTTGAGTGCGCTGATCCACGTTCTTACTCATTTGTTTATAGTTAGTGCGTAAAGATTAATTATTTAATTAATTAAAACTTTAGTTTACGATATGCGATTTGCATCGCGAAACGCAAAACCTCGCGCTTATTAATTTTTTTCGAACGTTTTCGACTGATTGGCTAATTGTTTTTCCGGAGCGTTAATAAAACACGTCTGCACGCAGCCGAATTGATTTTGTATCTGAGAGGGAGGTACTCATTGATCTCAAACAAGAAAGGAAAGCTAACTTCGGGCGGAGCTGAAGCTGATATACCCTTGCAGAATATTCTGCAAATTATATTCTCCAAAATTATTTATATGATGCATTCTTAATACTCATAAAAAATCCCAACTTCCTAGTAGGTCGTATTGATTGGCCAAAATAAAACCCATGGAAAATCCCAACTTCCTAACTGTTTAGAGGAGGCATTAATTTATGCCACCTTTTTTGCGAATGTTTAACGAATTTTAAACTATGCGGTGTGTGAACGGTGTTAAAAGAAAAAGCCGAGAGTATGGTTCGATTTCAAATATGTATGTTTTATTGCTGGAAGCGAGAGCGAACGAACTGCTTCGTACCAGCGATCAAAAGCGAATGCAAAAATGAGAGTGCGCAGGTCCGAGAGATCAGCGAGCGCAGTCGCTTATCTCGGCTTTACTCACCCACGCATGCAGATAGATAAATGAGAAGCTTTTGTTTACATTGTTGTTGTCAGTGATGCTGACCAAAATAGAAAACAATAAATGGTTTTGAAATGATTTTAAATTGATTTCTGCGGCTGCTCCCGACATGCTCCCCCGTTGGAAGAGTCATGCTTCCAAGTGAAGTGGTTTCAAGGGGCAGTACCGCCAGCTTCCTCATTGCCCGCTTGCATAGTCCAGAGTCGGTTCGGATGACTGCAACTCGTTCGACGCCATCCTCTCCGGAGATGGTGCTCTCGATCCTGCCGAGGCGCCACCGCAAAGGGGGTATGTTGTCCTCCTTGATGAGGACCATGCTTCCTGCCTGTATGTTGCTCACAGGAAGGCGCCATTTGGTCCGATCCTGCAGCAGCGAAAGGTAGTCGGCGCTCCATTTGCGCCAGAAGGTTTGCTGCATTTGGCATACACGCTGCCACCGGCTCAAGCGGTCGATGTTCAGATGGGTGACATCAGGCTCATACATTGCGGTGAATGTAGATCCAATGAGAAAGTGTGCAGGCGTAAGAACACTAATATCATCTGGGTTTTCTGAAATGGGACAGAGCGGCCGTGAGTTTAAAATTGCGGAAATTTCACAAACTAAAGTACGCAGTTCATGAAATGTGAGAATCGATTTTCCAACAACACGGATGAAATGATATTTTGCGGATTTGACCGCGGCCTCCCACAGGCCACCAAAGTGCGGGGAACGAGGTGGGATGAAATTCCACCGGATCTCCATCGACGTAAGGGAATTCCATAGTTCAATGTTTTGAGGATCGCTCAAAAACAGCTGCCGAAGCTCAACAAGCTCGTTTTTGGCTCCCACGAAGTTCGTTGCGTTGTCTGACCAAATCGTTTGAGGCTTTCCCCTCAGGCTTATAAAACGCTTCAGGGCTGCTATGAAAGATTGCGTTGAAAGGTCTTCGACAACTTCCAAGTGTGTAGCCTTGCTGACGAAGCAAACGAATATGGCTATGTAGCATTTCGTAGGGGGCCTGTTTCTGACCTCTGACTTCTTCATGGTTAGTGCCTTGCGATTTTCGGCGAAATGCACGCGCTGAATCCCTTTAATGAGTAGATGAGTACCACCTTTGATTTCCTCGACTGTAAGCTCTCCTTTATGCCGTACTCGATCCTTGCCGACCCTTTGAAGGAACCGATATATATATCCGAAGACTCTCTGCATTCTCCCAAACGAGTTTCCAAACTTGCAACTTTGCGAGATGTCTATTTCCTGCGACAGCACCAATGCGCTGCGTCGACGCTCAGGAAGTTCCTTGACAGGGGGTGCGTCATCGGGCCATGTAGAAGAATCAGTGAGTAAGAACTGCGGTCCTTCACTCCAAAGCTTTGATCCCACCAGCTCAATAGGGGTACATCCACGAGATAAGATATCTGCCGGATTCTGTCGTGACGGTACGTGCCTTCAAGTCATTCCCTTAGTTCTCTCCTGTATCTGCGAAATCCTGTTCGAAACGAAAATGTTAAAGTCCGAAGGAGGTTGACGGATCCAAGCCAAAACTATTGTCGAATCTGACCAACAATGAAAAGAGCAAGATCGAGGTGCAATTTGTGCCACTTGAGAGACAAGTTCGGACAGTAAAAGAGAGGCAGATAACTCCAACTTCGGAATCGTGAGTGTCTTCAAGGGTGCGACTCTTGACTTTGAGCAAAGTAGGTTCGAAGAAACTATGCCTTGGTTCTCTGATCGAACGTAAATGCAAGCTCCGTAAGCTGCCATGCTTGCATCGCAACATCCATGTATTTCGCACGATGAGTTATGCTGTAGAACAAAGCGTGGAAATTTCAAGCAAGCAACTGCGGCGATCTGCGGCATGTGCTCCAACCAAGCGGAATGTAAAGATTGCGGCAGAGACTCATCCCAGTCGAGTTTATCCTTCCATAAGACCTGCATGAAAATTTTAAGTTTGGTTATGATCGGTGCTATTAATCCAAGGGGATCGTAAAACCTAGCGATAGCCGACAGAATGCTGCGCTTAGTTGCGGGTTTTTCAGTCCATTCGTTTGAGAAGCTGAAAAGCAAGCTATCCGATAGCGTGTCCCAAGATAAACCTAACGCCTTTGTAACGTCAGTTCCGTCGTGGAACTTTAAAGTTTTCTCCCGATCCGAGTCATCCACTCCTTCTAGCGCCGCAGGTTCGTTGGAACACCATTTGCGAATTGGGAAATGTCCTCTTTCCAAGAGCGCCTTGATTTGTTGACGAATTTCAACGACCTCCTCAATGGTGTCTCCTCCTGCGATTAAATCATCGACGTAGAAATTTGTGCGTATGATTTTAGCTGCTACTGGAAACTCCGCTTCTTCATCGTAAGACAGCTGCTGCATTGCACGAATTGCCAAAAAAGCAGCAGGCTTCGTGCCATAGGTTACGGTGTCGAGCGAGTAAACTTGTACCTCATCTTCTGGCCGATCGCGCCACAAAATACATTGTAGAAACTGATGGGGATGTGTAACCCGAACGCAGCGATACATTTTGCAAATATCTCCACACAAAGCAACCTTGAAAAATCGAAAACGAAGCAGGGTAGTGAAGATTTTTGGTTGAATGGAAGGGCCAGCGTACAACAAATCGTTTAACGAATATCCCGAAGTGGACTTCGCGGAGCCGTCGAAAACAACTCGCAGTTTTGTCGTTGTACTTTCCAACTTTTGGACGCAGTGGTGGGGTAGGTAATATTGATGAGCTGCAGCATTTTTAGTTGCTAGAGACATGTGGCCAAGGTTTAGATACTCGTCTATAAAGGCTTTATATTGCGACTTCAGCTCCAAATTCCTAGCTAATTTGGCCTCGAGTGCTTTAAAACGAAGAAGCGCACGATCGAATGAATCTCCTAGAACATCGAAACTAGTTTTGGCAGGAAGTAGTACCGAATATTGGCCAGATTCAAGCCGAGTGTATTCCTGCTGAAATAGCTGCTCGCATAGAGCTTCCTCTTTCGAAATGGTTTTTGTAGAATCTGCGCAATTGTCGATTTCCCAAAATTTCTTTAGTATCTCAGAGATCGACTCCGACTCCGAATGAGTGCTGGGCTCTTGAGATATGGAAACTAAAGATGAGCGAACGGAAGATCCTACTGTCAGACACCCTGAGACGATCCAGCCAAGTCTGGTTTTCTGCAGAGTGGGTAAATTGCTGCCTAATCGAATTTGTCCAATACAAAGCAGCTCGAAGAATATGCTTGCTCCAATAAGCAAGTCGATGCGTTGACTTTTGTAGAAGAGCGGGTCGGCGAGCTCGAGATTTTCCGGTATTTTCCATTCAGACGCGTTAAGATCGAAATGCGGATGATAATCGGTTATTGACTGGGTGACAGCAGCTGAGAGCGAAGTGCTATACTTTGCGTTACTCGACTGAGCGAAAATATAAACCGATTTATCCGAAGCGAGCGAGGATTCACCGATTCCTGATATGGAGATGACTGACCGATGGACCTTGAGCTGAAGCTGATTGGCGAAACGAGAGGTGACGAAATTGATTTGAGAAGCCGAATCGAGCAGGGCTCTGCATGGCACGAACACGCCAGAGCGATTTTTTACGTAGACTATGGCGGTAGCAAGCAGCACGTATTCGGATCTAGTCGGCGATGAAGCTAAAGGCTGTATTTTGGACAGGGCTAGAGAGACGTGAGATGATCCTTGCGGAAGTATTTCTGGAGCAGGCTGGGGCAGGGTTGCAACGGGATTTGGTTCCAAGTGAAGAAGACTATGATGCTTCTGGCGGCAGTGTCTACAGTTGCCAGACTTGCATTGCTGTAGGCTGTGTCCCTTTCGTAGGCAGTTAAGGCAAAGATGTAGCCTTTTTGACTCTCTATACCGCTGATTGGGGTTCAATCCTAAGAATTGTGGACATTTTGTCAAATAATGTTCCCTAGACTCGCACAGGGTACATGCTGGCATAGTTGATGATGAAGCAATGAGGGTGCTACGACAAAATTTGCTAGCTACTTTTCCAACCTGTTTGCTAGGTGCTTGGTTTACCATAGCGTATTCCAAATTTTCCATCATGCGGCATCTAAGATCCAAAAACGATGAGAATTTATCCCAATTTGGCAGCTCCTTGGAAGGCAACCATTCTTCCCACCTCTCCTGGGTCTGAATGTCCAGTTTTGAAACGATGAGATGGATTAAAAGGCCGTCATAGATTTCCTTCGTAGAGGCCATAGTAGCCAGGTCGCGCAAATGAGAATTTGCCTTGTCGCTCAACTGCCGCAGGCTACTTGCGGATCCCTTCTCCACCCCTGGTAGCTTGAATAAAGACCGAACATGAGCCTGAAAGTGCAATAATTTATTATCAAATCTCGAGGTTAATAATTCCAAAGCCCTGTCGTAATTATTTTCCGTGGGCTCTAGAGAGCGAATTGCATCCAGCGCTATGCCGTCCAAACATGCACGAAGATGCTGAAATTTTTCCACCTTTGTTAGGTCTTCGTTCTTTCCCACTACCGTGTTGAACATGGCGAAGAAATCCGGCCAATCGATGTATGCTCCGCCAAATCGCGGAAGCTGAAATTCCGGTAGCCTGGTGGGCCGCGAGTTGCACTTGAAGGCGGCAGTGTGGCCACCGAGGATGCCATGCAGCTCAGTTGAATTTGCCAACGACTTTCTCTTTTCACTATTGAGATGGCGGCAGATCCTTCCTTTCGTCTCACAATATGCCGTGGTAAAGGTTAAGCGCGCATCCGACTCCAGCTCCTCGATCACAAGCCGTTCGAGGTTAAGTCGAGAGCTATCGAAATCAGAGTATATGCGCTCGATTAAATCCAACCGCACCTGCAACTGCTCCTCTGTTAGAAATAAATTTAGGGCAGCCAGCTGGCGTACCATAGAATTTGCCTTTGCCCGATAAAACTCCTCGCCGTCTGGAGCGTGAGGCGCGAGCTCAGGTTTTTTCGTATGTTTGGTTGACATTTTGAGTTTTTATTTAAAGTCTGTAGGGTATTCGAAAGTCACCGCACGAAATTTGCACTGCACCTGCACTTGGGCCAGCGAAAACCAAAGACCGAATTTGAGGGTAATGACGGAATCGAAAACAAAGGGCAACGACCTCTGCCTGGCGCGCGAAGTTGTATAACACTTGCCGTTATGCAAAAGGTTCAGACTGTACAGCAGCCGATTCTAACTGTACACTGTATGTATGTATGTCGGTATGTGCGAATACCGTGCGAAGCGATGCGAAAAGGTTTGTGTGTGTGTGTGGCCCTGCCGCGGCACGTGCAAGGGGCGCTTAGAATTATTAAAACGATATTTAATAATTGCTTCACTTTAACACAAGTTCACGATCACGTCGGTTTCACCAATGATTAGAGGAGGCATTAATTTATGCCACCTTTTTTGCGAATGTTTAACGAATTTTAAACTATGCGGTGTGTGAACGGTGTTAAAAGAAAAAGCCGAGAGTATGGTTCGATTTCAAATATGTATGTTTTATTGCTGGAAGCGAGAGCGAACGAACTGCTTCGTACCAGCGATCAAAAGCGAATGCAAAAATGAGAGTGCGCAGGTCCGAGAGATCAGCGAGCGCAGTCGCTTATCTCGGCTTATCTCACCCACGAATGCAGATAGATAAATGAGAAGCTTTTGTTTACATTGTTGTTGTCAGTGATGCTGACCAAAATAGAAAACAATAAATGGTTTTGAAATGATTTTAAATTGATTTCTGCGGCTGCTCCCGACACTAACTTTTCAAACACCAAAGTTATGGCATTTCCGATCAATCAGTTATATGGCGGTTATAGGATATAGTCGTACGATCCCGGCCGTTCCGACTTATATACTGCGTGCAAAGGTACGAACGGTGTGTGCAAAGTTTCAATTCGATATCTTTAGAACTGAGAGACTAGTTTGCGTAGAAACAGACAGACGGTTAAACGGACAGACGGACAGACAGACGGACATGCTTATATTAACTCAGGACGCGCTCTTGATCAAGAATATATAATATATACTCTATAGTGTCGGATATGTCTCCTTCACTGCGTTGCAAACCTTTGACTGAAAGTATAATACCCTCTGCAAGGGTATAAATAAGGCAAGCGAAGTTTGCTTTATTGCAAACAAATTAACATAAATATTGTGACGTAATCAGAACATAAAATATCGACCTTTGTGGTCCTATCAACTAGATTTTATCTTAAAATAAGCGAACAATACTCGATATTGGAAGCACACTTAAGCTGCAATTAGATCTCATCCACTTAGGCAAATACATAGTACAAGAAATCGTTTTTTTATATACATATGTAGGCATATCCTGCTTATGACACATTTCGATGTAAACAAAATCCAGCACCCAGAACCATTAAGATTTCTTTCCACAATTTGGTTTAGTCTTAAGCCGATCTAATAAAATATTAAAGGCCAGGATACGAATGAGTAGTAAAAGGTACCGCAAAATCAAAATTAATTAGAATTTAATGACATTTTTGCGTTGCCAGTTTTGGACATCACAAATATTCAGAAAATGTATGGCCCTTACATACAAATGCCTTATTGACACGGTCTACAATAACCATGATGCAAAATAATTTTTTTTTAATGCCTATTCAGAACAGAAAATGTAAAGTTTTTACATCAAATTAGCCAGTACTAATATAATCCAACTCCTAAGCAATTTTATTTAAAATTGTTAATGAAATGGAAATCCCTTACAAATAAAAACCAAAAGGGAGCAAACTTCGGCAAGCCGAAGACGGGCATGGCCAGATCGACTCGCCTGGTGATACTGTTCAAGAATATATACTTTAAAGGGTCGGAAATGAACCCTTCCCTGCATTAAACACTTTTGACTGAAAGTGTTGTAGATCAAGAGCAAAAATCTAAATTAAAATAATCATTAAATAAATGTAAAAATCTTAAATATCAAGAAGAGGGTCATTAAACATTCACAAACACAAATTTATTCCAATTTTCCTTTAAAACCCACCGCAAATGGTACTAAGATTCGGTACCCGAAGTTGCTTGGCCCGATGTGGCGCCGCTAGGAACTTCCGCTCTGTCTGATCAAAATAAAGTAGTGGCCCCAACACCTCATCCGGATTACCGGCCGATACAGGTAGTGCAGATATAAATTTTGGAGTACCAATAAAGGTCGCATGTGTTTTACCAAAAACGGTAACTTGTGCCCCAGCTAAATCATGAATTTGTTTCACGGCTCCTCCCAGACCTCTTATCAATGGATATTACGTCTTATAGCCATAACAAAATCCAAGTTGATGATTTGAAGGTCGAACAATTTAAATTTTCTTATGCTAGGAAAGTATCATCATTTAAGATTGGTATTCCTTGTGGTCATTTTGCATCTGTGTGTTTCGTCAGTTTCTGGCCGGAGGGCATATTTGTAAAAGAGTACGAAGCTAAGAGAAAAAAGAAAAGTTCAGGGGAAATGGAAAATACCATTAAAGAACCATCCCCAGCGCCCTCCAAACCCTCTTCTGCCCCAAAAACTAGCCTCCTCCTTTCTTCTTTCCTATCAGAATACAAGAGGCTTACTTAGTAAGCTGACTAAATTGTACTCGGATAGTTTTTCCTTCCCATATAATATTAAAAATAATTAAACCTGGTTAAGGTCGGATATTCTTAGCTCCAAATTTTTCCCGGACCATTTCCAAAAAACTGTCAGATCGAGATACATTAGTAGTAGTAGGTGATTTCAATATACCTAGAATGACATGGTCCCCAGACGAAAACTCCAATATTTTACTTCCTTTAGCGCAGCATGACTTTATTGATGGCTTGCTTGACATTGCGCTATCCCAAGTAAACCATTTTAAAAACTCCTTACGACGTTTACTGGACTTGTGTTTTGATTCAAATCCAGAAATCTTGTTTTTGGAAGGGAAATCGCGCAGCGAAATCAAAGAGCGCTTGGATGCTGTGTACGGTGACTCTTCTTCTTCGATGGCGACCGTCAAAAATTGGTTTAAAGAGTTTCAACGTGGTCGCACGTCGGTTTTTGAAAACGGCTACCACGGAGGATAACGTGGCAAAAATCCACGATCTCGTATTGGCAGACCGCCGATTGAAAATACGCGAGATAGCTGAGACAGTAGGCATGTCAAAAGACCGAGTGGATCATATCCTGCATAAAATTTTGGGCATGAGAAAGCTGTCATGACCACTTCAGAGCAGTGTTTGAACGCAATCCGAAGGAGTTTCTGCGTCGTTTCGTGACCATCGACGAAACATGGATCCACTGGTACACACCAGAGACCAAGGAACAGTCGAAACAGTGGACTTCACCCGGCGAACCTGCTCCGAAGAAGGCGAAGACTGTCCCATCGGCCGGAAAGGTGATGGCCACCGTTTTTTTGGGATTCACACACCTACATCGACTACCTAGAGAAGGGCAAAACGGTCACAGTGCTGTAATACGCCGAATTATTGGACCGATTCACAGCCGAATTGCAGAAAATATGCCTCCATTTGGCAAAAAGAAAAAAATGCTCTTCCATCATGACAACGCACGGGATCACAATTCCGCCCTCGCCAAGGCAAAATTGGTCGAATTGGGCAACCCCATCCACCATATTCTCCAGATTTGACCCCGTGTGACTTCTTTTTGTTTCCAAACTTGAATGAGGAGGTCGTCGCCGCCACAGAGGCCTATTTTGCAGACCTCGAGAAAACGTATTTTTCAGACAGCTTAAAGAAGTTGGAGCATCGCTGGGTCAAGTGTATCGAGCTCAAAGGAGATTATGTTGAGAAATTAATCGCCACTGTTCCAAAATTTTCGTTTTTCTTTTGGAGGCTAAGTACTTATCGGACCTACGAGGGTGGTCCAGGCTGCGTGCTTAGACACTGTGCAGAAACTCTGTGTAGAAACTTTGGAAATCTTTGGAAACAAGCAATTACAGAGGCATATCTAATTTATCCGCCATCCCAAAGCTTTTCGAAAACGTTATTACATCAATTATATCTCCATGTCAACATGGATTTATAAGGCGAAGATCTGCGGCGACAAACCTCTTGGAGCTAACGTCCTTTGTAATAAATGGCTTCAGAAGAAAACAGGAGACTGACGTAGCTTACACTGATTTCAGTAAAGCGTTTGATTCAAATTTATTTGTATTAATGTTAGACTTATTAGGGTTTCCCAGTGATCTTCTAACATGGATCTTAAGTTATTTTAGTGGTAGGACTCAACGAGTCCCCTTTAAAAACTCTAAATCTTATTTGATCCGAGTTACTTTAGGCATCCCACAAGGAAGCCATGTCCCACTTCTTTTTACATTATTTATAAACGATCTCCCTCTAGTTTTGACAAAACCGCGTGTCCTCATGTACTATAGTAGACAGCACCAGATGTACGGAAATAACCATCTAGCGTTGGCCAAATTTTGTCTCCTATTCATTTCTGGCCCCCTCACCACAGTTAACTTATCCATATAGAGCTTTTGAAAAGGTCGATCAGAAGTCATAGGCCTGCCCATAGGTGGTCTAAGAACTCGGTTTGGACTCTTTGTTGACTTACAAACGGAACAATCCGACACATAATTGCGAATTTGCGTCACCATTCCTGGCCAAAATAGATACCGTCTGATCTTACCGTCTCATCTTATTCATGCCGATATGCGCAGCGTCGGGTACGTTATGCGTTCGAGCTAAGACTGCGTCAACAAGGTTAATGGGAACCCAAAGTTTCCATGACTCCTCATCTTGCAAGAAATTTCCCCTGGCTGGTTCGGTCCTTTTGTAATCAAAATCGTCCAAGCCCTTGAGATCAGGAAGACGTGATTGGTTATTTTGAACTTGCTTCCTCAGTTCGTTATACTGTTCTGATTTAAACTCCTTCGAAGCCAGATCGATCACCGGTCCTCCATCATTTATCTCAGAAACTAACTCTTCTTCGCGACGCGACAATGCGTCAGCAACCACATTTTGAGATCCACTGTGATGCTTAATCGTAAATGAGAACCCCTGTAGTCGTATTGACCACCTCGCTAAGCGTCCTGACAGGACTTTCTGTCTCATCAACCATTGCAGCGCGGCATGGTCAGTAATAACACAAAAATCTTGTCCCTCGATGTATGCTCTGAATTTGCTAGTGCCCTTAATAACTGCTAAGCACTCTAATTCACTGACTGAGTAATTTCGCTGAGGCTTCGTTAGCTTCTCCGACATATACGCTATTGGCAGTTCGACCCCATCTTCGTTCTCTTGAGCTAAAACACAACCTACACCGTATAAACTCGCACACAAAGTAATACAAATGGCTTCCCGAAATCTGGTGTTCTTAAAATCGGTGATGATACAAGTTTGCATTTTAACTGGCTGAACGCCTTATCTGCTTTCTCAGTCCAAGTAAGGACATTGTTTTTCTTTAGCAGGTCTGTTAAAGGAACGGCGATCGTTGCATAGTTATCTACAAAACGCCTGTAGCAGCCCGCTAAATCTAATAATCTACGTAGCTGTTTGACAGTGGTTGGCGTCGGAAATTGCTAAGTCGCTCTAACATTGCCTGGGTCAACTTTAAGTTCACCATGTCCTATTATAAAACCTAGATACTTGATTTCAGTCATACAGAACTTCGACTTGGCTATGTTGATCGTCAGATTTGTATTGTGAAGGTGCATAGCAACTTCTTCTAAAAGTTCCATATGCGACTCGAAATTGTCAGATAAAATTAACAGGTCGTCTAAGTATACAAACACTCTAGTTCGCAACTTCGCGGGTATAACTACATCCATTAGTCTACACAAGGTTGAGCTGCTTTACATAGACTAACAGGCATCGAGACCAGTGATGAAGCGTGCAGGAGGTAATCGACTTTGTAACCCATCTATATGAGGTAGTGGATAAGCGCCTTTTACAGTTAGTTTATTTACCTCTCTGGAATCGAGACATAAGCGCACCTTTGTTCCTTTCTTAACAAGAACACAGTTGCTGCTCCATTGGCTTTTAGACTCTTCGATCACGCCTAACGCTAGCATATTTTGCAACTCATAAAACATCAGATTTTCTTTGGCTGGTGAGATTGGCCAGTGCCGTTGCTTAACTGGTTTTGCGTTAGCAACATCGATACAATGTTCCATTAAATTGTTCGTGATTAACTTGTGTTTAGTAAACAAAAAGTTTTTATCATAATTTAATTCGGTGCTGGTTTGTTGTTATTGTGTTCCATTGCCCCTCTTTTCAGTCTTTCTCTTCGTCGTTGAGCGCTGTTGGAACGGCACGCACTCCAACGGTCATATCTCTCAGAGGTGTTTTATACCGGAGTTAATCGGTTATTAATCCCGCTCTCTCTCTCTTTTCGTTTCTATATCGTTTTGTGGTGCCTAACATCAAAGTTATTCGGTGTTTCGCTCCCGCTCTGTCGCTCTGCTTGATCTCTCATTAAAAAGTTCTTGAGCGCTCTCGATTTTTTTGTCCGCTATAGTGCACAGTGGTCCGCGGTCAGCGAAAATGGCTTTCTGTTCATTAAAAAATTGCAAGAAAGTTATCTCGGCTGGACAGCAAAGTATTCCCTGCCATACATGTGATAAAATTTATCACGCAAAGTGTCTTGGCTATTCTGGCCTGGTCCGTGATGCCATCGATAGGAGGAGTGGCCTACGCTACTACTGCGATGAATGCATTGTATACGAGAACCAGGCAATAACTATTAGGCGGCTCACAAAAAGCAGTGTTACGGAATTAATCCGGAACTGCCGTAAAAATACGGACCTGCTCGTGGCGCTTGAATCCCCAAAGCGCAAAAAAGTCGCGGTCGGTGGGCATTCTATAGCAGGTGCTGTGCAACCTGCTCCCGCGATTCGACTCCAGCTCAGCTGCCAATCTTAGGCGCCACTCAAATGGTACTAAGACCGGGGGCAAAAAGTGATTCGGTATCCGAAGTTGCTGGAATCGATGTGGCTCCGCTAGTTACTTCCGCTCTGTCCGATCAAAATAAAGTAGTGGCCCCAACACCTCATGTAGACTTAACGTCCCGATTACCGGCCGATACTGGTAGTACAGATACAAATTCTGTACTACCAAAAAGGGTTGCATGTGTTGTACCAAAAACGGTTACTTGTGTTCGGGTGCCCCAGCTAAAACATGTATTTATTTCACGGCTCGCCCCAGACCTCTCATCACTGGATATTACGGCTTATATCCGTAACAAAATCCAAGTTGATGATTTGAAGGTCGAACAATTTAAATTTTCTTATGCTAGGAAAGTATCATCATTTAAGATTGGTATTCCTTGTGCTCTTTTTGCATCTGTGTGTTCCACCAGTTTCTGGCCCGAGGGCATATTTGTAAAAGAGTACGAAGCTAAGAGAAAAAAAAATAGTTCAGGGGAAATGGAAAATACCATTAAAGAACCATCCCCAGCGCCCTCCACATCCTCTTCTGTCCCAAAAAACTAGCCTCCTCTTTTCTTCTTTGCTATCAGAATACAAGAGGCTTACTTAGTAAGCTGACTAAATTGTATTCGGATAGTTTTTCTTTCCCATATAATATTATGGTATGTACAGAGACCTGGTTAAGGCCGGATATTCTTAGCTCCGAAATTCTCCCGGGTAAGTACACAATTTATAGGCTTGATCGTCAGTCCAGACGGGGAGGTTGAGTCCTGATTGCTGTCGACTCCACCTTTTCGTCTGAATTACTAACTTTCGAAGAATTTTATGACATCGAATTCTTAGGTATAAAATTATCGTTTCCTGGTAGTTTTGTATATTTTACTGGTTCATATATCCCACCATCATCTGAGTTCCCTATTTACGCAAATCACCTTTCCGTTATTCAGTCCATTTCCAAAAAACTGTCAGATCGAGATCAGTTAATAGTATTGGGTGATTTTAATATACCTAGTGCGACATGGTCCCCTGACGAAAACTCTAACATTTTACTTCCTTTAGCGCAGCATGACTTTATTGACGGCTTGCTTGACATTGCGCTATCCCAAGTGAACCATGTTAAGAACTCCTTAGGACGTTTACTGGACTTGTGTTTTGTTTCAAATTCAGAAGGCGTTTGCCTATCAAGAACGTAGCCACTTACACAACCGGAAGATCCTTATCATCCAACTCTAGAGCTGACTGTAGACGCAAGAACAGAGCTGAATAAAAAATCCGAAAAGTCGGTTAAACGAATCCGCTGCTTTCGTAAGGCAAACTTTGATCTTTTAAATACTTTTATATCCGGCTATGACTGGTCCGAATTTTATTCATGCACTAACGTGGCTAAGGCCGTTAATATCTTTTATAATGCATTGAATTCCTTCTTTTATCTGTGTGTTCCGTTATACTATACGTCAATTTCAAATAAACCTCCGTGGTTTAATAAAGAGTTGTCCCACCTAAAATATATTAAGTCCAGACTTTTCAATAAATTTAAAATGTGCGGTTCACAATCTGCCTTCTCTCGGTACCTAAGGGCTCGGTCAAATTTTATCGTGCTTAACGCCCGGTGTTATAAAAGCTATTTGACTCGTTGTAGGGTCCAATTTTCACAAGATCCAAAACAGTTTTATAATTTTGTTAACACTAAGCGTAAATCAGCCTGTTACCCTGCATCACTATCATTCGAAAACTCTACGGCAAATTCTGATCAGGCAATTGCCGATCTATTTGCCCAGTTTTTCCAGACAACATATTCTGTTTCATCCCGTCCAAATCCGTCTTATTCAAATGCCATACCCAAGTCGAACTTGATTTTTTGTCCGAGGTTAAGCGAAAGCTCCCTTCTTTTGGATCTTCATAAAGTTAAGCCTATCTATTCACCGGGTCCGGACGGAGTTCCAGGCTGCGTGCTGAGGTACTGTGCTGAAACTCTATGTAGACCTCTGTACAAATTGCTTACCTTGTCTTTAAAAACATCTCATTTCCCACGTATTTGGAAGGAGTCATTTGTCATTCCCCTTCATAAGAAAGGAAATAAATGCAATACAAGTAATTACAGAGGCATATCCAAATTATCCGCCATCCCAAAGCTTTTCGAAAACACTATTACACCCCATTTGCAACATCTTTGTAGATCAATTTTATCTCCATGTCAACATGGATTTATAAGGCGAAGATCTACGACGACAAACCTCATGGAGCTAACGTCTTTTGTAATAAATGGCTTTAGAAAGAACATGCAGACTGACGTAGTTTACACTGATTTTAGTAAAGCGTTTGACTCAGTAAATCACTTGCTTCTTGTTTTAAAGCTAGACTTATCAGGGTTTCCATGTGATCTTCTAACATGGATCTCAAGTTATCTGAGTGGTAGGACTCAACGAGTCCTCTTTAAAAACTCGATCTCTGATTTGATCCGAGTTACTTCAGGCGTCCCACAAGGAAGCCACCTGGGCCCACTTCTTTTTACTTTATTTATAAACGATCTCCCTCTAGTCTTGACAAAGTCGCGTGTCCTTATGTACGCAGATGACGTTAAACATGGTGTTGTGAAAATCTTTTGTATTTAAATAGCGCTAAGTGCAAAGTAATGACATTTTTTCGGGTGAACCCACAATATGCAATGTAAACGCTGGGTGGTTGCGCGTTGTCTAGAATTACGCATGTTGATGACCTTGGCGTCCTCCTTGACCCTAAACTTAAGTTTTGTGAAAATATTACTACTATGGTGAATAAAGCCAGGGGAGTACTTGGATTTATTAAAAGGTG